>NC_138035.1:9873963-9969254 GCF_964106645.2 Podarcis pityusensis | reverse complement strand
ACCATTTCTTTCCACATCAATAATGGGGCTTCTCAAAGCTTCGTCACAGCGCATGGACCAGGGCAAGCAACCCAGGCACATCATGCTCTCTGTGCAAAACCTTTGAGAGAAACAGATACTCACCATATGCCACAGGGGTCAGCTTTAGCACTGTGTGGAGAGGACATTTCAAGTAAGGCATTTCCGCTGGAAGAAAAGCAGAGAAGGGAGGTTATCAGCCAGACACAGAAGTCTGTTTTATGCAGCGTTGCAAATGGAAGAAGAGGAGGAGGAGTTTGAATTTGATATCCCGCTTTATCACTACCCGAAGGAGTCTCAAGGCGGCTATAACATTCTCCTTTCCCTTCCTCCCCCACAACAAACACTCTGTGAGGTGAGTGGGGCTGAGAGACTTCAGAGAAGTGTGACTAGCCCAATGTCACCCAGCAGCTACATGTGGAGGAGCAGGGAAGCGAACCCAGTTCCCCAGATTACGAGTCCACCGGTCTTAACCACTACACCACACTGGAACACACGGGTTTTATGCATTACTTTTATTCCATCTGCCCTTCTTTTTTTAAGCTACCATTTCTCCTTGTAAGCACAACACATTCGCTCAGGACACAACCCAACATTCCTGGTTGAAATCCTGGCTCAATAGCTGCATGGGTTTTTAGTTGGCGGAGAATGGGCGCACACTCAGATGCGACGACTCAATGGAACTTTGGGGCATATATTTAGCAGGCACTGTTCTCTGGCTAAATACTGCACCTCGATCCTTGCACCCGTTTAATAAAGAGAGGCACACCCCAGCTACAGACCACTTACCTGCACTCTTGTCAAGGAAGTAGGCCAAGAGGCATCTCATCACGGCCTGGTGACAGACGACGAGGACATTCTCCTGCCTCTCCAGCTCCATGATAACGGGCTCCAGGCGCTGCACGAGATCCTGGTAGGACTGCAGATGCACACATAAAAAGACCCCAAAAAACTGGGTAAAGGCGCTGGGACAACCCCTGAACGCTCAAAACTGATGTTGATACAGGGCTTCACTGCCAGTCAGTGTAGATGAAATAGGTAAAGGGACCCCTGACCTTTAGGTCCAGTCGCGGACGACTCTGGGGTTGCAGCGCTCATTTCGCTTTATTGGCCGAGGGATCCGGCATACAGCTTCCGGGTCATGTGGCCAGCATGACTAAGCCGCTTCTGGCGAACCAGAGCAGTGCACGGAAACGCCGTTTACCTTCCCGCCGCAGCCGTACCTATTTATCTACTAGCACTGGTGTGCTTTCGAACTGCTAGGTTGGCAGGAGCTGGGAGCGAGCAACGGGAGCTCACCCCGTTGCGGGGATTCGAACCGCCGACCTTCTGATCAGCAAGTCCTAGGCTCTGTGGTTTAACCCACAGCGCCACGTGTCCGTAGATGAAATACCAAGCTCAAAAGACAACTGCTCTGACTCAGGAGGGGGCCACTTCCTATGTCCCTTCAAATAATTTCCTCCCGCTGCCCAAAACGTGGAGTCATTACATCCTTTCATTCCCCAAAGAGAGCTCTGTGTTGTTCTGCTTCTGCTCGCAGTAGCAGAGGTTTTGTTTTTCTACGTTGCCAAGCTCCAGAGGAAAGGATATTTCTGCAAAGGAGATCCCAGGAGCACTGAAAATTCACCAGGGTGCAGGATGGCCAAAGAGAAAAGTGGAGCTCATGGATGGCTTAGCGCTTGGAGATGTTCTTTTCTCGCACGACCGACAGCTCCTTGTTTATTGGAAGTCCACCTCCTTATGCGAAATGCCCCTTTGAAGACGGCAAGTGGGGATGCATCTGCCACCTTCCCCATCCCTGTTCTCCATCATCCAAGAGTGATGATGCCATGTTAAGGGGGCTCACCTTCGCCGTTAATCCATCTGGACCCAGGGGCTTGCCACTTTTTGTCCAGTTTATTGCCTCTAGCACTTCTTGAGTTGTTATTTGAGTATTTAAGATCACCATTTGTTCGTCTCTTATTTTTGGCAGACAACCATTTTTAATATATTCCTCTATTTTACAGGTTTTTTCCTTTCCTTTCTTATACAGTTCTGAAAAGTATGTTACAAACGCAGCTCTTATTTCCTTCATCTTATCTGTAATCTTCCCATTTACAGTGGTACCTCGGGTTACAGACGCTTCAGGTTACAGACACTTCATGTTACAGACTCCGATAACCCAGAAATAGTGCTTCAGGTTAAGAACTTTGCTTCAGGATGAGAACAGAAATCGTGCTCCGGCGGCACGGCAGCAGCGGGAGGCCCCATTAGCTAAAGTGGTGCTTCAGGTTAAGAACAGTTTCAGGTTAAGAACGGACCTCCGGAACGAATTAAGTACTTAACCCGAGGTACCACTGTATATTACTTTTGTTTATGGAGTTTCTTTGTTCATTTTTCTTCAACTGCCACGCAAGCAGTTTTCCTGATTTATTGGCATGTTCGAAATATTTTTGTTCCATTCTTTTTATCTTCCAGCTAGTTTCTTCATTAACTATCATGGAATATTGAATCCGTAATGTTCTAATGGCCTGCTTGACTGACACAAAAACCCACCAAAACAATTTTCACTGTTTTTAAACGGTTTCTCGCTGCCCCAGGCTTACCTCTCCCGACGGGTAGCGGTAGTAGTATTTGTCCTGGTCCCGCAGAGCAAATTCTTCAGGGTACTTTTCCTTGATTTCATCGTAGGTTAGCTCTTCGCACACACCCTGCAAAAACCACAAGGTGGGGGGGAAACATCAGGGCTGCTACTCGGGGCAAGATTATGGAAGGCATGTGGTATTGGGGGGAAGCAAGAGATAATTTGCAACGGCAAGATCCTACTCAAGTTTCTAGTCAAGGTCCTCTTCCCTGCAGAAATGGAATTGTAGCCAAGAATGTGGTGTGTGTATATCAAAGTACAAGTGTGACTTGAAACGCAACAGGCAAGAGGGCAGGGGCTCACTGCATTTTAAGCTGCAGGTGTATAAAAAGGTAAAGGGACCCCTGACCATTAGGTCCAGTTGTGGCCAACTCTGGGTTTGCAGCGCTCATCTCACTTTATTGGCAGAGGGAGCTGGCATACAGCTTCCGGGTCATGTGGCCAGCATGACTAAGAGGCTTCTGGCGAACCAGAGCAATGCACGGAAACACCATTTACCTTACCGCCGGAGCGGTACCTATTTATCTACTTGCACTTTGACGTGCTTTCGAACTGCTAGGTTGGCAGGAGCAGGGACCAAGCAACGGGAGCTCACCCCGTCACGGAGATTCGAACCGCTGACCTTCTGATCAGCAAGTCCTAGGCTCTGTGGTTTAACCCACAGCGCCAGTGTGACTTGAAATGCAACAGGCAAGAGGGCAGGGGCTCACTGCATTTTAAGCTGCAGGTGTATACCCAGCCCCATATAGGGTTGTATCCAATGAAGTCTTTCTGCAAGTACTTCCACCCTCAGGAGAGGGAGATAAACTCCTGTTGAGCAGGCACAAGTCCTTGCGCTAACGGGACAGCTTCGTTAGATACAAGTCAGCCCAATGATTTTGTCATATTAAAGAGTTAAAAATGTTTATAAATATTAATAAGAAATATTGATTCGGATGGCACGATATTGGACCATGATTAACATGTTCTCTCAGATCACCTGATTATATAAACAAAGGAATTGTAGCCAAGGCTAGTCCCACTCATTGAAATCAATGGATCTAAGTTAGTCGTGCCCATTAATTTCTACTCTAAGGCACAAGGATGTTAATCAAATATTTTGGGCAGGGGATTCAATGCCAAATTCTTCCAAACATTCTGTTTGCATTGTTTGGCGGATGGAATTTATCTGCCCCCCTCCTCCCTAGCATACAGTTCTGCAGGTTCTCCTGACACCCCTTTAAGCTAATTGGGGGGGGCACGCAGAGGAAGGGGGGGCGGCCTGTTGTGCAATGGAATCCCACCTGCAACCTCTATGCGTTCCAACCTTGGGGAGTTTGCCACCAGGCAAAAGTGGCAAACTCCCCAAGCAGACAGACAGTCATGGTGCACCTAACTTGTTCATGCTGAATTAATGGGACAGAAGCACACTTTTTTAAAAAAACAAAAAACATGGGCCGATATAAATAGGATTATGCACAAGCTTATTGCACAGGACTAGTAGAATGACTAAGCTGCAGGATGCAATCTCCTAGGAATCACAAGCAGGGAGATTCGGGGCCTGCCGGTGGGCTTCCCAGAGGTATCTGGCTGTGCACTGTGAAAACAGGATTCTGTACTAGGTGGGCTTTTGGCAGAATCTCCTCAGGTGCGCTGGGATTTCCTTAGGTGCGCTGGGATCTCTGTAAAGCCTGGGGCAAATTTGGAGAGCGGGGGACAGAAGAGGACAGCCCCCTGTTCTCCCATTGGAAGCTTGGCCCTGAGCCCAGAAAATACAACGGCACTTACAGCATCAATTTCATTCAGGGCCTTCCACTGCTCGTAGGGCAGGTCAAGAGCCTCTGCTGTCTGGATGGTCCTCTTGAGCTGGCTGGTCCACACTTTGAGGTCTTTCAGGTTCTGCTCCTGGACAAAATGGCTCAACGCACTGGAAAACTGAAGACAGATGGGGAAACGAAAAGGAAATTCTTAGCGCAGATTTCTATTCCCAGAGGCTCCCAAAGGACAGTGCCCACCACAATAAGAGAGTCATGCATTGCTATATGGGGACTTTACTGGACGAAGTAGAGTCGCAACGAAACCCAATAAGTTTCATTCCTGAGCTTTCTTCCTACTGATACACATGGGAGAGAGAGAGATGATGATGCGCCAATCGGAGCTGGAAATGGACTACCACATCTACAACATGGCAGCTAAAGGGGGGCGGGTTTTCCCCCTGCTTGACCGTATGAACTGGAGAGCGTGGGATGACTCCTCCCCCCAGCAAGGACCCTTTTTTGTCATGTGATCCTGCCTGACAAGTGAGGGGGAAGAGTCATCCCAGAGGTAAGTAATAGTAATTTATTATTTGTACCCCGCCCATCTGGCTGGGTTTCCCCAGCCACTCTGGGCAGCTTCCAACAAAGATTAAAAATACATTAAATTGCCACACATTAAAAACCTCCCTGAACAGGGCTGCCTTCAGATGTCTTCTAAATGTCAGGTAGTTGTTCTTCTCTTTGACATCTGAAGGGAGGGCGTTCCAGAGGGCGGGTGCCACTACCGAGAAGGCCCTCTGCCTGGTTCCCTGTAGCTTTGCTTCTCGCAGTGAGGGAACTGCCAGAAGGCCCTCGGAGCTGGACCTCAGTGTCCGGGCTGAACGATGGGGGTGGAGACGCTCCTTCAGGTATACTGGGCCGAGGCCGTTTAGGGGCTGTCCTTCAGAGGTTTCTGGGTAATGGAACCTGGCTTTCTATTGTTTTTATTTGAGACTAAGAAGGACGGAGTCCGGTTGCAAGCAGGAAATGAGGCAGGCGGAGGTTGCTGATGCCCCATTCCTGCTGCTAGGCCTGCCTGCACCGAGCTAAGTAGGCACAGGACTGCAGCTGCAGCACATTCAAAGGCGGCCAAGCCTCTCAGCTCCCAGACAGAGGATTTCCCACGACACCTACCTTCTTTCCCCTCCAGGAGAGCCCAGAGTCTCCCCCAATCTTCCCCTTGAGGTTGTATTCGCTCTCGCCGTGCCGGCACAGGTAGATGGTGCGAGGCTGGACGTGGATGTTCATCAGGTAGTAGACGATTCGACTCTGGATGTGATCTTGCACCCTGTTCACAAGGTACCTCCGGCCAACGTCAATCACTTTGATCAGCGACAGGTCTCTGGGAGGGGAAGACACGCACGGCCGTCACTCAAAAGGCCCGCCAACCCCGGGGGAAAGCCAAGTTCAAGAGCTGCAGAACCCGCAAGGTGGGAATGCACAGAAACCATGAAGCACCAAATCGGGGAATTGTAGCACAGCCTTGCGCCAAGTCCTAAGCCCATGAGCAGGTGAGCTTCAAAAGTACCGTATTTTTCGCTCTATAACACGCACCCGACCATAACACGCACGTAGTTTTTAGAGGAGGAAAATCCGTAGGCATGCCACCCGTAGGCATTCCCTCCATAACACGCACAGACATTTCCCCTTACTTTCTAGGAGGAAAAAAGTGAGTGTTATGGTGCAAAAAATACGGTACCCAGCAGCCACTGCTGAGGTGTTATTGAAATTCTGGTAGGAAATGAAGGTGCTTAACAGCATGCTTGATCCTATGTATCCAGGTGTGGTATATTGCATTATTATGTTACGGTGTGTGTTGTTAATTCCAACAGATTCAGGCACACCTAGCTCTGCCAAGTCTCTGGTTGTTAAAAGCAGGAGAAACCACACACATCCTACTTTCTGTCTCAGGCGAAAGCAAACAGCTTCCCTACCAAATCCCTGCTTCTAAAGGCAGTCCTACCAACCCAGACATTCTTCCAGGAAGGCAATGGGAAAAGCTTCGAAATTCAGAATTTTGCAACAAAATTCCCTAGTTTTCCATGTAAGCACATTCCAACAGGTTAAAAGCGAGGAAATGCTTCCCAATTCAGTGTACCTTAGTGACTTCAGGGGGAATTGTAAGTTCACTGAAACTACTTCTAAGACAAAACAAACACCAGAGAAGAGGAGTTTGGGTTTGATATCCCGCTTTATCACTACCTGAAGGAGTCTCAAAGCGGCTAACAACCTCCTTTCCCTTCCTCCCCCACAACAAACACTCTGTGAGGTGAGTGGGGCTGAGAGACTTCAGAGAAGTGTGACTGGCCCAAGGTCACCCAGCAACTGCATGTGGAGGAGCGGAGACATGAACCTGGTTCCCCAGATTACGAGTCCACTGCTCTTAACCACTACACTACACTGGCTTTCACACAGTGCCTTTCACACAATTTGGCAGCCAGCTTTGGTTACTGGAAATACAGGCAAGAAACACAGTTCCCTCACCTGTCGTAGTCGTCTGGGTCCATAGGCTGGTAGCTCGATTGGTAACAGCTGATTCTCTTCATGAAATCTTCCATTGCGTCAGCAGAGTTGCAGTCCTTATAATCCGGGCTGGACAACTTGACTTCCTGAAGCACATGCAAAAGAAAAAAAGAGCACAGGGTCAGGGAGCCAGCTGTGAAACCCAAGATGATGTTACAGAGAAATATTAAGGAGAAATTGCAAAGCGGGATTCGCCTGAGCTGCTCATGGCTGTTCCCTCATCAGCCTGACTGAACAAGGCAGACTGGTGCCCGTCACTCAAAGCCAACAACAACAGGACAAAAGCGAGGAAAGCCAGCACCTGAAGAAGCCAGCACCTGAATCCTTGTAACAGGTGGCTTTAAAAGAGGATAATAATAACAATAATAATAATAATAATAATAATAATAATAATAATAATATTTATACCCTGCCCATCTGGCTGGGCTTCCCCAGCCACTCTGGGCAGCTTCCAACCAAATATTAAAATACAGCAATACATCAAACATTAAAAGCTTCCCTAAACAGGCCTGCCTTCAGATGTCTTCTAAAAGTTTGGTAGTTGTTGTTCTCTTTGACATCTGGTGGGAGGGCGTTCCACAGGGTGGGTGCCACTACTGAGAAGGCCCTCTGCCTGGTTCCCTGTAACCTCACTTCTTGCAGTGAGGGAACCACCGGAAGGCCCTCGGCGCTGGACCTCAGTGTCCGGGCAGAATGATGGGGGTGGAGACGCTCCTTCAGGTATACAGGACCGAGGCTGTTCAGGGCTTTAAAGGTCAGAACCAACACTTTGAATTGTGCTCGGAAACGTACTGGGAGCCAATGTAGGCCTTTCAAGACCGGTGTTATGTGGTCTCGGCAGATTAAATGAATTGATGGTGGATAAAGCTATCACAGCTACTAGTCATGGCAGCGATGTTCTCTGTCCTCTGTTGGAGGCAGTATGCCTCGGTATATTGCTTGCTGGGAATCACAGACAGGAAGTGCCATTGGTCCTGGTCGCGGGCATACAAAGAAGCTGAATGTTGCAGGATTCAGGACAGTTAAACTATGGATATCGCTGTCCCAACTCAGAGGGCTTTAAAAGAGGATTTCACAAATTTATGTGGGAGAAAGGCCTGCTGACCACAATGGCTATGCTCGGCTCCACAGCCAGAGGCAGCAATGCTTGCCAAAAACAACAACAACCTGTTACTGGAAACTATGGGAAGGGATAGGGCTCTTGTGTTCGAATCCCACTTGCTGGTTTCCCATAGGCCCGTGGTTACAAAGCACGGATCCACATGGATCCTCAGGATTTTTGCACTGGGCTACCCCAAACTCACCGTCAAATCACATGTCTGTGGCCACAGCATGAACCACAAAAATCATACACCCACTGTTT
Source organism: Podarcis pityusensis (assembly GCF_964106645.2). Classification (NCBI taxonomy): domain Eukaryota; kingdom Metazoa; phylum Chordata; class Lepidosauria; order Squamata; family Lacertidae; genus Podarcis; species Podarcis pityusensis. The sequence goes on along the minus strand of NC_138035.1, from coordinate 9,960,952 downwards.
CGTTCAGAATATTTTTTTCCCTTGTTTTTCTCCTCTAAAAACTAGGTGCGTCTTATGGTCAGGTGCATCTTATGGAGCGAAAAATACGGTAACTAAGAGGGTGAAACAGCAGTGCTTGCTTAACAGAGACTAATGTTTGCTGACGAGGAAAAGATTTCAGCTGGGGCAACAGAGGCAATAGCTCCAGGTGCCTTTTCGAAACAGCTCCTTCAGGTGGGGCAAGACCCCCCCCCCCCGATAGAAAGAGAAACTCTTTTCTCACACTTACCATAATGTTCGTAGCGACGACAGACGGGTCATTGCAGACGGATTCGATGAAGAACACCTGAAAGGAAGAGGACATCCATGTGTGTGTGTTTAAGGCAGGGAATAAAACCACACAAAGCAGCTTGGCCCATCTAGATCTCTTTCTATGGCAGACATCAGCTGTCTGAGACCTCGGGGCAGAGAGGTCGCCCTTAGCCCTGCCAGCTGAAAATCCTTCTTGCAATGGGAGATGCCAGGAATCTGTCCTGGGAGACTGGGCACCAGGGTGGATAAAAATCAGATTTTTAAAAATTTAATCAGAATTATATATTTTTAAATTAAGTTTTTAAAATAAAATGCTTTTGGAGGGGAAATCTTTCTAAAGATAGTTTTCTATTTAAGTTACATTCCAGTCCAAAGGCTATTCATCAGGAAACAATGATTTGTTTTAAGTTTCTCATGTGTGCTAAAACTCAGCCTAAGGTGTGTTTTTTTAAAAAAAAATTAACCACATCAGTTAACAAACATGGATACATATGCTACAACGTTATTGCTTTAGTTAAATAAATTGTTTAAATTGTTGCAGTATTAAGGAAACGATTGTTTTTCTGCTTCCAATTAAGTACAGCAGAAAAGTTGTCCCAATATAAACAGTTAACTTATTAAACCTCACAATAATTTCATAATGATCTGTCAATGTATTTCTAATAATATAACCAAATCAGTAATTTTTGATATAACTGTAAAAACTACTCTGGAAATTTTTTATTGCAAAAAATGAAACCTTCATCTGGTTGTCAATATTAAGATTATACCAGCAAGAATGAGTCTTTCTGTAAAAAAAATAATGATTTAAATCAAGTCTTAATGACTAGTGGTTTAAATCGTGATTTAGATCGATTTGATTTAAATCAAATCCACCCTGCTGATCCTATGTGTTTCAAGGGAGCCCACAACAACATGGGGGGGGTATTGGAGCCTTAACTCGCCTGCCCCATCCTCTGCTGTCAAGTTTGACAACTGACTGGCAGGGCCTGCAACCAGCCGTCCCACTTTCAGCCCTACTGCCATCACATGTGGGGCTGGCCGGCCAAATCAGGACTGGAGGTTCCCCATCACTGTGGGGACAGTAATAATAATAATAATAATCAATTTTTATTTCTACCACGCCCTTCCCGATTCAAAAAACTGGGCTCAGGGTGGCTAGCAACAAATTTAAAACACTTAAATCAATTTAGGGGAAATAAGCATTAGGTAATCCCCAGGGCTAGCTGGCTGAATTAGTCCTACTTGGGCCAGTGAGGAGACCAGGGGAGAATTAGCTGTGGGGTCTCAGAGCGGGTAATCTTCATAAAAGGGGAGGGGGAGGGAAGAGAAGGGAAACAGAAGATCAGGCTGAATTCAAATTAAAGGCCAGGCGGAATAGCTCTGTCTTACAGGCCCGGCGGAAGGAGGTTAAATCCTGAAGGGCCCTGGTCTCATGGGACAGAGCATTCCACCAGGTTGGAGCCATCACTAAAAAGGCCCTGGCTCTGGTGGAGGATAGTCTGACTTCCTTAGGGCCCGGGACCTCTAAACTGTGGTTATTCATGGACCTTAAGGTCCTCAGCATGGCATACCAGTAAGAGCCATTTGACAGTGGAACAGACTCCATTGGGGGTTTAAAGCAGAGGTTGGATGGCCATCTTTCATGGATGCTTTAGCTGAGTTTCCTGCACTGCAAGGGGGGCTGGACTAGATGACCACAGGGACCCCTTCTGATTCTATGTGTAACCTGCTTTTAAAAGAAAACAACATCGGTACAATGATTGCTCAGGTCCTTCTCCCAGGAGAGCAGGGCGGCATTCAGACACATCGACAAGCACAGCCAAGAGCAAGTCTAAAAGGCAGGGCTGCAATCATTTATTTTCATTCAGAAATATGTCACTTAAAACAAAAACACTTACTTTGAAACCATTTTCTTTGGCAAAATGCAAGATCATAGATCTTCTCTCGCGTGTGGTGTTTGTAGCATCAAAAACCTTTGTGGGTAGAAAAGAAGAAAATAATGTCATGGGGCTTATTATTATTTTTTACTGACATGCACTTAACTTGAAAGGAGGGGTATAAATTGGCTTTGGGTGGTTACTGGCTTGTGACAACGTGGAGGTGTGCTTTTTTAATTTATGGCACTTTTGTTGTGGAATACGCCCTCGGCTAAAATATGAGAGGCCTCATAGTATTGGCATTCGACCGGCTCCAAAAACTTTCCCCCTAGCAGATCATCTGATTTTATTGTTTTAATGTTTTGAAAACTGTTCCAATTCTTACGTTTTTTAATTGTTCATTTTTACTGTATATTTTAATTAAGGATGTTTTAATGACCCAGTGAAGTTGTGCTTGCGGGTTTTAATTCTGTATTGACTGTGTTGCCCTCTGCTTGGAAGCTATTTTGGCATATAAATTAAATGTTATTTCAGCAGAAAGTTATGTTCCCAGTATGGCTAATAAAACAGACATACACTAAAATCAAAACTGTTCAAAAGGAACATCAGCCGTTCTTAAAAGTATGCGGAAACAATTGCTGTGGGGAAAACATTCCATTTGCTTTTTTAAAAAATGAAGGACTGAACCCAGAACCTTCTTAACACAAGGCAAGTTGTCTCCCACTGAGCTAGAGCTCATCAGGGCTCTTATGGTCTTAAGCCAGAGTGCAGAGTCAGTTTCTGTAGAAGAAGAAGAAGAAGAAGAAGAAGAAGAAGAAGAAGAAGAAGAAGAAGGAGGAGGAGGAGGAGGAGGAGGAGAAGTTTGGATTTGATATCCCGCTTTATCACTACCCGAAGGAGTCTCAAAGCAGCTCACAATCTCCTTTCCTTTCCTCCCCCACAACAAACACTCTGTGAGGTGAGTGGGGCTGAGAGACTTCAGAGAAGCGTGACTGGCCCAAGGTCACCCAGCAGCTGCGTGTGGAAGAGCGGAGATGCGAACCCGGTTCACCAGATTGCGAGTCCACTGCTCTTAACCACTACACCACACTGGCTAAGTAACCCTTTCCGGTACAGTCATACCTCAAGTTGAATGCGCTTCGGGTTGAGCATGTTTGAGTTGTGCTCCGCGGCAACCCGAAAGTAACGGAGTACATTACTTTCGGGTTTCACCGCCGACGCATGCGCAGACGCTCAAAATGACGTCACGCACATGCGCGGAAGCGGCGAAATGTGACCCGTGCATGCACAGACACGCAGTCGCGTCTTGTGTTCCGTTCGGTATGCGAATGGGGCTCCGGAACGGATCCCGTTCGCATCCCGAGGTACCACTGTACTTCCGGGTCGCCGCGGGACGCAACCTGAAATCACGCAACCTGAAGCAAACATAACATGAGGTATGACTGTACAGTGGTGTAGGTGGGGTGTCAATTAAAAAAGAGAGAATCGGCACACCCCTGAGCTGAAGGGTACACAGGAGCGCCTCCCCCCCCCCCCGGAGACCAGCTGCAGCCAAGCTCCAGAAACGACCACATCACTCTGCTGGCAACTGGCTCCTTTCAGGACACGACACTCACCGCAATCTGGCCACCTTCCTCGGACAAGTACAATTTGACATCTCGCAAGGCGGCTAAGGCACATTGCCTGCAACAACAGGGAAAAGGCACAGGTTCAGGACATTTCGAATCACAGCTTTCGCAGGAAACCCCAAGGTCCAACTGGCCCCAATTACGCTACCCCCCAAAAAAGACACGGAAAGACAAGGTTCTGTCCATCAGCTCCCAAAGCCTCCCCATCCCCAAAGAGGGAACCCCAGTTTGTCCCCACACTTGGCTCTTCATCAGTCTTCCCCATGGGTCTGCAAGGTCAGTCACTGCCCTGATGTGGGCAAGAGCTCTTTTGAGGCTCAAAAGCCAAGTCCACACAACCAAGAGGGCTCCTTGCTACTTCTTATATTGGCTCGGGGATACAGAGCACCCTGCGACATGGGTGGCACTGTGGGTTAAACCACAGAGCCTAGGGCTTGCTAATCAGAAGGTCAGCGGTTCGAATCCCCGCGACGGGGTGAGCTCCCGTTGCTCGGTCCCGGCTCCTGCCTACTTAGCAGTTCGAAAGCACATCAAAGTGCAAGTAGATAAATAGGTACCACTCCAGCGGGAAGGTAAACGGCGTTTCCGTGCGCTGCTCTGGTTCGCCAGAAGCGGCTTAGTCATGCTGGCCACATGGCACGGAAGCTGTACGCCGGCTCCCTCGGCCAATGAAGCGGGATGAACGCCACAATCCCAGAGTCATCCACGACTGGACCTAACGGTCGGGGGTCCCTTTACCTTTTACAGAGCACCCTGGAGAGGCCTCCCAAACAGCACTGAAACACTCCAGCTCCCAAAAGTCAAACTTTCAATTCAAGAAAAGAGCAGAAGGTAAAAAAACAAACAAACCAGGATGGAGGAAACTTGGAGCATAATAGCTCAACTTACTTGCGGACTTTCATAGCCTCCTCATTATCAGGACGAAAGAAGTCGTAGGAGCTGTAATGCTTCACGGCCTCACGCCGATACTCCCCAACATTAAACACTGCAAGGAGAAAGAGTCAAGGAGAGTCAAGGCGCCTGCACTTTTGTTAAGTGAAAAAGACATGGAAACCCATGAAATTCAATGAACTTCTCTTCCAAGAACAAGCTGCGTGGGTCGGGCTTGTAAACAGCCACTTGCCTGCCTGAATCGGGTCTCCCTGAAGGGCCCCTTTTTTTTGTAAAAGCAGATGAAAGCATGGCTCATTTTCCTCCAGACGAGTGAAAAGCATAGATACATGCTGGGTTGTGGGTTCGAATCCCACACTGGGCAAAAAGATTCCTGCATTGCAGAGGGTTGGACTAGATAGATGACTCTTGGGGTCCCTTCCAACACAATTCTATGATTCCATGCTACTAACATATTTGTGGAGCCGCAAGTGATTTCCAAGAGAGACTGTTATGGATTGCCTCTGTCTCTCTGGTTTCTCTTTGGGAAAGACCTGCACTGACCCAGGTACCTCAAAAAATGATTTGAGCTACAGCCACCTCCTTATAAATCTTGGAAGCGCACAATGAAAGTCACTAGTAGATTATTGGACATAACAGAGGTTTCCCAACACTTGAGCCTCTGAAACAGGTAACCAAACTCCCCAAATAGCTTGGTCAGCGGTCCAGTCCCAAGAACTGACTTTGGGGCAGATGCAACATCCATCAAAATGCAACTCAACATCATGCAGGAGAAATTATCAGACGCTGTAAGAGCAAAAAAGAATAACTCTGCCGGATGAGACCAAAAGTTACTTAGTTCAGCTAGGCTAGCTAGCCGACCTAACCAGAAGAGTCCGTGACCAGAAGGAGCAGGAGTATCAGGAAGAATGGGATAAATTTAATGATTATTTAGTTAAATTTGTTAAGTTAAACTAACTGGAAATAGCTTGCAGATACTTAATGGGCTTAGGATTTTATTAATGTTAAGTGATGAATTGATATGTTTAATTCTATAAGGTGAAGATCTAAGGATGTTAATGTTTAAGTTAAATTTCATAAAAATTGGGATTTGGAAAACCGTTAAAAGGACAGGCCATGAAATTCAACCAAGGGGAAGCGAGGAAGTCACTTAACGAAGTTAATAACTGTAATTTTTAATAAGGCTATGATTTATGTTTGTTTTGTTTGTTTGTCTTGTGTGTTTGTTTGTTTGTTTGTTTGTTTGTTTGTTTGTTTATAATATTGTGAAAACCAATAATTTTTTTGGAAAAAACAAAACAAAAGTTAATTAGTTCAGCATCCTACCTCCCCAGAACAGCCAATGAAATGCTGTATCTAATGCACCATCGAATCTAATGCACACCAAAAAAAGGAGCACATTACAGTTGAGTAAATACGGTACTTCTTAGAAGCAGGACCTGTTGCTCCCAACACAGGCACCCAGGGGCTTCAACTATAAAGCCTCAAGTCAGCCCAGAATCTCACCTTTTGTCGGGACGCCGATCCAGTTGAGGTAGCGGGTCAGCTTCTTGGAAATGTAGGTTTTCCCACGAGCCGGGAGGCCGACCATGACGATCACAGTGGGGGAATTGGTAAGCTGAGGGCCACATGCTATGGGCAGGTGAAGAAGGGAGAAAGAAAATGGATGTTGAAAAGGGAGACGACTTGTCATATCAATACTACATGTTTTTATAAAGGCAGGCAACTGGGATCATAGAATTTTAGAGTTGGAAGGGTCCAAAACCATCTTGTCCAATCCTATGCAGCTGTCCCACACAGGAATTGAACTTGCAATCTTGGCATTATCAGCGCCATGCTCTAACCAGCTGAGCTATCCAGACTGGCCAGCACGCCTGGCCCAATGGAGATAGTGGTGCCTTGCAGCCAAGAGATCAAGCTGTGAGTTAAGATCTCTCCCCGGTTCCACAGAATTAAACTCAGCAGCTGACCAGAGGCTAATCACCGCCTCTCAGCCTCAGTCCCTCTTTCTGCAATATGGGGATAAAACAGACCTAATTCCCAGATTACCAAGAGAATGCATGCAAAGCAACTTGGAATGTTCAAAAAGCATTATGCGGACATCCTGGTCGCATATCAGCCTTTTCTACTGCAGCCTCGAGACAAAACCTGCTAGACATCAAGGATCAAGACGCTGAAAGCCTGCCGGCTCATCCTTAGACTGGGACATGAGCCAGACAGACAGCCAAGCGGCAAGGACACTCAGGAAGAAATCTCCTGCTGTTCTGAAACATACACACGGGTTTGTTTGTGTTAATCGGAGCCCAACTCAGAATTCAGCAGCCTAAGAATTTCAAGTTTCTGCCTCTTGCAGGTCGCAAAAACAGAACAGGACTTGAGAATTGCTTTACTCCCAGAACCTTAGAAGCCACTCAGAGAAAAAGCCTAAAATTCTACAGAAGGGTTCCTTCCTTTTGTCTAAGTTCCCCTGACATGCAAGGTGCAAGTCACAGGTGTTGCTAACAGAACGGAAACTCATTTCTTTGCAACCCAGATTTCCACTGCTACTCTCCCAGAACTTGGCACAAGAGGGCCTTGTAAATCTCTGGGTTTGGTCCTCCTATCTGCCACATCCCTGTAGCAAAACAAGTGTAATAGTCTATAAAAGTGCATTGGCACGAGAGCATGATGGCAAAAGGATTCTTGCCAAGCCATCTCTGCTGGTTTGTGGAGATGAGTTCAGGGCAGAATGATGAGCAATTGGCACCCAGTCCGCCACGATGGTGCCCGGGGGAGTTTCAGAGTGGAAAGCCATGCCAAATCCAATAAAACGTTCCAGCCTTCCTTTCTGGCATTCCAAGAATCTCTGCCGAGGAACCAGGTGGGTCATCCTCCCAAAGGAGGATGCAAGCAGGTGATGTACGGAAGAGCCTCGCAGCATGAAATGTAGGAGCACAAGGCTGCTGCCTTATACAGAGTCAGACCTCTGGGCCATCTACCTCAGTATTGTCTACCAGTGTTTCTAAACATTGTGTGTCCCCAGATGTTGTTGGACTACGATTCCCATCATTCCTAGCCAGCATGACCAGCGGTCAGGGATGATGGGAGTTATAGTCCAACAACATCTGGGGACCCACAGGTTGAGAAACACTGGGACTGGCAGCAGCTCTCAGAGGCTTCAGCTGGCAGTCTCTTACAAGTCCTATTTGGACATGTCAGGATTTGGTCACAGCAATATCGAGAAACTGAGAGCACAAGCCCTACATCACCAAGGGGAAAAGGCCAGGAAGAAAAAAATCTAGGCTGGGTTCATTATCAGCCACACTTACAGGACCTTTCCTCTTTGCATTTTTGATGCTTCAGGACAGCAGTGACCCAGAAGGACTTGAAGTCCTGCTATGCTTTAAGAGTACAGTGGTACCTCGGGTTAAGAACGTAATTCGTTCTGGAGGTCTGTTCTTAACCTGAAACTGTTCTTAACCTGAAGCACCACTTTAGCTAATGGGGCCTCCCGCTGCCACTGGAGCACGATTTCTATTCTCATCCTGAAGCAAAGTTCTTAACCTGAGGTACTATTTCTGGGTTAGCGGAGTCTGTAACTTGAAGCATCTGTAACCTAAAGCGTATGTAACCCGAGGTACCACTGTATTGGGGGGGGGGGGAATTCAGCAAAGCCTGGTTCTCTTCATTACTGTAGGTACCACTTAACAGCCAGGAGTGGTGGAGCAGAGGCATATGACCACTTTTAAATTCCATCCTCATTCCAAGGCTCAGATGCAGGGATTTGGAGCCAAACACATCTGTTGTTAAAATATTACTGGAAAGCCACGCTCGAGTGCATGCTTCGTCGAACACTTTTTTCTTATTTTGCTCCAGGCTTTGAATGCAGTTAAGTGTTTTCTCAAAGCGCAGCAAGCCTCCAAGCTTATCCAGAATTTTTAAAAAGGCTTTCCAAAAAGCTACACACCAGCAATGTATTTTTCCCCCCACACATAACGGAGAAGGGGTTGCCGAAAAAGTGGGGTGCGGGGATGTGTGGGGTCTTGCATCAGAAAGCATTAATGCACGTATTTCAGAAGGAGGGATGTGAGGAAAGGTTAATGATGGGGCTCAGTCATTTGTGGCTGTTTCGGCTTTCAGAGAGGGCTACATGAGCACTTAAGCAACGAGAGGCTTTTTCGAAAAGAATTAATGTTACAGGACACAATGTGGTCCAGGAAGGATATTGCATCATTTATCCTCAGAAGCATGATCTAACAGGGACATTTCAAACACTGCAAGTCACTCCAGACAGGCAACAGACCCAATAACTGGGAGACACAATCTCATATCCCAAGGAAAAATATATTAAGTGTTTGAAGTCTGGAGGGGGGGTAGTATATACGAGGCTCCAGAACAAATATATACAACATTGCGATTCCATGCAGCAAACCAGCAGCAGTTCTGCATTCACTGCCTTCTAAACTAACGGTCTGAAAGAATCTGGTTTGGGACCGTAATAAATTTCATTTCATTTCAACAGTCTGAAAAGACCTGCAGGTAAAGGACCCCTGGACCGGTTTAAGTCCGGTCAAAGGCGATTGTGGGGTGTGGCGCTCATCTCACATCTACACCTGTACTCATACCTGGAGCGGCTGAAATTGTCAAGAAACTCTGGCAAGCACCCAGAAGCAATTCTATGGAATTGGGGAGTCAGGCCACTGCCAGCTACACTTCACACTGCAAAATTACACAAAAGAAACAGCACTATATATTCTGTACCAAGGGGTTGGTGGAAGGAGCAGCGGCAACAGCACTTTGAAATTACAATGCAATGGTTGAGCTTAACATGTTTAAGCCGCTCTTTCTGTCCTCACATGCCACACCAATGCAATCTGGGAAAGAGAGAGCTCTCCCCAACGCCATTCTCCTCCCTTGCTGGCCTCACGTCATCTCTGCCCATTGAGCCAGCAGCGCCGCCAGATCCTACGTGGGAGACGTGCAATTTGACAGAAAATGAATGGATCGCCCCTAGGAAACCCAGCAAGGCATCACTCTGCAACAGCAGCAGCAGCAGCAGCAGCCAGCCCTGAAATTAGATCTCTCAAAGACCACACAGACACACCCACAAGGCATGCAGAGTGACTGAACTGCAGGATGCTTTGAAAGAAGCAGCAAATGACTCCTTGCTCCTCCCTCCTGGGTTTCACTCTATTTGCATCAGATAAGAGCCCAAGCTGAATGCATCCCATTATTTCAAGCCTTCCTCATCTTTTTTTTGCAAAGAGGTACCCAGAAGAGTAAAATGAACCCACAGCTTGCGAAGGGAGACTAGGGTTTTTCCTTTATGCTACAAGGAGAAAGAGGCGTAACCAAAGGAATCTCTACCTGCACAATTACAAACATGAACAGAAAGGCTCTCAGAGAATAGGAATGGGGGGCGACACTCATTTTAAAGACAGGGCATGCTTTTTGCAAGGGCCCCAAAGACTGTGGGTAAGGAAGCGCCACCTGTTCTCTTCCCCCATAAGGCTAACCTTCTCCCTTCAAGGTGGGCACATGGCCCAACAGGCAGCAAAGCCGGTCACAACGCAACAGGGATGGGAGATGAATGACTGATTCAGGGCTTCGAAGCCCCCACCCACAACTCAAGAGAGGCTTTCCAACATTGCTTCTAGGACAGCAGTGCTTAGGAACATCCCCGGTTCCTTGGGGGCTTTTAAAAGACAAAACATAATTAAAATCCAGAGGGGAAGACGTGGATTGAGAGAAAATGCCTGGATTAACTATGTGCATGAATTAATTCAGCTGCCAGGGAAAGAGGAGGGAATCAAGTGAAGATTGCAAAAGGAAATCCCTTTGCAAGAGGCTTGTCTTTGTGCCTAGCTGCTCTTAAGGGAGTTGCTGGACTACAACTCCCATCATCCCTGACCTGGTTGTGGGCTGATGAGTTTCTGAAGTCCACATCATCAGGAAGGACAAAGGTTCCCCTTTCTGCAAAGGCACAGCAGATTGTACCGCCCAAAGGCGGCAGCCCCACTGAAAGCCTGCTGTTAAGAAGTTGCCTGTTCCACAAGAACAGGAGAGGCTGCCTTATATGGAGCAAGGCCTTTTGTCCACGCCGCACAGGATCACCTAGGTTTGCTCAGCCAAGTCTCCCAAGGTTGCAGGCAGGGGACACTTCCAGCCCTTATCCGGAGATGCCCCGGGCTGAACCTGCCTGGCTCCCGATGCAAATCAGATGCGGCTGAGCCAAGGACCTTTCCTTTAAGTCAGAAAACTGGTCCACAAAGCTCAGCTTCCTGGGATCGTTGCCAATCAGGCCAGATCCATACAAACCACCTGAAGGCCCCCCACAGAATCCTGGGAAACGTAGTTTCACACCGAGAGAGCTACAATTCCCAGCACCCTATCAAACTACAGTTCCTAAGATTCTTTGTGGCGGCAGCGGGAGTCATGTGCTTAAAATGTGTGGGGTGAACCTGCCCCTTCCACTAGAGATGAGCCGGGGGTCCTTCCGCAAGCAAAACTGGGAGAATAGGAAAGGGGAGGAGGTAATAGGGGGAGCTTCCTCGGAGGTGCAATGCGGCAAGGCACCCATCCCTCCTCCTCTTCCTCTCTTGCAGCCCGACCTTTTTCTCCCACCCACGTGGAGCCGGGGTCCTCTTCCCGCCGGCCCCAGCAACCCACTCATCCGGATGGGCAGCTATTTTCCCAGGGGAGCGACGACCCCGCCGGGGGATGGTTCCCACGCTGGGCGATGCGCAGGCGCCTGGGACACGCCTTTCACCGAGGAAAGCCGAGCATCAGCTCGGGTCGCCACCGCTTTGCACGCCAAAGGAAGCCTCCGGTGCGCTCTCCAGGAGGCGGGAGACCTCGAGCCATGGGGGACCGACGCTTTCCTGGGAGAGCTGCTGGGAATCCCCAAGGCACCACCCGGAGCTGCATCGAGGAGCCGCGGCGTGACTCAGCAGCGAGGCAGGCGCCTGCTCCGCACATCGCGCGCGGAGAGCCCCTGGAGGGGAGCGCGCCCCTGCCGCCGCCATGCGAGTCGTGCAGCGCATCGCATCGCCGCCGCGGCGGGAGGAGGGCAGAGGAAGCGGAGGCGTGGCGCACCGGCGCAAAGGAGAGCATTTCAGGTCATCCACATGGCCCTGCCGGCCCGGCTAGCCGGGAATAGCTTCTTCCCTGCCTCGCCGGACCTTCGCGATAAGCGAGGCAGAAGCGCAGCCGGCTCTCTCCTTCCAGCCGGCAGCTTCTCCAAGGCTCGGTTTCAACCCTTTTCCCACGGGGGGGGGGAGCGAGGCCCGGCTCCCTAGCCGCCGCTTCTCCGCACGCGGCAACCGAGCCCTTTCCGCCCGCCGTGGAGGCGCGGCTCGTTTCCGGGTACCGGCGAAGGAGAGGCGCGCCGAGAACGGGCGCGCGGAGGGGTACACGCGGGGCTGCACAGCTCGAGACTCGCGTCCCACCAAAGAGAGAGGCAGGGGAAAAAAAACAACACTTTTCAGTCTAAACAAAAAAAAAAAAAAAAAAACCAACCATGAAAACGCCAATTCCCCGGCGCACAATATGCGCACAGTGCGTTTTACGCACTGGATGCTACCCAATTTCTTAAAAAATGGAAAAAATGCATTCTAGTTTAAATCAGATCCTGATTTTTACCAGACCCATCTTTCTCTTCAACAGATTTTAGGGGTCAACCGGGTCCTTTGCGTACCCCCAAAAAAGTCCCACGCCCCCAAATCACGTTCACTCCCCTCCACGAATACTCAAGGACGCCCCGTCTCCAAAACCGACGCCGAGGCGCCTCCAACCTTCAGCATCTCGCGTCTGGTTTAGCGGATGCGATGATACTCCGAATCCCTGCCGATTAACTGCACGACCCCCGCCGGTCGATTCCCACCCCCAGCCCCTATTGTACTCACATCTATGGGGCAGCGCCGGGTGATTGTCGGGCGGGAGCCAAATTTTCTGGATGCGGCTTTGCGTTAGCTCCATCGGCATTTTTAAAGCGAAGGTCTCGACGCGCCCCGGTTCCACCTTGGGTTGAGGATGCGGCGGCCGGAGGAAAGGCGAGACGTGGGTGGAGAGAAGAAAACAAAGGGAAGAAGCCCTTTCTCTTTCCTTTTTATTATTATCTTTTGGGTCTGTCTCGCTTCCTTTTCCAGCAATCGGGGGACTCCTGTCGTCTCTTAAGGCGTCTAGGCTGTAACGCAATTTAATATGTATCTAAACCGACTTTCCAAAAAGAAATTCCCCCCTTCCCCCTGCTGGATTGAAAGGAAGGACAGCTCTCTCTTCGATCCCCGGTCAAGAATCGGAGCAAGCCCATGCAAAGCGGGAAAGCGAGGCTGTTAGTCCTTAAGTGCCCTTCTCTTTGAGATCAGATTAATAGATGCGCCCCGCATCGGGTTCATTCAGCGCTACGAGTGACTGGCGGCTGCCCGGCACGGCTATTTCTATAGGCCGGCCTGCCGGGAAAAAAACGAGCCTGGCGTCACGGCCCGCCTCCTCCTGCCGGGGCCAAGGGGGCGGGAGAAGCTCTTTCGCTCCCTCTCGCGTCCTGAAGGAGGAAAGGAGGCGAGACGCGGCGCAAAGCAGCCCCCGGCTGCCCCCATCCGTCGGCCGGCTGAACTGAAGCCAGCGGAGCGCGCTCTGCAGAGACAAAGCGACACGAAAAACCTTTTCCAGGCGGGGAAAGAGGGAACAAAAGGTCCATTTGAAAAGGAAGATTAGTACAGGTAAAGGGTTTCCCCAACTTGGCTCTCCAACTACAATTACAGCTGTAATTCCCATCATCCCTGACCACTGGTCCTGCTAGCGAAGGATGATGGGAGTTGCAGTCCAAGAACAGCTGGAGACCCAAGCTGGGGAAACACTGATTTGATACATATTCCCAGATGTTGGTGGACTACAGCTCCCGTAAAGGTAAAGGGACCCCTGACCATTAGGTCCAGTAGTGGCCGACTCTGGGGTTGCAGCACTCATCTCGCTTTATTGGCTGAGGGAGCCGGCGTACAACTTCCAGGTCATGTGGCCAGCATGACTAAGCCGCTTCTGGCAAAGCACAGCAGCGCACAGAAACACCGTTTACCTTCCCACCGGAGCGGTACCTATTTATCTACTTGCACTTTGACATGCTTTCGAACTGCTAGGTTGGCAGGAGCAGGGACCGAGCAACGGGAGCTCACCCCGTCGCAGGGATTCGAACCGCCGACATTCTGATCGGCAAGTCCTAGGCTCTGTGGTTTAACCCACAGGGCCACCCACATCCCAGCCACAGCTCCCATATCCCCAGCCATATTCCCAGATTCCCAAACGTCTTGCTCTGCTTTCCTTTGGACCGCATCAGCAAGGCTGAGAGAGGGGTGTTGTGGTCAGGGCAGCCCAGGACCTCCTGAAACGCTGCTCAGGATCGCACCTTGAATAAATCACTTTGGTACTGCTAACACAGCAGTTTGACTTCACGCCCAGAGGCACACTCCCTTGTCTCTTGAGACAGACTGGACGCCAACAATTCTCAGATCAGATCATTCTCAACCAGCCTAGCCAATGGGTATGGGGTGGTGTTTGTTGCTGTAGCCCAAAAACTGGAGGGGGACCCAAGACTGAACAACAATGTAATAAGATACAGAGGACGTTGTGGAAGGAAACAATTAAGCCTGTTTCATCCCTACTGGAGTTATTTGGACTAGACTTTTTGGGCTTATTCCCAAGAAAACCTGCACAAAAAATTGCAGCGCTGGTATTCTCGTGGCAGGATTTTGGGGCTGAACTCCAGGGCCCCCACTCAGCAAAAGGATCCCCAAACACACCAGGGCTTTCTTTCTGCATATTGAAATAAGGAGGTAAAGCACATTAGCATCTAAAGAGCGGCACCCATGAGGCCATTAAACCCAGAATTCAAAATTACTTAACTGCATCATTTGTGGACTGCACACTTAATAAACATGCATTTAACAAACATGTATTTAATTATCTCACTAAAATCAATGGGACTGTCCCTAGCAATCCGGTGAGTGCAATGGGATTTACTGCTGAGTAGATCCCCAGCAAGCAAAGTCAAGGATGGATGAGGGAAGCTGTAGACCGGCAACATCTGGAGGGCCAGAGGTTTTCCCTGTCCCTGGGGAAGAAGTATTTCGATTGGATCATAAAGGGAAGGCTGTGAAATTATTTCCTTTTAATCATTCGACCAAATCCAATGATCACTTTCCACAGAGAGTTGCATGCATGGGAAGCTGCCTTATACAGAGCCAGACCATTGGCCCATCTAGATCTGTCGACACTGACTGGCAGCTGCTCTCCAGGGTTTTCCAGAGGGGTCTCTCCCCATCCTGCCTGGAGATGCCAGGAATTGGACTGGGGGACCTTCTGTCTGCAAAGCAGATGCTCTTACTATTGAAGAAGAAGAAGAAGAGTTTGATATCCCGCTTTATCACTACCCTAAGGAGTCTCAAAGCAGCTAACATTCTCCTTTCCCTTCCTCCCCCACAATAAACACTCTGTGAGGTGAGTGGGG
This sequence comes from Podarcis pityusensis, assembly GCF_964106645.2. Taxonomy (NCBI): domain Eukaryota; kingdom Metazoa; phylum Chordata; class Lepidosauria; order Squamata; family Lacertidae; genus Podarcis; species Podarcis pityusensis. The sequence goes on along the minus strand of NC_138035.1, from coordinate 9,945,782 downwards.
CTGAGAGACTTCAGAGAAGTGTGACTGGCCCAAGGTCACCCAGCAGCTGCATGTGGAGGAGCGGAGACGCGAACCCGGTTCACCAGATTATGAGTCCACCGCTCTTAACCACTACACCACACTGGCTCTCTCTCTCATTGAGCGATGGAAATTTCCTTGTACGGAATGAAATTACCGGTTCATCTTGCTCAGTACTGCCGTCACCCCTTGGCTTTCCAGTTAGCAACCCACAAGCTTCATTCAGGGGGCCTGCAGCACCTGTGGATTTATGGTTGAAGAAATATTTTTATCTGTTTTAACTGAACTTATTATTGCATCTTACTGTACTGCAGTTCTCGCTATAGCACACCAAAATACAATACAGCCATACCTCGGAAGTTGAAAGGAATCCATTCCGGAAGTCTGCTCGACTTCCATAATGTTCGGAAACCAAGGCACGGCTTCCGATTGGCTGCAGGAAGTTCCTGCAGCCAATCGGAAGCCACAGAACCAACATTGGATGTTCGGGTTCCAAAGAACGTTCACAAACCGGAACCCTCGCTTACAGGTTTGCGGAGTTCGGGAGCCAAAACGTTCGACTTGCAAGGCAAGAAGAAGAAGAAGAGGAGGAGGAGGAGGAGTTTGGATTTGATATCCCGCTTTATCACTACCCAAAGGAGTCTCAAAGCGGCTAACATTCTCCCCCACAACAAACACTCTGTGAGGTGAGTGGGGCTGAGAGACTTCAGAGAAGTGTGACTGGCCCAAGGTCACCCAGCAGCTGCATGTGGAGGAGCGGGGAAGCGAACCCAGTTCACCAGATTACGAGTCCACCACTCTTAACCACTACACCACGCTGGCTGAAAGCGGCAACAAAAAATACAATTAAAAAAATGGCCGTATCTAGCAAAAGTATAGTTGCTACAAGACGCAGAAAAATCATTAATTGGTCCCAGAAGACCCTCAGCAATTTTCAAGTGGTCCATAGTGGGGAATGGTTTAGGAACCACTGGGTAGCCGGGACTCACAGCCTCTCTCCGGGGTTTCAGACATGGCATGTTCCCAGTTATACCTGGAGATACTGGGATCAAATCTGGGACTTCCTAAATGCAGAGCAGATATGCTCTACTGCCGATCTACAACCCTTCCTTACTATGCAAACTCTATACTAGCCATGCCTCTGACTGGGAACAAGGGGACTGGCTCTGAACTAGTTTTTCTTTTTTGCTTTCCGGTGCTCTGAAACGGGACATTGCTGGTAAATTGAAGAGGAAACACATTTTATCTCGAATGGATTGTCAAGGCAATTTTTGGAGCAATGTTTCAAATGATGCTGCTGGATTCAGAAAAGAGAGTTGCACATGAGATGGGGAGAGGAGAGAACAGGGCCTTTGTATGGTACTAACTTGGGGGTTTTTCTGCAAGAGAAATTATCAACAGGCATTTCCACAAATGCAAAACTAGCTGCTTGAAGGAATGCCATTCTGATTACCATTTAAAGGCGCAGCACAGTCCTCAGGGCGCACCTATCATTACGGACTGCTGGGGACTTCGCATAGCGTGCCAGGGATGGATTTGGGTTTCTGTTTTGGATGCAAGAGTTCTACACCCATCAATGTTGCTTCAAGCTGACAGCATTTCCATAGGAAGCCGCCTTGCACTCAGACCCGTTGTTTTGCCAGCCTTGACAGACTCTAGCTCTCCAGGGTTTGGGGCAAGGAATCCCTTTCCCAACCCTGCCTGGAGACCTGTTGAACCTAGGATCTTGTGCATGCAAAGCAGATGCTAGTGTGAGCTAGTGTGAGTGTAGTGGTTAAGAGCGGTGGACTCGTAATCTGGTGAACCAGGTTCGCTTCCCCGCTCCTCCACATGCAGCTGCTGGGTGACCTTGGGCTAGTCACACTTCTCTGAAGTCTCTCAGCCTCACTCACCTCATAGAGTGTTTGTTGTGGGGGAGGAAAGGAAAGGAGATTGTTAGCCGCTTTGAGACTCCTTAAAAGGTAAAGGGACCCCTGACCATTAGGCCCAGTCGTGGCCGACTGGGGTTGCAGCGCTCATCTCGCTTTATTGGCCAAGGGAGCCGGCATACAGCTTCCAGGTCATGTGGCCAGCATGGCTAAGCCGCTTCTGGCGAACCAGATCAGCGCACGGAAACGCTGTTTACCTTCCCACCGGAGTGGTACCTATTTATCTACTTGCACTTTGACATGCTTTCGAACTGCTAGGTTGGCAGGAGCAGGGACCGAGCAACGGGAGCTCACCCTGTTGTGGGGATTCAAACCGCCGACCTTTTGATCGGCAAGCCCTAGCCTCTGTGGTTTAACCCACAGCACCACCCGTGTCCCATGAGACTCCTTAGGGTAGTGATAAAGCGGAATATCAAATCCAAACTCTTCTTCTTCTTCTCTACCAACTGAGCTATATGGCCCTCACTAAATAGGAACATAAGGAACTGCCTTATATTGAGTTACATCACTGGTCCATCTAGCTCACTACTGGCTACACTGACTAGCAATGGGATCTCAGACAAGGGTCTTTTCCGAGCTGTGCTTGAAGATGTTACAGCCTGGACTTGAGACCTTTTGCATGTGACCCAGTTGCTCCGCCACTGAGCTGTGATTCTTCTAGGACATTTTTAGAAGTGGTTATGGAGGTTTGCAGATAAGAGGAACTTACAGAGTAACACAAAAACCGACCTGCCTAAAAGCAGCTGTTTGGATCTCACAGAATCCTAGAATTGCAAAGGGACACCAAGGGCCATCTAGTCCAACCCCCCTGCAATGCAGGAATCTCAACTAATGCATCCATGACAGAGGGCCACCCAACCTCTGCTTAAAAACCTCCAAGGAAGGAGGTTCTCGCCCGGTACCTGATACTCCTTTACGACTAAGGTCCTCTTGAGACAAGCCAATAACATTGCGCCACCCAAGTCCATTGCATTATGCAAGCGGGGGGCAATCTGTGGGTCTCCTGCAGGGTTCCAGGCGTATGACGGAGCAGAGAGGGGCAGCCTGGGTCAGAACTGCTGGAATACAGGGCATCAGCATACAGCCTTAAATTTTGTTCATCGTGACCCGACAGACTGATTTCATATACTAACATTGCCGTCAGTGTTGCATGGGCCTTTGCAAAATGCAAGCGGACAGGACTCTGCCCCGAGGAGATTGCATTCTAAAACTTGCTACAAAGATGTTGTGGGGGGAAATAGAGGCAGCGGAAAATAGCAAGGGCAAGGATCATCACCTGGCACCCTTGGACAGCGGCTGGTACCCTGGCACCTTTTGAGAGCCCACCACTGAACACCCCCCCCAACTTTAATTTTTTTCCCCAGCCATCACTCTGAACAGCACCAGGCAGCTGAATCCATCTGCCACTTTAATTTTCCACCTCTCCCCCAATATAATATCAGAATGGGGGTGTGAAGACCCGCGTGGATATGTTTTCCCTTTTAATTCTCTCCCCCGCCCTTTCATATTCTTCCGACACTGAATATTCTATAGCCCCACCCGCGCTTGCATCCACCTGCATCTGTGCACACATGGCTCAATTCCTAAACACTCTGCAGCTCGAGTGAAATTTGCCTAGAGATGAAACACAGCTTCCTTAAGTTAGGGAGAGGCCGGCCACAGAGAAAGCAAAAGGGGGTCAGCTGACTCACTCTGTGGCTGTGGCACGTTCCTCACGTCCCACATGGTTCCGCTGGGGAAGGAGACAGACCAGCCTGCCTGTCACTCATCCCGGGATGCAGGTGCCGCTGCAAATCCAGGAGCGTCCTGCAGGGACCACTCCGTCCTCAACTCCATTCTTGGTCCCAGCCACCAGCCAAGCATGTGCCTCTCTCGTGCTCAGAGAAGTGCCCTTCTCCCGTTCTTGCCTCCAGGGGACTGACTGGCACTCGGGAGCAGCAGGCAGATGCGCCCTGGCAAGGTTGCCCAGAGGGCTGATATTACCCACAATGCAGCCCAGGATACTGAGCTATATTCGAGAGCAAGCCTTTTTAAGTAGACGTGGCTTTTTTAAAATCACACTCAGCATGTGGTTTTGAACTATTTTAAACTATTTTTAGATATAGATAGATAGATAGATAGATAGATAGATATGATCCATACATAAAAACAGTTTTGAATTGTTTTAAATTGTTTTATATACAGTGGTAACTTGGGTTAAGAACTTAATTCATTCTAGAAGTCTGTTCTTAAGCTGAAATTGTTCTTAACCTGAGACACCACTTTAGCTAATGGGGCCTCCCGCTGCCACCACTGCGCGATTTCTGTTCTCATCCTGAAGCAAAGTTCTTAACCCGAGGTACTATTTCGTGGTTAGCTGAGTCTGTAACCTGAAGCGTCTGTAATTCGAGGTACCACTGTATGTGTACAGTCATACCTCAGGTTGAAATAGCTTCGGGGTTGAGCGTTTTCGGGTTGCGCTCCGCGGTGACCCGGAAGTAACGGAACGGGTTACTTCTGGGTTTCACTGCTTGCGGATGCACAGACGCTCAAAATGACGTCAAGTGCATGCGCGGAAGCGGCGAATTGCGCACGAGCAGACACGGGTTGCGTTCTACTCTGGATGCGAACGGGGCTCCAGAACGGATCCCATTTGCATCCAGAGGTACCACTGTATATGTGTGTGTGTGTGTGTACATTTAACTGCCTCTCTTGCCCCCCTGCAAGCCCTTCTTCCAAACTCATATTTTTTCCCCATTGATCTCACGTTCATTTCTTGTTAAATGTCCTCAGCTATCGCTACCCAACCAGCCACTAAAGAGCTGAAACGAATAGTACACAGAATGCACACATTGCTTCCAGACAATCGGTCTACTGAGGTCAGACTTTGCATCCGTCAAGAGGAATCCTACATTTTTCAATGTGCTTTCTCATCGCTTTCCTTATTGCAAAAAACTTCAAACTTTTTGGGGAAGTGGCTTTGTTGCACAAGACTCCCAATCAACTTTAATTATGCAACCTGGATTTGAACTGTGAGCAAAACAGCAACAGTAAGTGCCCCTGCTTACACGGAATGAATATATGCAGATTTACTAGAGCTGCCATACATTCGGAATTTCCTGGACATAGCCGGGATGCAGCCATCGGAAACAGTATCTGGGTGAAAATCTTCGGGGAAACACGTGTCCGGGCAAAAAAAGAGCTCAACCACTTTTGTGTCCTGACTTTTGCTTTCTGAAATACGGCAACACATAGAGGTCCGAGAATGCAAATCTGTCATCTTGCAAGGCAGGGATAAGTCATGCCTGTGAATCAAGCATCGAAGTTACAAAATGATGACAAACACAGTTCAAATCAAGCACAAGTCGCTCAATAGCTGAATAAGAGAAGGGTTTTTTTGTGTGTGTTTGTGTGTGGTGATGCTTCTTGCCTGGATAGTTTGATCTATAGCTGGCTCTGCAACTTAACCACTAAAAAACAATGCTATCTAATATATATTATCAAAGCAGTTCGTGCCCAGTCTTGGGAGAGTCCATTCAGCTCTTTCGCCACCCTAACAGAGTGTCTGTATTCCAGGTATTATGGGCTGCTGGTGCTGAACCACTCTTCCCCCTCTGCTTTTATTCTCTTTTGCATTTTCCGGCAATAAGAAAAACAACATGAGCAGGCTATGCAAAACAACTTTTGGACCGGATTCAGATTACAAATCACAGATTTGTTTTGTATTGTATAAGCCAGGGTATACAAGGAGTGCAGAGTGATGTCTGCACTTTTCACAACAACATTGAAAGGTAGGCTTGGCTAAGAGACTACAGGCCGCAGGCTGCGTATATTTGAATTGAGACAAAGTAGCACTCCACCCAACATAGGTTTTCCTCTTCCGCACCTAGTACCTATTACAAAAAAAGACCTTGTAAGCCCAGTTCAAGTAGTAAAGTGACAACAGAGGAATCAAGCAAACTATTAATATCATCCTTGGCACAGATAATTTCTGGTAGGATTAATGGCTTGTTCAAGGCTGGGATAACGACCCATTTGGTCCCCATTAGCGGAGTTGATCTTCTCATTAATTCCCAGGAAATGCCCCGCAATCAAGGTAGCCAGGGCTTATTTTTTTTCCTTTCTTAATCCGATGGCCAGATAACCACAAATGGCCCTTTTGCTATTTTGACACTGTCCTGTCCTTCGTCGCCTTCCGCTTCTGTAAACCAGCTGCTATAGCTACCGGAAAATGGGCGCCAGAACTGCACAGCAGTTAGGAGCTAATAGCGATTTGGGGTAGGTTGCTCTCTGTGGGGTTTTCAGTGGGTGCGTGTTGGTGGGGTCAGGGGAAGGAGGAGTTAACTACAGGGGTCAGCAACCTTTTTCAGCCATGGGCCAGTCCACCGTCTGTCAGACCATGTGGGGGGCCGGACTATATTTGGGGGGAGGGAAATGAACAAATTCCTATGCCCCACAAATAACCCAGAGATGCATTTTAAATAAAAGGACACATTCTACTCATGTAAAAACGAGCCAATTCCCGGACCGTCTGTGGGCCAGATTGAGAAGGCGAATGGACCGCATCCGGCCCCCGGGCCTTAGGTTGCCTACCCCTGAGTTAACAGCTCCTTAAATGTAAAGGGACCATTAGGTCCAGCCGTGACCGACTCTGGGGTTGCGGCGCTCATCTCGCTTTACTGGTCGACGGAGCCGGCGTACAGCTTCCGTGTCATGTGGCCAGCATGACTAAGCCACTTCTGGCGAACCAGAGCAGCGCACGGAAACGCCATTTACCTTCCCGCCGGAGTGGTACCTATTTATCTACTTGCATTTTGACATGCTTTCGAACTGCTAGGTTGGCAGGAGCAGGGACTGAGCAACGGGAGCTCACCCCGTCGCGGGGTATCAAACTGCCGACCTTCTGATCGGCAAGCCCTAGGCTCTGTGGTTTAGACCACAGTGCCACCCGTGTCCCTTAGTGCTCCTTAGTGCATGAAATATACTCAGAGTCGAGAGTGGATTTCATGCTCTTTATTCAGCTCATAGTGGTGAGGAGGGAATGAAAGTCCCCTCAAAGTATCTGCTTTATATACATTATTTACACAATGGGCTGCACGTGATTGGCTAATTCCGGAATTCTCCTGTAGGCCAATCAGGTTGTGGATTCACTTCTATCTGGAGCTGGATTGGGTGGCTCCTGCTAACCAATCATACTGCTGCATTCTGAATCCTATTGTTCTAGGACCAATCAGACTGCTGCATTCTGAATCCTATTGTTCTAGGACCAAACAGACTGCTGCATTCTGAATCCTATTGTTCTAGGACCAATCAGACTGCTGCATTTTGGATCCTATTGTTCTAGGACCAATCAGACTGCTGCAGTTTGGATCCTATTCAACTCAGTACATAACAGTGCAGTTACAAACCTGACTGGAACTCCAAGTGGCTGATATTTGCAGAAGGAGGAGGAGGAAGAGGAAAAGGAGGAAGCAACTGCAAGTGATGCATTTAATGCTGTATGCAACCTGCCCCTAAATCAGCTGCACAGACAAAAAGCCAGCCATCAAACGGCTCTCAGCAAAGGGAGGCCCAACCACACAAGCTGTCAGAATCCCTTAAACAGGGGTTGCAGAAGGCTGGGACCCGGGGTGGGGCGGGACAGATGTGGCCCTCCAGGCTCCTTTCTCCGGCCCCCAATTCTGCATTAAAAGCACATTGCAGGAGGGCAAGGGGGAGCAAAACTCCCCACTCCCTGCCAGTCCTTTTATTTGTAGGATTGTAGAGTCGGATGGTCCCTCCTCCTGGCATGCGGGAATTAAAAAGGTAAAAAGGTAAAAGGTAAAAAAAGTTAGTTTCGCCCACTGGGGTTCTGAAACCTGATAGAAAAGCAGCTTTGAAAAGGAGTGGATGGGCAGGAACTGGGTCCAGCTCTTTCTTAATAATAATAATAATAATAATAATAATAATTTTTTTATATCCTGCCCTCCCCAGCCGAAGCTGGGCTCAGAGTGGCTAACAATCCACCTGTGTTGTTGTTGTTTAGTCATGTCCGACTCTTCGTGACCCCATGGACCAGAGCACGCCAGGCACTCCTGTCTTCCACTGCCTCCCGCAGTTTGGTCAAGCTCATGTTGGTAGCTTTGAGAACACTGTCCAACCATCTCATCCACTTCTCCTTGTGCCCTCCATCTTTCCCAACATCAGGGTCTTTTCCAGGGAGTCTTCTCTTCTCATGAGGTGGCCAAAGTATTGCAGCTTCAGGATCTGTCCTTCCAGTGAGCACTCAGGGCTGATTTCCTTAAGAATGGATAGATTTGTTCTTCTTGCAGTCCATGGGACTCTCCTCCAGCACCATAACAATCCACCTGTGCTGTGTTGTAAATGGCCAGCATTTTAGGGATCTGGCAGGGCCCACGTCCCATTGCTCTTCCAATGCTTTTCCCAGCAGAGGGTCATGAGCTGTTTGGTTTGCACGTTTCCTCCTTGGGGAAATCCCCCCTGCAGCAGCTGTCCCAGAGATTACTCACTCGCTGCAGACAGACACTACTGCTAGTACTACGTGTCACATAAGGTAAAGGCTGCTTCATGGGAAGAGAAGCCGTTTCATTTTTGTGCCCGCGACGCTGCAGGGAAAAGGACCGTGGAGAAAAGCACTGTTTTTACGGGGAGTTCCACAAGGTCAGAGTCACCATCACAAGGGAAAAGCAGCCCAGTGAAAACTGCTCTCTTCCCAATGCTGCCCTGTTCTGTCTTGTGTCACGCAGCTCTCCGTCCCATATATGCCCACACAGAAGCATAGAATTGCAGAGTTGGAAGGTACCCCAAGGGTCATCTAGTCCAACCCCCTGCAATGCAGGAATCTTTTGCCCAACGTGGGGCTCGAACCCACAGCCCTGAGATTCAGAGTCTCGTGCTCTACCGGTTGAGCTATCCCGGACCTGCAGCTTTGATCCGCAGAATGCCAGGTAATATTCATTCCGCCCTTGCAAAGAATCCATCCTGCAGTGTCTACACTTTGGAACTCCCCGCCCATTGAAAATCGGCCCGCACATTTGATGAACTCGTTTTCAGTGCATGCCAAAAACCTTTCTGTTTAAGCAAGCCTAACCAGATAGCTAATATTTGACATGTGTTTTAATATATAATTTTATTTTAGATCGTACCATTTTAAAAGTGTCGGCTTCGTTGTGAAAAGAAAAATGCTAACTTTTATTTAACATCTAATTTTAATGTACATTTTATGTACATTTTAGCCACTATGAGGTTTTGAGAAATAAGCGGTATATAAACCCTGCCAGATGAAATGAATTGGGAGCCCAGTTGTAACTGGTACAAAGCCCGCAAACCTATCTTTCCAGGTGCCAGCAGCAGGGCTGTAGTAGCTTAACAGTGGGTTGTTTGTTTGTTTTCCATCCAGACAAAGTCCCATTTTCAATCCAATAAGAGGGTGGCAATCTGACCTAGGATGGGTCACGCTGGAGTCACCGCCACTTTCTCTTCTTGTCCCCACCCCAGCCCCCCCCAAAAAATGAGAGGAGGAGAAAAGCAAAGAATGTGAAAATGGAAAAAGAAATTTAAAAATAATACTTAAAAGGCGAAAGATTTATACGATCTGAGGTGAAACCAGAGTAAAATGTAAAAAGGTGAAAAGCTTCTGGGAGATGAGATGAAAAAAATGTTGAAATATACATTTATAAAGAAACCAGAAGCATTTTTACTAGGCATCGTTGGGAGTGATTTAAATAGAAATGAATGTAAGCTCTTTTTATATGCAATAACAGCAGCAAGAATATTATTGGCCCAAAAGTGGAAGCAAGAAGAATTACTGATGATTGAAGAATAGAGGATGAAGTTAATGGACTATGCAGAACTAGATAAACTAACAGGAAGGATTTGAAACCGGCGGGACCAGAAATTCACGGAAGACTGGAGTAAATTTACGGACTATTTGAAAAGTATTTGTGAAGATCAGACGACGTTTGTAGGTTTGCAAGAAGTTTTGTGAGGAGTATTATCGGAAGTATGGAAAAAATGGAGAAGCGGAAGGATGATTTGTTAAGAGATGTAAAGGCAATATAAAGTTAAGAAATGCATAAGTTAAAACGGTGGATCATCAGAGGTGCTGATGGAAGTCTAAAAAGATTGTATAAGTGATAAGTTTTGTGGTACATTTTATAATTTATATGTTAAAATCAATAAAAATTATATATATATAAAAAATAAAACTTAAAAAAGTCATCTTATGAATCTTGCATTAAAGTTGGGCTGGGCCAGAAAATATTGAAGAGTCCTGATCTATAAAACCTGCCTTTCTCTTGACCGGGGAGATCAGGGTTCAGTTCCCCCATTCGCTGGGTGATCTTGGGCCAGTCACTGTCTCTGAGTCTAGCCTACCTCACAAGGCTGTTGTTGAGAATAAAACGGAGGGCAGGAGAACTATGTACGTCACCTTTGAACTCCTTGCAGGAAAGGTGGGATATAAATGTTTAAATTTATAAATTTAGTCTTCCCGGTCTAAATTTAGCCTGCCCTTAGAGGAGCGCTTGTCCCTTTGCCGAACTCTCAAACTGTTTTGCAGCTCAACGTTGCCTCTTCTTCTTTAGAAAAGAATAACACTTGTGTGGAAAACTCCCTGGAGATTTCGCTGGCTAGGCAGACAGCTTTGGATAGCAATGAATGGGGGGGGGGGGGAATTTGAGCTTAGCCGGAAGTTTTCTTTGGGAAGGAATTGAGATATCCTTTGTTTGGGATATGAGCACAACAACTTACGCTCCCAACTCGCATTCGGAGTCTATTGCCTCCAACAGGCGAGCTAGAATAAACACCGTCATGGGTGGCAATCAATCCCAAACAGCCTGATAGCAGTCACGAAATTAAAAGACGCCTGCTTCTTGGGAGAAAAGCGATGACAAACCTAGACAGCATCTTAAAAAGCAGAGACATCACCTTGCCAACAAAGGTCCGTATAGTTAAAGCTATGGTTTTCCCAGTAGTGATGTATGGAAGTGAGAGCTGGACCATAAAGAAGGCTGATCACTGAAGAATTGATGCTTTTGAATTCTGGTGCTGGAGGAGACTCTTGAGAGTCCCATGGACTGCAAGAAGATCAAACCGATCCATTCTGAAGGAAATCAGCCCTGGGTGCTCACTGGAAGGACAGATCGCGAAGCTGAGGCTCCAAGACTTTGGCCACCTCATGAGAAGAGAAGACTCCCTGGAAAAGACCCTGATGTTGGGAAAGATGGAGGGCACAAGGAGAAGGGGACGACAGAGGACCAGATGGTTGGACAGTGTTCTCAAAGCTACCAGCATGAGTTTGACCAAACTGCGGGAGGCAGTGGAAGACAGGAGTGCCTGGCGTGCTCTGGTCCAGGGCGAAGAGTCGGACACGACTAAACGACTAAACAACAACAACAACAAAGCCTGATCTTCTGCACATTTATCGGTCCCTTCTTTCAAAGCCATCCAAGTTGCCTCCATCACTGCATCTCAGGAAGCAGCAACAGAAAGGTATTAAGGGCACCTCTCAAGGATGGCAAAGTGCTTCTGCAGAGTAAGGGGCGATTAGATAGCTTCCAGGGGCCTTTTCCCAGCAGCACAATTATTTGGGGAGGAAAAGAGGAGAAAAGCCCATTTGCAGAAGCAGCAACAAAGGACTCACTGTGTCAATCGTTTGGCAGCAGAATTTGGGAAAGCAACACACGACCATCTCCATAGCAAAGGTTGCTGGGCCGACAGATTTAGGAAAGTAGCTTTCAGAATCTGAAAACAGACTGCCAATTGGATCTCAACCATTGCACGGGGGGGGGGGAATCTTTTTTATTATTCTTGTGCATGCGTTTTTAAGCTGGTAGCATGAAAACAGGGTGGGTTTCAAGGGATTTTTATTGCTCCCTGACCCTGCTGCATAAATGCTGCTTGTTAAGGAGAAAAGGGCGGATATTTCACTAAGGTGGCCCAGGCTGTTGCTGGAGAAAGCCAAGGGTTTTTTTTGGGGGGGGGTGTCACCTGTTTGAAGAAATCTCAGTTGAATTGATTGTGTTTCTGCTCAACTAAATTCACATGAATGAAAACAGTGCAGTGAATCCAGGGAAGGCTGTTTGCAAAATGGGAATTTCCCACTCCTTACTGCACCCTCTGAGCAAATCTTCCCTCCGCTCCCCTGAGGGTATTTATTCTCAGCAGTGTCTTAAAGCAAAAGCTATTATTTTTGCAGCACCTTAAAGGCTAACAAATTGCATCAGCTTCCCTCTGAGCACCTCATCAGAGGCACTAGGCGAAATCTTAGCAGAAATCAAGGAGGAAAATGGGAAGGTCGGAGATGAAGGACAATGAGATGCAATAAAACTACAGTCAGGGATGATTAGAGTGTAAAAGCATGTTGAACAGACACACATTTTAACCTTTCGTAGTAGCGTATTGGTGATAATGCAGTTATCTCAGCAACGCTGAGTAAATTAACACCTGTGAAGTGACAGTTGACCATCTGCAAGACACAGACATGGAGGGATAAGATTAACAGCCTGGCCCTGATAAGATCATCAACACCTGGCATTCTTTAAGCCTGGTGCCTGACATATGTGGGAACCTTTCTAACGCAGGGCCCTAAACTACTAAGGAAGTAAACATTCCTGCTTTAATGAAAAAAGTCCTGAGTTTTCAGCAAGGGAGACCTGGGCCAGGCATGCATCACAGGGTTACCTTGCCTCAGGTGAGGTTTCTCCCTCTGTTTAAGCCCACATCACAGTCTCAGCCCCCTTGCGGGGTCAAATAAGGCAAGAAGCAATAAAGAAGAATAACAGGAGCATTGCTGGGTCAGGCCAAAGGCCCATCTTGTTCATCATCCCATGGGTGGAATGAACTATTTCACATAACACCGGTCCTGAAATAACTTCGTTGGCTCCCAGTACGTTTCCGAGCACAATTCAAGGTGTTGGTGCTGACCTTTAAAGCCCTGGACTCGGCCCGGTATACCTGAAGGAGCATCTCCAACCCCATCGTTCAGCCCGGACATGGAGGTCCAGCTCCAAGGGCCTTCTGACAATTCCCTCACTGCGAGAAGTGAGGTTACAGGGAACCAGGCAGAGGGCCTTCTCGGTGGTAGCGCCCACCCTGTGGAACACCCTCCTATCAGATGTGAAGGAAATAAACAACTATCTGACTTTCAGAAGACATCTGAAGGCAGCCCTTTTTAGGGAAGCTTTTAACGTTTGATATTCTATCGTGTTTTTAATATTCTGTTGGGGGCCGCCTAGAGTGACTGGGAAAACCCAGCCAGATTGGCGAGGTAATAATAATGATGATGACGATGATGATGATGATGATGGTTTGCATTCCTACTTGCTCCTGGACATTTGGCTCGGATATGATCCAAACAGGTCTTTAAAAGCCACACACATCCCTCACATTCAAAGGGATCCAGTTCTCATTTCTCAGAAAGGCTAAAGGTAAACAAGTGCGGGTTTCGCTTATGGTAAGCCCAGGAGCACAGACCGTTTCGCTACTGTACAAGTCGGAAATCTGAGCCTACGGGGTCAGTGGATTAAGAAGATCTGGGTAGCATTTGAATGATGTCACTGGGACATGTGTTAGTTTAATGGCTCATGCTGAATTTGTACCTAACGCCAGAGCTTACTTGTCATCGGCACGTCTCTGGCTGCTTGTAACGGCATCTCGCTTTCTTAGGAACTGAATCAGACGGTGTTTTCTGACTGTATCCTAAATGACTGGCCTGCAGAAAACATTTGCCTGGCGGGGAGCAGGAGAAATAGCGGTGGAAATAACAGCAGCCGAAAAAGCCAGTGACAGGTGGAGCAAGTCATTCTAGTTTTGCCCGTATCCTTTTCCTGCTGAGTTCTGCAAAGAGCAGTGCTGAGAACACAGGCCAACCTCAGCCGGCCCTGATCCACAGCCCACCCGCCTGCCTTCTTGCAGGGGGTGGCTCTGCGTCGCCTCACCTCCACCTCCATCTACTATTCATCTCCATACATTCCATCCTCAAAAGGCACCACTTCCTGATGCAGAATTTCCCCCCTATTAAACAGCTCCTACCACTCAGAGATTTCTCCTAATGTTTAGCTAGCCATTTGCTTTCCTGCAATTTCCACACAATTTTTCCTGGCAACATGGGACCTGGACAGGCTGGACCAGATAAAACTCCAACAGCTGCATTCTGCACGAGCAGAAACTTCCCAAAGGGTTTCCAAGGGCAGCCCAACGTACAGCCTATTTTTGCTGTTGTTGAGTCGTTTAGTCGTGTCCGACTCTTCGTGACCCCATGGACCAGAGCACGCCAGGCCCTCCTGTCTTCCACTGCCTCCCGTAGTTTGGTCAAACTCATGCTGGTAGCTTCGAGAACACTGTCCAACCACCTCGTCCTCTGTCGTCCCCTTCTCCTTGTGCCCTCCATCTTTCCCAACATTAGTGTCTTTTCCAGGGAGTCTTCTCTTCTCATGAGGTGGCCAAAGTCTTGGAGCCTCAGCTTCACGATCTGTCCTTCCAGTGAGCACTCAGGGCTGATTTCCTTCAGAATGGATAGGTCTGATCTTCTTGCAGTCCATGGGACTCTCAAGAGTCTCCTCCAGCACCATAATTCAAAAGCATCAATTCTTCGGCGATCAGCCTTCTTTATGGTCCAGCTCTCACTTCCATACATCACTACTGGGAAAACCATGGCTTTAACTATACGGACCTTTAGCAGTCATCAAACTCAAAGATTTCCAAATGGACAAGCCACTGCCATTCAGAAGCAATGGCTGCATCTGGTAAAAGCAGCCCACAAAGGTTTCTTTGGGTGGGGGGAGAATAATATAAATTACTCCATTTCTGGGGCGCTGCAAATCTCTACAAAACTACCGTATTGCCAAACTTTGGCACCAGTCTGAAGCGATTCAGACATTGTTGTGGTTTTTTTGGATGTTAACTATGGACCCTGGTTTGATGTAGCAGTTACTCAGTTTGGGGTACGCTGGGTTTTTGCTGCAAAACAACTGCAAAACTTTGGAACGTGCTTGGAAGGGACCCCAAATTTCAGGGCTCGTAGCTAATGAAGCTGAGGGAAAAAACGCTAGCCTGAAAAAGAGGCTCACTGCCTGCATTTCTATGGTAGCCGGCCAGCGTGGAAATATATTTCTTATGCTACATTTACACAAAATGATTTTCTACAAGCGAGTATGGCAGAGAAGGGGTGTGTCGCTGCTGTCCCACTTCTGACAGCATGCTGTGTTTCTAGCCAGATGGGTGGAGTATAAATAATAATTGTTTGTTTGTTTGTTTGTTTACAGGTGGGTCGTGGAGGAATAGATTTCCCCTCCTCTGTGGCTAGTGCAGAAACCATGCCAGTTGGCAGAGGACGAGTGGCGATACTTGTCCGTCCCACACCTGCCCACTCACTCGCTCACCTGCATGGAATTCCTGGTACGTGTTGCATTCAAACCCATTGTTAAATATAAGGTGGCCAATATGCAAACTCTACATGGGGCTGCCCTTGAGACTGACCCAGAAACTCCAGCGGGTGCAGAACGCCGCGGCGAGACTCCTTACGGGGTCCTTGCCGCGGGATCACATTCACCCAGTGCTATAGCAGCTGCACTGGCTCCCAGTGGAGTACAGGATCAGGTTTAAGGTGCTGGTTTTGACCTTTAAAGCCCTATACGGCCTAGGACCCTCATACCTACGGGACCGCCTCTCCTGGCATGTCCCACAGAGGACCTTACAGTCTTCAAACAAAAACATCTTGGAGGACCCGGGCCACAGGGAGGTTAGGCTGGCCTCAACCAGAGCCAGGGCTTTTTCGGCTATGGCCCCGATCTGGTGGAACGCTCTGTCACAAGAGACTAGGGCCCTGCGGGACTCGACATCTTTCCGCAGGGCCTGCAAGACAGAGCTGTTCCACCAGGCCTTTGGCCAAGGCGCAGTCTGACCCCCACTTTCTGTAATCCTCATAGCACTCTAGCCCAATGGTTGCCATTAATTTGATTCTGAATTGATTTTAGAATGAATTGATTTTAGAATGTATTTCAATTAATTGATTGTGATTTTATGTAAACTGTTATTTTTACTGTAGTTAGCCACTCTGAGCCCAGCTTCAGCTGGGGAGGGCAGGATATAAATAAATTTTTTTATTATTATTTTTAAACGTCCTCTTTTAGGAGAAATGGTGAGCCCTTTGGGAACTGACTGAATACCAGTTTCCCAAACATGGGAACCGTCTACCCGCGGCAAAGATTTTTGGATGCATCGAGCCATCTCCTGACTGCGCACCTAAGAAGGAGAGGTTGAGGTTGCACTGGTCAGCTGGCAAAGATTTTGTCCTACAAAGGCCTAAGAAAGGCAGGCAGTGCCAGTGAGAAAGTCATTCAGAGAAGAATGACGCAAATGCCTGGGTCCTGGATTGCAGCAGCCCAAGCACAGTTGACTTCCAAACTTCCTTTCAAATTTGCACAAAACGAACGTTGTTCTCCCCTTTCAGCCACAAGAAGAAGGGGAAAAAAGAGATGGGAGGAGCCTGGGGTTTCTTTTTCAAAAGGGTCCAGGAAGTGGAGTCGCCAAACATTCGGTGGTCCTGAATACCCCTGTGCCACAAAGAAGAAAAGAGTCGCCATGTTGTTGGGAAAATGGCCATTTGACGGAAGCATTTACGAAAGACAGTGAGGGCTCTAAGAGACAAAGAGGCCAAGGAGCAAAGTCTGAACTGGAAAGGGCCATAGCTCAATGGCAGAGTGCCTGCCTTGCAAGCTCAAGGTCCCAGGTTTGATTCCCAGCATCTCCAGTAGGGTTGGGAGACGCTTTTTGTCTTAAATCCTGGAGTGCCACTGCCACTCAGTGTAGACAATGCTTAGCTTGGAGAGGAGGAGGAGATGTTGCTGTTGTTGTTTAGTCTTTTAGTCGTGTCCGACTCTTCGTGACCCCATGGACCAGAGCACGCCAGGCACTCCTGTCTTCCACTGCCTCCCGCAGTTTGCTCAAACTCATGCTGGTAGTAATAATAATAATAATAATAATAATAATTTATTATTTGTACCCCGCCCATCTGGCTGGGTTTCCCCAGTCACTCTGGGCGGCTTCCACAAAGACAAAAAATACACTAAGATGTCACACATTAAAAACTTCCCTGAACAGGGCTGCCTTAAGATGTCTTCTGAATGTCAGGTAGTTGATTATCTCTTTGACATCTGAAGGGAGGGCGTTCCACAGGGCAGGCGCCACCACCAAGAAGGCCCTCTGCCTGGTTCCCTGTAACCTCACTTCTCGCAGTGAGGGAACCGCCAGAAGGCCCTCGGCGCTGGACCTCAATGTCCGGGCTAAACGATGGAGGTGGAGACGCTCCTTCAAGACAAGCCTTTTTTTTAAGGGACAGGGGGCAACCGTACACCTCCCTTATCCATCCTCCCCCCTGGCAAACAAGGGATTATCCTCTTTCAAAGACACAATCCAACCAGCATTTCAAGGAAAAGATGCCGCAGGACAGAGACCGGCCGGGCCTAGAAAGAATCCCAAGGGCCAGATATAAAGTCTTGGAGGGCTGTACAGTGGTACCTCTAGTTGCGAACAGGATCCGTTCCGGAGGCCCATCCGCAACATGAAAAGAACACAACCCACAGCAGCGCATCTACGCACGGCGAGTTGCAATTTGCCGGTTCTGTGCATGACATCATTTTGCGCATCTGCGCATGCATGAGCAACGAAACCCAGAAGTAACCCTTTCGGGTACTTCTGGGTCGCCGCGGGACGTAACCTGAAAGACCTTGGGAGTCTTTCGTAGTCCACCTATAACTACCGTATTTTTTGCTCTATAAGACTCACTTTTTCCCTCCTAAAAAGTAAGGGGAAATGTGTGTGCATCCTATGGAGCGAATGCAGGCTGCACTGCTATCCCAGAAACCAGAACAGCAAGAGGGATTGCTGCTTTCACTGCGCACTGATCCCTCTTGCTGTTCTGGCTTCTGAGATTCAGAATATTTTTTTTCTTGTTTTCCTCCTCCAAAAACTAGGTGTGTCTTGTGGTCTGGTGCATCTTATAGAGTGAAAAATACGTGTATTTCAAAGGGACAGCCACTGCCCTCTCCCTGCGGTCACTGCAAAGAGAAGACAAAAAGCAGGAAACTTTTGTAAACCTTCAACAAAGAATGTGCAATGCGGTGTTGAACCGAATGTGACTCAGCCGGGCGGTTAAGTCAAGTTCACGAAAACCAAACTGGAAAGGACCTTTGAGAAGATCCCAACGAAACAGAAAGCCATCGCACCAGGGTGGGAGGCAGAAGACGACCCGAGGGCTTCCACATTCTTGGCAAGACTGCATTAGGGAACGGTCTTTCCCCTCCTCCCCCTGAATTAAAACGCCAAACTTCCCACCTGACCATCAGGTCTTCATTGCACTGAAATAAAGTATATTTCCTCAGAGTCCCATTGGAGAAACAAGCTGTAGCTCAGCAGCAGAGAATGTGTTTTGCATGCAGAAGGACCCTGGGTCAATTCCCAGCCTAGAATCATACCACTGTAGAGTTGGAAGGGACACCCGAGGGTCATCTAGTCCAACCCCCTGCGAGGTAGGACTCTTAACAAGTGGTCCCCCATCCAGTTTGAAACCATATCGGACCCTGCTTAGCTTTGCAAATGTGGCTCCGAAAGACTCCCTCTCCGAAACTGCTGCCTGCCAATATACACAGTAAGGAACACAGTGGTACCACTGGCTGTAAACAGGATCATCTCCAGAGGCCTGTTCGCAATGTGAAAAGCCCGCAATTTAGCACTTGTGCACATGCATGAAGCACAATTTAGCGCTACTGCGCGTGCGCAAGTGGCGAAACCCGGAAGTAACCCTTTCCGGTACAGTGGTACCTTGGGTTACATACGATTCAGGTTACATACGCTTCAGGTTACAGACTCCGCTAACCCAGAAATAGTACCTCGGGTTAAGAACTTTGCTTCAGGATGAGAACAGAAATTGTGCTCCGGCGGCACGGCGGCAGCAGGAAGCCCCATCAGCTAAAGTGGTGCTTCAGATTAAGAACAGTTTCAGGTTAAGAACGGACCTCCGGAACGAATTAAGTACTTAACCCGAGGTACCACTGTACTTCCGGGTCACCGCGGGACACAACCTGAAAAAACGTAACATGAAGCAAAGGTAACATGAGGTATGACTGCAGTGGTCTGACTTTGCATAAGACAGCTTCCTTATTGACCTTATTCCAGGGGTGCCTCCACAAACAGCCCTTCTTCCCACAACTGTCGCACTTTGATGGCTCTTTTTTTTTTTTTTTGCAGAGCAGGCAAATGATGCCGTTTTCCAAGTGGCTAAGCTAGTGTTGTTGTCTGCATTCCCCTCCCATGCTTTTTTTGCAGGCCTGATTTGTGGACAAACATTTGGAAGGAAATGGCAGCTGCAGCCACAGCCTGTCCAGTAAGGGCAGATAAAGCCCCATTGAGGCTTTGGGGGGGGGACCCTGTGCCTTTAAATCAGGTGACGGGAAACCTGTGGCCCTGTAGATGGTGGTAGACTCCAAATCCCTTTGGTTTGAGTTGGCATGGTCCAGTGTTAGTGATGATGGGAGTTGTAGTCCACCAATACAGCATTTTCACTCCAATTGGAAGTATTCAGTTAAAGGAATTGTTGTGAAAATAAGAAATGTCTAGGCTGATGGAAGGTGGGGGTCCAATATATTATATATTATATTATATATTATTATTATTACGCTACCCATCTAACTGAGTCGCATCGGGGGGGGGGGGCAACAGGTCTTTTTTAACCATAATCCTTGCTCACACGTCCAGTGTTCGAAACCCCAAAAGCTGTACCATGACAGAACTTCAGCCACATGTTTTTTGAACCTGTTTCATCTTTTGAACGCACCTGGCCTCAGGTTTTAATCAACCTAAGCCTCATATCAGGGGTGGCAAACCTGTGCCTTCCCCACGAGGCTACGCGACTCCCATCAGCCCCAGCCAGCGTGGCCAACGATCAGGGATCAATATCATCATTATTGCTATTATTTATGGCATTTATGGGACACAGGTCGCGCTGTGGGTTAAACCACAGAGCCTCTTGGGCTTGCCGATCAGAAGGTCGGCGGTTCGAATCCCCACGACAGGGTGAGCTCCCATGGTTCGCTCCCTGATCCTGCCCACCTCGCAGTTCGAAAGCACATCAAAGTGCAAGTAGATAAATAGGTACCACTCCAACGGGAAGCTAAACGGCGTTTCCATGCGCTGCTCTGGTTTGCCAGAAGCGGCTTAGTCATGCTGGCCACATGACCCAGAAGCTGTACGCCGGCTCCCTCGGCCAATAAAGCGAGATGAGCGCTGCAACCCCAGAGTCGGCCACGACTGGACCTAATGGTCAGGGGTCTCTTTACCTTTACCTATGGCATTTATATAACACTGCCTTTTTCTCCAAGTTGGCATACATGGCTCTCTGCTCCCCCATCTCATTTAATCCCCACCACGACCCTGTGAGGTAGGTTCATGGCTGGGCAGGGATTCGAACCCTGGTCTCCAGGGTCCTCCTAGTACGACTCTCTAACTGCCACGCCACGCCAGCTCTGGATGATGGGAGCTGGAGTCCGGCAACATCTGGAGGGCCCCAGGTGCTCCATGCATGTTTGAAATCAAGAACCTCTAGGTGTTGGCGGACTCCAACTCCCATCAGCGCTCAGGGATGATGGGAGTCGGAGTCCAAGGCCACCCAGCCGCGGGTTCCTCGCCTCTGTCTGAAAGCAAGCGGCTACATTCGGCCCTCAGCAGCTCGGATTTTTATCAGGAACTCACCCCAGCTTCCCTTACGGACCCATGGATTGCCTCGCCGTCGGTTAAATCACCCCCAACAGCCTCCTTCTCTTTGGGTCTGACTCATCCGGTGAAGTCACAAGGCTTCCGCGTTACCGTGGCAACTACCCAAGCCATCCTTGCAAAAGACAGTTGACGGGGGTGATGCCACAGAATGACTCAGCCGTGGTTTTGCGGCAAACTACACTCAAGCTTCGGACGCGGGTGGTGCTGTGGGTTAAACCACAGAGCCTAGGACTTGCTGATCAGAAGGTCGGTGGTTCGAATCCCCACGATGGGGTGAGCTCCCGTTGCTCGGTCCCTGCTCCTGCCAACCTAGCAGTTCGAAAGCACGTCAAAGTGCAAGTAGATAAATAGGTACCACTCCGGCAGGAAGGTAAACGGCGTTTCCGTGCACTGCTCTGGTACGCCAGAAACGGCTTTGTCATGCTGGCCACATGACCCAGAAGCTGTACGCCGGCTCCCTTGGCCAGTAAAGCGAGATGAGCGCCGCAACCCGAGTCGTGTCCGCATTGAAAGGCAATCGCGTACCTGCAAATTTACGGCCACGTGCACACAAACAGAGAATTATTTGTGGCCCTGTAGATGTCTTTTCAAAAGTAGTTCAACAGGGCATACTCCTAAGTAAGGCCACCATACAGCTGGGATAGCTCCGTCGGTGGAGCATGTGACTCTTAATCTCAAGGTCGCGGGTTCCAGTCCCACATCAGGAGGGGGAAAAAATCCCTGTATTGCAGGGAATTTGGGCTATAGATGACCCTCGCAGCACCTTCTGCCTCTATAATCCTATGATTTTAAGAACTCTTTAAATCAGCTTTATACTGTCATGGCTTCCCCCAAAGAATTCTGGGAGTTGTAGTTTGTTAAGGTGCTGAGAGCTATAAGGAGGACCCTATTCCCCCCTATACCAGAGCTACAATTCCCAGAGTTCTCTGTGAAGAAATTTATTGTTAAACCACTCTGGGAACTGTAGTGCCATGAGGGGACAATTTTCAGCACCCTTGACAAACTACAGTTCCCAGAATTCTTTGAGGCGTAAGCCCAAACTGCTTAAAGTGGTATCACGGTGCTTTAAATATACAGTGCGAATGTGGCCTAACATGGGATAGGATTGCAAGGCTTAATGTGTTTTCTTGCTGCGTAGAAGGTTTCCTCATTGCTGTCCTGGCGGCTTATATAATTGTTGGCTGCTCAGCTTGACCAAGAAACCGATACCTCGCTATTACACGCACACAGTGTCCTGCTTGCCCAGGAAGCTGTAAAACCTCTCTGATTCCTTCTGGAGTAAGCAAGTCGCAGACTCTGGATTAAAATACAGCACAATCTGTGCCCAGTGTCCAGTTTTCAAACCAGACTCGCAACATCACCGAATCCTGTCCCCTCTAAATGCCAAAGATCACCAATCCTCGTCGGGCGGGTTTCAGCGTTAAAGCACATCTCTCTCACAAATACCAGGGCAAGGCCAGACGTACCGGTTGCAATTTCACAAGAGCATTTTTGCTAGCCCAAAAATGGAAAGCGAGCGAGGTTCCAGCCAAAGAAGAACGGCAACGTAAACTGATGGAATATGCGCAGCTTGCAGATTTAACGTACAGAATAAGAGAACAAGAAGAACACACATTTAAAGGAGACTGGAAAATGTTTACTGAATATATGGGGGGAAATTGTGTATATTTGAAAACGTGGGCAGCATTTAGATCAATTCAACAGTGTAAACAAGTTTTGATGGATGTAACAATGGAATACTGAATGGTTTAGTTCATGTAAAATATGCAGGGATGTATGGTATGCAAAATGAACCGCGGAAAGAGAAGAAGGGAGCGGCAAAGGATCCTAACTGCTAAAAACTGGAAAAAAGAAACTGTGCCAACAAAAAAGGAATGGCAAGATAAACAGGCTAGATTAACAGAGGCATTTAGAGATCACACTAAACAAGAGTTTCAAAAAGCATGTGGAAAATGCAGAGAATACTTCACAAAACAGTGCCCTAAAATACATACCTGGACTTGTTTTGATTAATGTTTGCAGGAGACTTTGTGGATATTTAAGTTATAATTAGAAAAATCTTAATAATTATTCATAAAGGAGTTTATAAGAAGTAAATAAGGAGGCCAGATAAAGGATAAAGGAAGTCTTTTATTTAGTTGTTTGTACTGATGTATGTTATGCTCATTGTATGTTAAGTTCATGTTTAATGAGGGTGGATTTGTGTATTGTGGGGTTGGGGGGTTGTATTATGTTGTAAATAAAATTCCAATAAAAATATATTTTAAAAAAGGAAAGAGAAGAAGGAAAGTCATTGGTTTCAGGTTGCCTAAATGGATATTTTGAAATGTAAATTAGAAAAATTTAATAAAAATTTTAATAAAAAAATTATGGTGGGGTATAAATAATAAATTATTATTATTATTATTGGAACTCGTGGGTGTTGAATGGTTACTTTAAATGTAAAGGTTCATCATTGTTCCACCTGATGTGTATGTCTTTAAGGGGCCAGAGCAAAATAACGAGACCCAGCTTTACAGCTGTGAAACATAGCAGGTGCTGCTGAGTTGTACTGATTAAGCTGTGTCAGCAATTGGGTGTATTATATAAGGAGCAGCACCTAGCTCTCCCATCCCCCTGGGGGATGGGTTGGTGGTTGGGTCATGTTTGTTTGTTGATGTATTTAGTGTATAAGGAATTTTGGTTTTTGTAATTAAAACCTCATTTAAGTTATTTTTGAGTCCCTTATTAATGCATGGTCTCCCCAGCAAGCTCTCTGCGCTACTGAACTGCAAAAAGCCAGCAATGGGCATCCAATGAAGTTGAATGCAGGAAGATTGGAGACAGAGCCAAGAAAGTCCTTCACGCAGCACATAGTTAAACTATGGAACTTAGTGATGGGCACAATGACGGCACTCAAAGAGGATGAGCCATATTCATGCAGAAGAAGACTATCAATGGCTGCCTGCCATGATGGCTATGCTCTCCTTCCCCAGTTGGAGACAGTAGTGCTCCTGAATATCAGTTGCTGGAAACCCCAGGAGGGGAGAGTTGCTCTTGCGCTCGAATCCTGCTTGCAGATTTCCCATTGAGGCATCTGGTTGGCCGCTGTGAGAACAGGATGCTAGACTAGATCATACCCTCCAACATTTCCCCGATGAAAATAGAGAACGTCCTGTTCCTTACTACTACTACCCCACCCACCTGATGCGGCTGCCCCAGCTACTCTGAGTGGCTTCTATCATATATAAAAACATTAAACAACTTCCCTATACAGGGCTGTCTTCAGGTGTCTTCTAAAGGTTGTACAGTGGTACCTCAGGTTAAGAAATTAATTCGTTCTGGAGGTCCGTTCTTAACCTGAAACTGTTCTTAACTTGAGGTACCACTTTAGCTAATGGGGCCTCCCGCTGCCGTCGTGCAATTTCTGTTCTCATCCTGAAGCAAAGTTCTTAACCCGAGGTACTATTTCTGGGTTAGCGGAGTCTGTAACCTGAAGCGTCTGTAAGCCGAGGTACCACTGTATAGTTACTTACAGTCATACCTCATGCTATGTTTGCTTCATGTTACGTTTTTTCAGGTTGCGTCCCACAGCGACCTGGAAGTACCAGAAAGGTTACTTCTGGGTTTCGCCGCTCGCACATGCGCAGATGTGCTAAATTGCACTTTGCGCATGCACACATATGGCACCTGCGCAGATACAGTGCTTCAGGTTGTGGGCTTTTCACGTTGCAAACGGGCCTCCGGAACGGATCCCATTCGCAGCCAGAGATACCACTTTATATACTTGTTTCAGGGCTTGCAAAACTCCATACCCTCCAACATTTCTCCGATGAAAATGAGATGTCCTAAGGAAAAGTGGGACATTCTGGGATCAAATCAGAAACCAGGATGGCTCCTGTAAATCCAGGACTGTCCCTGGAAAATAAGGCCCCTGGCCTGATCCAGAAGAACAGTGTTCCTCCTTTCTTATGCATCTGTTAACCGCAAGCATGTTGCAAGGCCTGCAAAATCAAAACAAAACAGCTAGTTCTGAACCCGTTTTTCTAGGAAACCACCCTGAGCATATTTATGAAAAATATTTGCTGCACGCCAACCCTTTCCACCCCAACAAAAAACCTCCAACCAGTAAAAGGTACTCAAAAGGTACTTCCCTGGATGTTCTGCAATGTTGTGTAATTGTCTGAGCTTGAAGCGGGGGCGGGGGAGGCTTGAAAAATATGTTTGCTCTCGGCTCTCTGTGAAACACAGAGCAGAAAAACACCGGACTCGGGGGCTGCTTGTTTATCGGGCTTGCCTGTTCCTCAGGCTTCTTGGAAACGGCTGCTGCATGGCGATAGCATGTGAACAGGGCTGCAGGCAACAATGCGCACGCATGCCTCTTTCACATGCCCAAGCCTTGCTGCAGGAGCTCGGTTACAGAAAGTTCAGGCGGTGCAGAGAGAGGAAGACGTAGACTTCCTGCTCCTGGACACGTGGAAGGAGCGTGCACAACCACCCGGGCTGCTGAGATAGCAGTCGTGCCAGCTGCGCTCTCCAATAAGCTCAGCTGTTTATACCTCCCTAGCAAAAGGGACTGTACTCTCTCTCCTCCTCCAGCAAAGGCAGCAGGGAGAATGTTCCCAGGGATAGGATGCCAGCCTCCTCGTGCCACGGCCCTGCCAAATGCAAAAATAGATATACACATACAGAAACACACACACACACGGATATAAAAACATATGGTACCTCCTCCTGTCTCAAGGTATTTGCAGTTTCATAAACAAATTTCTGGCAAGGGAACTGTTGTTGAAGCCAAAGGTTTCTTAGAAGCAGAACACCCTGCTCCAAATCCCAGGAATAAGAATTTGCTTTGTTGCATCGATATCCTAGACCCTCCCAAGTGTTCCTATTTTCCAGGGACAGTCCCGGATTTACAGCCATACCGGTTTCTGATTTGATCTCCGAATGTCCCACTTTTCCATAAAAGGTAAAGGTAAAGGGACCCCTGACCATTAGGTCCAGTTGTGGCCGACTTTGGAGTTGCGGCGCTCATCTCGCTTTATTGGACAGGGGAGCTGGCGTACAGCTTCCGGGTCATGTGGCCAGCATGACTAAGCCGCTTCTGGCAAACCAGAGCAGCGCACGGAAACGCCGTTTACCTTCCCGCCGGAGTGGTACCTATTTATCTACTCGCACTTTGACGTGCTTTCGAACTGCTAGGTTGGCAGGAGCAGGGACCGAGCAACAGGAGCTCACCCCATTGCGGGGATTCGAACCGCCAACCTACTGATTGGCAAGTCCTAGGCTCTGTGGTTTAACCCACAGCGCCACCCGCGCCCCAAGGACTTTTCCATAGGGCGTTCCTATTTTCATAGGAGAAATGTTGGAGGGGATGATATCCCACCTTCTCATCAAAGCAGCCCCCCCCCATTTAAAAAGTAACTATTCTTCGTTTCAAACGCATAATCCGTAAGGCAGGCAACTCAAGTTGCGGGTACCACCAATTGTTTAGGACTACCACATCGCTTTTTTGTTAAGCATTTTAGATCTATGGAAATACAGTGGACACTTGGGTTGTGAACGTGATTTGTGCGGGATGCAAGTTTGCAACCCAGAGCATTCGCAACCCGCAGCGGCACGTCTGCGCACGTGCGGGTTGCGATTCAGTGCTTCTGCGCATGCGCAAAGCGTGATTTAGCACTTCTGCGCATGTGCGACCACTGAAACCCGGAAGTAACCCGTTCCGGTACTTCCAGGTTTCGGAGCGTCCGTAACCCAAAAAAACGCAACCTGAAGCCTCTGTAACCCGAGGTATGACTGTAAACAAGTACAGTGGTACCTCGGGTTAAGTACTTAATTCATTCCGGAGGTCCATTCTTAATCTGAAACTGTTCTTAACCTGAAGCACCACTTTAGCTAATGGGGCCTCCTGCTGCTGCCGTGCAGCGGGAGCGCGATTTCTGTTCTTATCCTGAAGCAAAGTTCTTAACCTGAAGCACTATTTCTGGGTTAGCAAAGTCTGTAACCTGAAGCGCATGTAACCCGAGGTAACACTGTATAAAGAATGAAGCAGGCACTCCCTTGAAACAAGTCCACAGAGCAGAGGACACGCAAGTAAAACAGCTGCATTATCGGATCAAAATTTATTCATTTAAAGTTTATTAAATTTATATACTGCCCTTACGCCAGAAGGAGACGCCAGCAACCAAGCAATAAAATTGAAACGCATTCAAAACATCTGAAAACAGAAAGAACAATCCCACACTCTCGCAGCTAATAAATTTCAAGGTAGTCAAGAACGGTATCTTTCAGTCAGCAGATGCTCAACTGAGCAGGATTAAAAGAAAAAAGAATAAAAGTCTTGCTGAATGCTAGCAATGGAGGAGACAGACACACCTCACAAAGGGCGGCATCCCGCAAACAGGGACAAAGAGAGGATGAGCAAATGGGGCATTTGGGACAGGGGATTCAGAAAACTTTGACCCAGGGCCCTGCTTTTAACAGAGCAATTGCAAAATTCCAGTGCTGGAACCCAGAACTTGCTTGCTGCTCTGAAGGAGGCCGAAAGGTGTGTGAGAGAGAAAGCCGCTGGGTTTTGAACTGTGAGCAGGTCATCAGGCACAACCTGCCTGTGTGAAATGGATCTAAGCTGCTCTGGCCGTAGCTGGCCCAATACATTTTGCTGCCCAAGGCAGAACAACAACATGGTGCTCTCCCTCCCCAAGTCAAGGCGCACAAGGCTGGCCAAGCCGTTTAAGCAACTGAGACTCCCTGGAAATATATATATATGTGTGTGTGTGTGTGTGTGTGTGTGTGCGCGCGCACGCGCGTGCGTGTGTGTGTTGTTGTTGTTTAGTCATTTAGTCGCGTCCGACTCTTCATGACCCCATGGACCAGAGCACGCCAGGCACTCCTGTCTTCCACTGCTTCTCACAGTTTGGTCAAACTCATGTTAATAGCTTCAAGAACACTGTCCAACCATCTCGTCCTTTGTCGTCCCCTTCTCCTTGCACTCTCCATCTTTCCCAATATCAGGGTCTTTTCCAGGGAGTCTTCTCTTCTCATGCGGTGGCCAAACTTTTGGAGCCTCAGCTGCAGGATCTGTCCTTCCCATGAGCACTCAGGGCTGATTTCCTTAAGAATGGATAGGTTTGATCTTCTTGCAGTCCATGGGACTCTCAAGAGTCTCCTCCAGCACCAGAATTCAAAAGCATCAATTCTTTGGTGATCAGCCTTCTTTATGGTCCAGCTCTCACTTCCATACATCACTACTGGGAAAACCATAGCTTTAACTATACGGACCTTTGTTGGCAAGGATATATATATATATATATATATATATATATATATATATATATATTACACACACACACATATATACACACCCACACCCACAAAATAACAATACAGCTAGTAACTAATGATTTGATGCCCTTTTGGCACACCCAATAGCTAGCAGCCTAGGGCAGCCTAATGATAGGGCGAGCCCTGATACAGATTGAGAAACAGCTCCTCAAGACCTGGGGCAGAGATGCTCCATGTGCAGTGGCTGTGATTTTCCACTTTGCATGGTTATTTCCAGGAGCCACCTCCAGTTTTCACTCTAAATAAAACACAGTCTCACTCAGGGGCCGGCAAGGTTTACCTCACCTGGGCTGGTTCACTCCAGCAGAGAGCCCTCCTTGGGCCGGATTGTGAGTGCCCAGGCCCGCAATTTCTGGCTTCTGTGTCTGCGGAGATGCGATTTCTGGTGCCGCAGAAGCGAGACTGTGCCAGTTTAGCGCAGCGTGCGGGGACTCGCCGAATGGTGGCTCGGTTTGGGGGCGGCTCGTAAGCCGGTTAAACGACCCCCATGGGCTGCTTGTGGCCCATGGGCCTAGGGTTGCCTACCCCTGGTCTTACTGGTTTCCAGGCAGCATATGTACAGTGGGCAGTTTGGGGAGGAATGGTTAGGATCAGACTAGTCAATGCTATCCAGAATGCGGCAGCTAGACTGGTGACTGGGAGCGGCCGCCGAGACCACATAACAGCGGTCTTGAAAGACCTACACTGGCTCCCAGTATGTTTCTGAGCACAATTCAAAGTGTTGGTGCTGACCTTTAAAACCCTAAATGGCCTTGGCCCAGTATATCTGAAGAAGTGTCTCCATCCCTGTCGTTCAGCCTGGACACTGAGGTCCAGCGCTGAGGGCCTTCTGGCGGTTCCCTCACTGCAAGAAGTGAGGTTACAGGGAACCAGGCAGAGGGCCTTCTCAGTAGTGGCACCTGCCCTTTGGAACGCCCTCCCATCAGATGTCAAGGAAACAAACAACTACCTGACTTTTAGAAGACATCTGAAGGCAGACCTGTTTAGGGAGGTTTTTAATGTTTGATATTTTATCGTGTTTTTAATATTCTGTTGGGAGCTGCCCAGATTGGCTGGCGAAACCCAGCCAGATGGGCAGGGTATAAATAAAAAATAATTTATTATTATTATTATTATTATTATTATTATTATTTATTATTATTATTGTTATTATTATGCATGCAGGAGGGTCAGCAAGGGTGTAATCAGAAGGAGACAGTACACGTTAATTTGGGAAGGGGGTGGACAGCACTCTGCAAAATGTTGACGATCAGGAGCAAATCACTTACCGTATTTTTCGCTCTATAAGACGCACCAGACCACAAGACGCACCTAGTTTGTGGAGGAAAACAAGAAAAAAAATATTCTGAATTTCAGAAGCCAGAACAACAAGAGGGATCGCTGCGCAGTGAAAGCAGCGATCGCTCTTGCTGTTCTGGCTTCTGGGATAGCTGCGCAGCCTGCATTCGCTCCATAAGATGCACACACATTTCCCCTTACTTTTTAGGAGGGAAAAAGTGAGTCTTATAAAGCAAAAAGTACAGTATATGTTTCTGCTGAAAATGCATATGATCACGCGAGTGACTGAGTGAGTCTCTACAAGAACAAGGCACATGGGAAGCTACACCAGCTTGCTCTTAAAGCAGTGTGATCTTCCCATCAACGTGACTGGATCCTGTCCAGAAATGGAAAATCCAGGCATCCTGAGTCATCAGATGCATGGCTAGATTTAGATAAAAGCAAGTTCCATTAATAGCCGGCGGTGGCACTCAAAGGTGGAAGAGGAGGAGAAACAAAAAGAAAAAGAGTATTAGCTTCTTTTGTGCACATTATCTAAGTGAAGAAGCTCTCCAAAGTCAAGGGAGAGCAGGGCCCTTTCGGTCCTGAATGGGGAACCTTTGGACCTCCAGATGTTGCTGAACTACAACTCCCATCAGCCCACCAGGCATGGTCAATGGCAGGGGGTGATGGGAGCCGTGGTTCAGCAGTGTCTGGCGGCTCAAAGGTTCCCCATGTATGGTCCAGCAACTGATACAGGAAAAGAAGATGCTATCCTAAGCGATGGCTGGTACCCTCTGGAATTGGTAGGGGGGAAAGCAGGGAGACCAGCAGTAGGTTGGGGCAGAGCCAAAGACCATAGCTGTCAACTTTTCCCTTTTCTTGCAAGGAATCCTATTTGGAATAAGGGAATTTCCCTTTAAAAAAGGGAAACGTTGACAGCCATGGCTAAAGACAGGCAGAGTCAACCCCCCTCCATCAAATTTGCTGTAAGTAAGTTGGCAGGCAGGGACGCGGGTGGCGCCTAGGGCTTGCTGATCAGAAGGTCGGCGGTTCGAATCCCCGCGACGGGGTGAGCTCCTGTTGCTCGGTCCCTGCTCCTGCCAACCTAGCAGTTCGAAAGCACGTCAAAGTGCAAGTAGATAAATAGGTACCACTCCGGCGGGAAGGTAAACGGCGTTTCCGTGTGCTGCTCTGGTTCGCCAGAAGCGGCTTAGTCCTGCTGGCCACATGACCCGGAAGCTGCACGCCGGCTCCCTTGGCCTATAGAGCGAGATGAGCGCCGCAACCCAAGAGTCGGCCACAACTGGACCTAATGGTCAGGGGTACCTTTACCCTTTACCTTTATGTTGGCCGGCAGGTAAAGGATGAATCATAGAACTGTGGCATTGGAAGGGATCCCGAGGGTCATCTAGTCCAACCCCCTGCCATGCAGAATTCTCCACTAAAACACCTGACTATCGGCCACTTGTAACCAAGTGAAGATGCCTGGGGGTCTCACATCTCCACCCTCTGGATTTGCATCCCTGGGGATCCTTGGATCTTGACTGTTTTCACACACTAATACATATCAGTTATATTTTTATCTGTACAATTGGGATGAATTTCTGGCACCAAATTGCTTTCTCTGTGCAGCCCAAGCAGGAACAGTGGGCGACGTTATAATTAATTGTTGTCGCTTGTCCTCGCTTACCCCGTCCCACTGCCCTGCTCACAGCTGTGAAGGTTGTTCTTATGTTATCAATGGTCCATGTGTCACCACTGGGGAAAAGAGGCCAATACAGTGGACGCTCGGGTTGCGAACGTGATCCATGCATGAGGCACGTTCGCAACCAGCAGTGTTCGCAACCCACAGCGCCACATCTGCACATGCGCGGGTTGCAATTCGGCGTTTCTGCGCATGCGCAAAGCACGATTTAGTGCTCCTGCGTATGCGAGAGCGCTGAAACCCAGAAGTAACCCGTTCCGGTACTTACGGGTTTCGGCGCATCCGTAACCCGAAAACGTGCAACCTGAAGCGTCTGTAACCCGAGGTATGACTGTATATCTGTGGACTGTCCCTGGATCAAGTGACTTTTCTTCTTGACATTCTCGGAGCTTTTAACCTAGCTCAAGGTTGTCATCAGAACTGGCTCGATGTTTAACTGAGCAGGAATCACAGTCAGTCCATCATTTGAAAAATAAGACTTTTCACAAAATGGCAAGTAGACTTTCTGTTCTGGCGACTGCAACCTTCGTTTAAGGAGCCATTTGGCGCCTAGCGTATAAATCTGAGTTTCTAACACTGCGTCTGAGAGTCCACACACTAAATGTTACACACAGGCCCCACACAAACAGCTGGTTTTGTTGTCTAAAGTGGGGCAGGTGCGCCAGGTGGCTTGTTTTAGATGCTATCTGTATTTGTCTCGCAGGACTGACTGACTGGTTCTGAACCTTTTGAAAACATGCTGGGTATTTGCCGTTCTTCTGAGCTCCTTCTTCCTTCAGAGTCATTTTGTAGATTATCTATAAATGTCAAGCCTTCCTTAGGATCTGAAATCAGAATCACTTTCTGCTTACATGACTCTGGGAGCTTTGTGGAGAATACCGTCTGTTTTATGTCTTGTTTTGGTAGCTCTTGAGTTATTCAGGTTATATTTCTGCTTTGTCATCTAGGTTATTAGGGTTGTATTTCTGCTTTGTCCTTGAGGCCAAGTCTGAAAATTATTCCTCACCATGCCCCTCCTGTGAAAGCTGTTTCCCCCCTCTTGTATTATATTCCATCCTCAGTGCCTTAGCCGAAAACAGCGCAATCCTAACCATGTCTACTCAGAAGTAAGTCCTATTGAAGTCAATGGAACTTACTTCCAGGTAAAGTTGGGTTCAGATTGCAGCCTGAGAACCAACCCCAAAGTATCAGCAGTTTTGTTTAGCTAAATCAGTATTTTTGAAGTCAGACCTCTTAAAGATTCTTTCAGTTCCCTGAGTCCAAAAACCTTAATGATTTGTACTTCCATTAACACTGGCAAGTTCGTTGTGTCCCCCGCCCCCCCACTTAGGAATAACGTTTAAAATTAAAAATTGCTTTCCTCAGGGCCTTATGATTCTTGCACACAATATCTGAAGAGCTTTCCTGCCCAATAATTTTACCTCTGCTTTCTCCTTATGGATTTTGAGGCAGTATTATCACAAATCAAATAGTCAAAATACATTCTTATCAAGTATACAGTATAATCAGTTTCCTCTGTTCTCTGTGTTGTTTAAACATGGTTATTGTTCTATGACCTTCGTCTATACGGACAGTGCTCCAGCTTAAACAATTCTTGCTTGTACTGCGTGACATGTACTTATTGCCTTCAGGTAATATGCTTTCCCCAAAAAATTATGCCATCAAAGGGAATTCAGGCTTTCCAGCGGTAGATCCCCCTTTCCCAACACAACCGATATGGAAGCTGACGCCATAGACACACACACAAACACAATAAAAACTTTCCTAATTCCAGCTACGTAAACGAAACGCCCTGTTCTTTTCCCAGAGGAAATTCTGGTTTTCACAGTTCAGGTTGCGGAAAAATACATTCCACCAAAAGTGATTCCACATTCCCCACTTCGAATTGCACACAGAAACAGGCCTACGGGGTAGCTCAGGTATTCCTCGGGTCCGTTGCACTTTCCCTCGGATAGTAATTCCAGTTTTACACCTTCTATACTGCTCTATTCGGAGGATAGTCTCCCACCTTCCTATAATCTCATCTCATGCAGAAGCCTCGGGCGCAGTTCGCAATCGCACATGGTGTCATCACGGAGGCATGCGCCAAAATCAGATTGTATATGAAGTCCCCACCCAGTCTGAAATGGAGAGGTTGGGTGGGGAGTTGGTTGGGTGACAGCAGGTGAGGTCTGACAGAAGGCACACCGAGAGTTGGTGGGAACAATAACGGACTGGCATAACAAGCTACAAGAATTTGCTGAAATGGCGCAGTGGACAAATAGCCTGAGAGGCAATTCAAAATAAAAATTTATGGGAAAGTGGGATAGATATAAGATATATGTTCAAAAATACAGTAAAAGTTCGCTATCTATGCTAGCATTCGATTGACGTTGGAGAGAGACTGAGTTGAGAAATAAGACCAAGGGTATATATTGATATAGGAATGTATTAGATAAAATGTAAAGAAATGTACAATAATAAGAGTACATTCATTTGTAAAAAAGGAATCTACAACGGGATAGACAGGAAGTCCAAAGTGTTGGTACATACAGTGGTACCTCGGGTTACATACGCTTCAGGTTACAGATGCTTCAGGTAACAGACTCCGCTAACCCAGAAATAGTACCTCGGGTTAAGAACTTTGCTTCAGGATGAGAACAGAAATCGTGCTTTGGTGGCACAGTGGCAGCAGGAGGCCCCATTAGCTAAAGTGGTGCTTCAGGTTAAGAACAGTTTCAGGTTAAGAACGGACCTCCGGAACAAATTAAGTACTTAACCCAAGAATGGATACTTTTGAATTATGGTGCTGGAGGAGACTCTTGAGAGTCCCATGGACTGCAAGAAGATCAAACCCATCCATTCTGAAGGAAATCAGCCCTGAGTGCTCACTGGAAGGACAGATCGTGAAGCTGAGACTCCAATACTTTGGCCACCTCATGAGAAGAGAAGACTCCCTGGTAAAGACCCTGATGTTGGGAAAGATGGCGGGCACAAGGAGAAGGGGACGACAGAGGACGAGATGGTTGGACAGTGTTCTCGAAGCTACCAGCATGAGTTTGACCAAACTGCGGGAGGCAATGGAAGACAGGAGTGCCTGGCGTGCTCTGGTCCAGGGGTCACGAAGAGTCGGACACGACTAAACGACTAAACAACAACAACAAGCCTTGACACCTCTTCCTCCAAGTCTTCTCTCATTCACCACTCATCATTGTTCCACCACCACATCCCAGGCTCTGAGCCTTCTTGCCTTGGGGGTTCCCCAGTTGGTTCCTCTGCGTCCAACCAGTCCATGACATTCCACCGGCGGTTACATACTAGATTGGAACATTTTAGAATAGCCTTGGGTGGTGTAATAAATGAAAATCTGCCCTTATTCCCTTATGGGGGACACAAGAGCCCTTACAGAGTCCTTTGCAGGTTCTCCATCGTTCAGAGAAACTAACAGAGGCCAACCAGAGAATATTGAGAAGCAAAGCAGCTAGTAAGCCTGATCTTTATTGATCTGTTGCAACAGGGTGCTCCCCTCACACGCAGGAGGAGGAGGAGAAGGACTCTGAACCAAGGTATGCCCGCCCTTATATAAACATTTTAAATTGCCCACCCTGGAGTCCAAGACCACCCCCCAGAAACATCATACCTACATCACAGAAGGGGTGTAGCTCAAGACCACCCCCCAGACAAATCATACCTACATCACAGAAGGGGCAGTCTACAACAGAAATCTGAGTGCGTTGCTTCCCTCCTGTCTGGCAGGTTACCTGTTAATGCTTACTTGATTGGATACCCTGGGGAGCATAGCCAGTCTTTTGTAATGATAAATACTTAGTTCCTGAGCCAGGTCACAGGCTCACCCTATTCATACACAGACATACCCTTAAGACAGGATTTGTGAAGGAAAAGACAATGGGGAGGCGTTTCCATTTTCCTTGACCTTGCAGAGAAAACATTTGGTCAGTTTGGGAGTCAAAATGGTTTCAGGGCTGTTTTCCTGTGCTGCTTCAGACATGTGGTTTATATATTTATGTACGTGTTGCTTGGTACATTTATGAACATTTATTATATATATATAAAATGGTCAGGACCCCTGACCATTAGGTCCAGTCGTGGCCGACTCTGGGGTTGCAGCGCTCATCTCGCTTTACTGGCTAAGGGAGCCGGCATACAGTTTCCGGGTCATGTGGCCAGCATGACTAAGCTGCTTCTGGCAAACCAGAGCAGCGCACGGAAACGCCATTTACCTTCCCGCCGGAGCGGTACCTATTTATCTACTTGTACTTTGATGTGCTTTCAAACTGCTAGGTTGGCAGGAGCAGGGACCGAGCAACGGGAACTCACCCCGTGACAGGGATTCGAACTGCCGACCTTCTGATCAGCAAGTCCTAGGCATCCCCATATATATATATATATATATATATATATATATATATATAGCGCCTAGGTCATATATATATATATACGACCTTAAGGGACGCGGGTGGCGCTGTGGGTAAAACCTCAGAGCCTAGGATTTGCCGATCGCATGGTCGGCAGTTTGAATCCCCGTGGCGGGGTGAGCTCCCGTCGTTCGGTCCCAGCTCCTGCCCACCTAGCAGTTCGAAAGCACGTCAAAGTGCAAGTAGATAAATAGGTACCGCTTTATAGGGAGAAGGTAAACGGCGTTTCCGTGTGCTGCTCTGGTGCCGGTTCGCCAGAGCAGCTTCGTCACGTTGGCCACGTGACCCGGAAGTGTCTGCGGACAGCGCTGGCTCCCGGCCTCTAGAGTGAGATGAGCGCACAACCCTAGAGTCTGGCAAGACTGGCCCGTACGGGCAGGGGTACCTTTACCTTTTTATACGACCTTAAATTTTTTATTTCATTGGATATCCGGGTTGCAGCATAAGTGACGGCCCCAAGAGCAGTTTGCAATGTGTTCTTGGCTATGAGGACTCAATGGGATGCCATGTACCCCCACACCCCCTGAAAGCAATAGTTTCTCATGTATGCTTCAGATGCCACTAGGCAAATTGGCCCGTAGATCACGCACCAGGGGCTAAAACCCTCTTGGGCTTCTGAAATGGAGCGAATTCATATGGGGAAGTGCTTCAGCAAAAGGAATGCCAGCCGATAACATCCTGCAAGGCAGTAGAGGGGTTCTCACAACACGCCCTTCAGTGTGCATCGCAGCCACATGCCCTCCACACGCATGTGCTGTGAGCCGTTTCAGATGCCATGTGAACAACAGGACACAGGGTTGGGTTGCGCAGTCCCATCACCACCAAATTTATTATAAAATTTATCAGCCACCCTGCACCTGCAGGTCCCAGGTGAGGTCGCAACAACATACCGTAAATCCAGAATGAAAAACAGGTTGTGCTACATCCACCATATGCAATCATCTCTTAAGAAAAGGGAACAACCTTCATTGACGGCAAGCAGCCATTACTGTACAAGCACAGAAAACCAGTAGTCAAACAGGGATAATCCTTATTCAACAAAGACCTAGCTTTCAGTGACAAACCTCCACTTTGGACTGCACCACTTCACAGAATCAAACTAACGTCAACTGTTGTTTTAACTGTCTTAAAGTTTTATATTATGCGGAATTTTGCCTCCATAACTTTATTTTCTTTTTCTTTTCTTTTTTTGGCAAGCAGCTTTAAGTTGTTGTTTACACACACACACACACACACACACAGAATCACGGGGCACACACATTTCATGAAATACTGTAGATGATGAAAAATGCATTCGAAATCCCACCTGTCAGGGAGGGAAGGTATACTTTGGGCTGATTCCTGAGGTTCTACTTTTCTACGTGCAGGGAATCATCCCTGCAACGGGTGGGGTGGGGGGTACCATGCAAGTCACGTGGCACACTCGCCCCCTCCGTACCTGGAGCCTAACGTGGTGCAGCCCAGGTGCAAATTAACCACCTGGGCGAGAATCCAAGCCGTTGACCTGAGTGTCAAGGTACGAATTGCACCCGATCCGGGGCGAGATAAGGCAAGCGGAGCCTTGAGCACCTTAACTCTTGCTCTGAGCGCTGCAACGCAAAACCGAAAGCGGCCAAGCCCACTCTCGGAGGCCTGGACCGGGAAGCTCCGCCTTGAAGATGAGAGAGGAGGGACGAACAACACCCCAAAGCGCTTACCTTTCCGGAAGGGCATCGCTGCAGATGATGCTTTAGCCCCCCGCTTGCAGAAAGTTAGGCGCGGGCAAAGCAGCTGGTTCTCTAACTGCAGGGCCTCGCTTATCCCGGGGCTTCCAGCTCTCTCTGCCTCTCTGCCTGGAAATTGGTGCAATCAGGAAGGAAACGGACAAATTTGGTCAATTCCTCTCGGCAGCGTCACCACCTTCGATTTGCAAAAGGAGGAAGCCGGGTTTGCAGGATGCAGCCCGCGGAGCGCCGCTTAACCCTTCGCCTCCCAGCCCTGCAGTTTGCTGAGATGCAAAGCTGACCCTGAGCTCGCAAAGACAGCATTCAGGCGTCAGCGATGGGCTCGGAAAACATTTGCAAAGGGAGCGAGGCCCAAACCGTATTTTATTTGCCCAAGCATTTGAGATTATGGCATTTCTCTAATAAATAATAATAATAATAATAATAATAATAATAATAATAATAATGACTTTGCTTTGTGTTGCTTGAGTTACAGTGGTACCTCGGGTTAAATACTTAATTCGTTCCGGTGGTCTCTTCTTAACCTGAAACTGTTCTTAACCTGTTACAGATGGGTAGCCGTGTTGGTCTGCCATAGTCGAAATAAAAAAATTCCTTCCTGTAGCACCTTAAAGACCAACTAAGTTAGTTCTTGGTATAAGCTTTCGTGTGCATGCACACTTCTTCAGATACACTGTTAACCTGAAGCACCACTTTAGCTAATGGGGCCTCCTGCTGCCGCCGTGCCGCTGGAGCACGATTTCTGTTCTCATCCTGAAGCAAAGTTCTTAACCCGAGGTAATATTTCTGGGTTAGCGGAGTCTGTAACCTGAAGTATATGTAACCCGAGGTACCACTGTATTTTTCAACTATTGCTCTGTTCACAGAGTTTTATAGATTGTCATTGTTTCGGTGGTGATTTGTTGACTATTCTGCATGGTTCAGGCTGTATTTGTGATGTTCCATTAAGTACTAGCATGTTATTATTTTTTATTGTCTGTGAGCCACTTTGGGATTCATTTATATTATATTTCAAATATATAATAAATCAACTCAAAATAAGGGAATTAGAAGAGCCTGGCTGCTGAATAATAATAATAAATTCAGTGGTACCTCGGGTTAAGAACTTAATTCGTTCCGGAGGTCCGTTCTTAACCTGAAACTGTTCCTAACCTGAGGCACCATTTTAGCTAATGGGGCCTCCTGCTGCTGCTGCGCCGCCAGAGCACAATTTCTGTTCTCATCCTGAAGCAAAGTTCTTAACCTGAAGCACTATTTCTGGCTTAGTGGAGTGTGTAACCTGAAGCATATGTAACCTGAAGCGTATGTAACCCAAGGTACCACTGTAATAATAATAATAATAATAATAATAATTAGTACCCCCATCCATCTGACTAGGTCGCCCCAGCCACTCTGGGCAGCTTCCAGCATATTTATACAGAAACATAAGAAAACATTAAAAACTTCCCTATACAGTGGTACCTCTGGTTGCGAACAGGATCCGTTCCGGAGGCCCATTCGCAACATGAAAAGAGCGCAACCTGAAGCGCCGTATCTACACAGGTGCGCGACGCGATTTGGCGCTTCTGCGCATGTGCAAGCGGCGAAACCTGGAAGTAACCCTTTCCGGTACTTCCGGGTCGCCACAGGACATAACCTGAAAGAACGTAACATGAAGCAAATGTAACATGAGGTATGACTGCACAGGGCTGCCTTCAGATGTCTTCTGAAAGTTTTTTAACTCCTTGACATTTGATGGGAGCGTGTTCCAGAGGATAGGTGCCACAACCGAGAAGGCCCTCGGCCCGGTTCCCTGTAGCCTCACTTCTCGCAGTGAGGGAACTGCCAGAAGACTCTCAGAGCTGGACCCCAGTGTCCGGGCTGAACGATGGGGGTGGAGACACTCCTTCAGGTCTACTGGGCCGAGGCCGTTTAGGGCTTTAAAGGTCAGCGCCAACACTTTGAATTGTGCTTGGAAACGTACTGGGAGCCAAGGTGAGTCTTCCAATGTGGATCAGGACAAAGGCCTGTCTCGTCCAGCATCCTGTTCTCCCAATGACCAACCAGGTTCTCAAGCGAAGCCCACCAGCGGGAAATGAGCCCATTGTCCTGAATTGCAGTTCCCAGCAAATGGAATTCAGAGGCCTTCTGCATCGGACAGTTGGGGGTAGGGCATAGCCAACGTGGCTACTAACCGTTGGATAGCCTTACCCAGTTCCGGCCCACCCATGAGGCAAGATGAGGCAACCACCTCAGGTGGCAGGATCTACTGGGGCAGCAGATCCCGATGTCAATATTTCTTTCCCCCTTATTCCTGGTGTATTTTCCCAAACCACTTCTCATCCCTTGGGTTCAAGAAGGGGAAAGAGGCTGTATCTCAGCTTGAGACTCTTTAATCAGGCTGAGACCCTACCTGCCTGTGCACTGTCTCGCCAGAGTGGTGCATGCTCTGGTTATCTCCCGCTTGGACTACTGCAATGTGCTCTATGTGGGGCTACCTTTGAAAGTGACCTGGAAACTACAACTAATCCAGAATGCGGCAGCTAGACTGGTGACTGGGAGTGGCCGCCGAGACCACATAACACCGGTCTTGAAAGGCCTACATTGGCTCCCAGTACGTTTCCAAGCACAATTCAAAGTGTTGGTACTGACCTTGAAAGCCCTAAAAGGCCTCGGTCCTGTATACCTGAAGGAGCGTCTCCATCCCCATCGTTCTGCCCAGACACTGAGGTCCAGCACCGAGGGCCTTCTGGCGGTTCCCTCATTGTGAGAAGTGAGGTTACAGGGAACCAAACAGAGGGCCTTCTCAGTAGTGGCGCCCGCCCTGTGGAACGCCCTCCCTTCAGATGTGAAGGAAATAAGCAGCTATCTTATCTTTAAAAGACATCTGAAGTTTTTAATATTTAATGCTGTATTGTTTTTAACACTCGATTGGGAGCCGCCCAGAGTGGCTGGGGAAACTTAGTCAGATGGGCGGGGTATAAATAATAAATTACTATCATCATCATCATCATCATCCTAGGGTCATGGGTTCAATTCCTGCAGTGCAGGGGGTTGGACTAGATGATCCTCGGAGTCCCTTCCAACTCTACAGTTCTGATTCCCTGGGAGAGATACTGTAAAAGCAAAAGGAAACATCGCAGAAGCTGGACTTTATTGTGCACGCACCACCCCATCCGAAGAGCTGTTTGCCAACCCTCTGCACACAATTGCTTCTGCACGGAACGTGCCTTTCTTATCCCCGGGGGGTGAACTCTGGTGCAGTTAAGTAACCACATTGCTGGCCCTTCCCACATGGTCTTCCAGGTTCAGGTATTATCAGCATGATGTAGGAAGCACAAGGTAACCTTCTGTAAAGCCAGAAAATGTTCCTCAGTACCCGGCATGGCCTTTTGTCCCTGAAACAGGGAAAACTACGTAAAATGTAAGCAAATGTGCTCAGTTAGCTTCATTTCTGCTAATTCGTTAAAATGGTTTTTTGGGGGCACAAAACAATGGATCACATTTTTTAAATTATATATATATATGTATAGTACAGCCTTCACCTAGTGCCCTTCAGCCATGCCAGGTGGGATGAATGAGTTGTGGTTCAAAATACCTGGAGAACAGCAGGTTTGGTACACTTGGTTATAAGGCTGCCTATTGCATCTGTATAAATCTCTCCAAATACTCACAATTCAAGGAATCCTTACTATTGCAGACCCAGACAATTTATTTAATTGGCTTCCAATAAAAACGCAGGCAGATTTCTGGCTCTGAACGCAAAGCTGCCGTCATCTCGTTTTCCTAATTCATTAGTGAGAGTGCATTTTAATTTCCTTATGGGATTTTATTATTATCACTGTATTCTCTTCTGGGAAGATCATAATGCGATCTTGGCTTCTAAAGTGATTAGGAAGCCGTGGAGGAGGAGAGGAAGAGGCTGGAGGAATACTGGAACTCTTCAACAGGGCATGGCAAGCAGAAGGCACATGAGATCATAGCTAAGAAGGAATTTTGTCACTGTCCTGGGATATGAGTGTGGGTAGGGGGGAAAAAACCCTCGTTTCCAGAATCTTTGCTCCAAAGCAAAATGCAGAACTGCCTTTCTCAGGGGAGCACGGACACATATCAGCTCACTTGGGGCTAAGGAAAATAGATGAACCAATGGTGTACTAGCCTTATGTCAGCAGGGAAGTATGCCAAGGGAAGTAATAGGTAAAGGGACCCCTGACCATTAGGTCCAGTCGTGGCTGACTCTGGGGTTGCGGCACTCATCTCACTTTATTGGCCGAGGGAGCCAGTGTACAGCTTCCAGGTCATGTGGCCAGCATGACTAAGCCGCTTCTGGCGAACCAGAGCAGCGCACGGAAACGCCATTTACCTTCCCACCGGAGTGGTACCTATTTATCTACTTGCACTTTGACGTGCTTTCGTACTGCTAGGTTAGCAGAAGGGACCGACCAACGGGAGCTCACCCCGTCGCGGGGATTCGAACCGCCGACCTTCTGATCGGCAAGTCGTAGGTTCTGTGGTTTAACCCACAGCGCCACCCGCGTCCAAGAGAAGTAACAGTCCCACTCTATTCTGCCTTGGCCAGACCACACCTGGAGTACTGAGTCCAGTTCTGGACATCACAATTTAAGAAGGACGTTGACAAGCTGGACCGTGTGCAAAGGAGGGTAACCAAGATGATCAAGGATCTGGAAACCCGAACTTATGAGAAATGGTTGAAAGAGCTGGGTATGTTTAGCCTGAAAAAGAGGAGGCGGCAGGAGATATGATAGCCATCTTCAAATATCTCAATGGTGGAAAATAAATACAACCCAGGTGGTTAAGAAAGCCCAACAGAGACTCCCTCTCCT
This sequence comes from Podarcis pityusensis, assembly GCF_964106645.2. NCBI lineage: Eukaryota > Metazoa > Chordata > Lepidosauria > Squamata > Lacertidae > Podarcis > Podarcis pityusensis. Next base: position 9,903,833 of record NC_138035.1, on the reverse strand, counting down.
CAGAGTATTGCAGAAGAACGATGTCAATCAACATTTGATGAGCTCCTTCTACCAGTCCACAATAGAAAGTGTTCTTTCATACTGCATCACGGTGTGGTACGCTGGTTTGACATCAACTGATAGGAAGTGCCTACAGAGGGTGGTGAATAAAGCACAAGGTATTATGGGCTGTCCCGTGAATCGGCTGGATGAAATTGCGGAAGAACGTTGCCTCAGGAGAGTGAGGAAAATTCTCAGGGATGATTCACACCCTGGCCGGCACTTTCTTGATCTCCTGCCCTCGGGCAGAAGATATAGAAGCATGAATAGTCGCACCAACAGGGTAAAGAACAGCTTCTATCCGTGGGCTGTTAGGCTGCTGAATGAAAAGATAACAACAGGGCAACTGACTTTTGGGTTTGGTGGGTGTGCATCAGTAAACGAGGGGAATTAAGACTAAGGGAGCTGAGTGGGGGGCGCTTGTGTAACCTCACTGTATACAAGCTGTACAAGTGACAATAAAGTATTTCAATTTCAATTCAATATGGAAGAGGGAAGAAGCTTGTTTTCTCCTGCTCTGGAGGGTGGGACTCAAACCAGTGGCTTCAAGTTACAAGAAAGGAGATTCCAACTGAACACCAGGAAGAACTTTCTGACAGTAAGAGCTGTTCGACAGGGGAACGGACTCCCACGGGAGGTTGTGGGCTCTCCTTCCTTGGAGGTTTTTATGCAGAGGTTGGATGGCCATCTGCCAGGGATAATAATAATAATAATTTATTATTTATACCCCGCCCATCTGGCTGAGTTTCCCCAGCCACTCAGGGGCTTTAGCCGGGATTCCTGCATTGCAACGGGTTGGACTAGATGACCATCAGGGTCCCATCCAATTCTACAATTCTATTATTCTAAGATGCAGCGGTTCTGAAATAGGCCCATTTCCCACTCCGCTGTTTCCAACTTCCTGATTAATCTTGCTTGGTTCAGGCGTAACACCAAACCACAGTTTAGTATGAAATGAACCTCACATGCTTCCCTTTCTGTGCTTCAATTCTCTCTTTCACTCTTGGCTTTAAAAGTAATGCAAGGTTTGTCTGGTTAAAGGTGAACTGTGGTCTGCCGCTTAAGTGGAAGCGAAAGGGGACCAGAGCTTGCGAGGGAAGGACAGACCCCCCTGCAGGCAGCAGGGCGCGTTCATGTAGTACCACTCAGCAGAAAGACAGGGGCACAAAACACTGCCCCATCTGCAAATTACAGGAGGATTCTTGAGGAGGCAAACAGAGAATCATAGAATCATAGAGTTGGAAGAGACCACAAGGGCCATCGAGTCTAACCCCCTGCCAAGCAGGAAACACCATCAGAGCACTCCTAACATCAGAGCACTCCAAACAAAGAACAGCTGGATCTTAAAGAAAAACGGGCAATTATCTTTATGGAATTTTCTACCACAATAAAATATAAACAGTCCAACACAACGAACGAGAAACATCCATTCAAGGACTTAGTTCCAGTTTGTTCTAAACGACGCTGTCTCTTGCTGCAATCCCAGGATGGAGTTGAAGAACATGAGATTCCTGGCATGATGCATCCATGTTTGGCCTCCGGGTGGGGGGCAGGAAAATCAGACTTGTTCCGCAAGGTCCAAGACTCGGAATTTGTCCAGGTTGTAGAAACATGCCTTCACCACTCGTCCGCCAAAGTACCTTCCATTCAGGTCAACAACGGCTGGAATAATAATAATAATATTTTTAATGCCCATCAAACACCGAGAGAGCAATTCGCCAGCCAGAGAAACATTCTTTCTTATAAGAGATTGGGCAAAAAAGTGGGAGAAGAACCAAGTCAAGTTCACTAGATTACGCTAACGAGGGCATCCATTTCATTTCAGTTCAAGATGGGCAATAATAATAATAATAATAGTAATAATAATAATAATAATAATTTATTTATACCCTGCCCTTCCAGTTCAAAAACCGGGCTCAGGGGGGCTAACAACCAATTTAAAACACTTAATTGTAAAAGCAGCATAAAATACAGTATAAAAACATGAATAACAATAAAATTCAATGTTCAGAAATCAATTTAGGGGAAATCCATCTAATAAGCATTAGATAATCCCCAGGGCTAGCTGGCTGAATTAGTCCTACTTGGGCCAGCGAGGAGGCCAGGGGAGAATTAGCTGTGGGGTCTCAGAGCGGGTGATCTTCATAAAAGGGGAGGGGGGGGAAGAGAAGGGAAATAAAAGATCAAGCTAAATTCAAATTAAAGGCCAGGCGGAATAGCTCTGTCTTACAGGCCCGACGGAAGGAGGTTAAATCCTGAAGGGCCCTAGTCTTATGGGACAGAGCATTCCACCAGGTCGGAGCCATCACTGAAAAGGCCCTGGCCCTGGTGGAGGATAGTCTGACTTCCTTAGGGCCTGGGACCTCTAAACTATGGTCCTGTGATGCTTTTAACATTTGTAAGTGAGGGATAACAACAACAACAACAACAACAATAACAATAATTTATTATTTATACCCCGCCCATCTGGCTGGGCTTCCCCAGTCACTCTAGGTGGTTTCCCAAAAAATATTAAAATACTGTAATACACCAAACATTAAAAGCTTCCCCAAGCAGGGCTGCCTTCAGATGTCTTCTAAAAGTCTGGTAGTTGTTGTTCTCTTTGACATCTGATGGGAGGGCATTCCACAGGGCGGGCGCCACTACCGAGAAGGCCCTCTGCCTGCTTCCCTGTAACTTGGCTTCTCGCAGTGAGGGAACTGCCAGAAGGCCCTTGGTGCTGGACCTCAGTGTCCGGGCTGAACGATGGGGGTGGAGACGCTCCTTCAGATATATTGGACTAATATTGGGCGTTTAATCCTGTGTGTGCTTCAAAGCTGACTGAGGCTGACGGATACTGAGACGTGACTTTGCCTCATGTAAAGGAGCAACAAAGAATAATGTCTACCCCCCGGGCATCAGTCCAGGCTCAAGAGACTAAGTCTATATTGCCACAACCAGAAATGGAACTGAATATTGTTCCGCGGACTTCAGGGCCAGAAGTTGGACTATGATCTGGGAGACCACGATTCAAACCCCCCTCGGCTCACCATGTGACCTTGGAGCAGTTGCAGTTTCCCTGCCTAGCCTACCTTACAAGGTTGTTGTGAGGATAAAATGGGGAATGGAAAAGGGAATCACATATGCCACCTTGAGCCCCTTGAAGCAATAGTGGGATATTGATGTAAATATTAAATAAGGAGCTAAGTACTGGACTGGTCATTATTAGACTGTTACCTTTAATTGCAGATTCCACTCTTTCGAACTCTAGGAATATTCTCACAGCTTCATCATCAGGTGCCCCTGGAATCTGTGTAAAACAAACAAACACACAATTGCAAAGAGAGGTGAAAGAAAGTAAAATAGCCCTAGCAATACTGTAACCTCCGATTTCTCCTAAGGATTACTACTTTTGAAGAATCATATATAAATCCACATCTCATGCTTCAGCTAGATAAAAGACAAAGGGCTGACATAAATGCAGTTGAAAGGTAACTACTTAAATCCAACGAATGTTCGGAGGGGGAAAAATCATGATTAGGAATTATTTAGTAGCCACAATCTCTCTCCCTAACCAACCTCACAGGGTTGTTGTAAGGATTTGGGGGGAGGAGGGGAGACACACAACACAGACTGACTCAAACTCTTTAGATTCAGGACAGGATATAAATTTAATAAATAGATAGATTTTGGTGGGAGTTTTTGTTGTATTTTTATTTTTTTAATGGAGGGACTGGATGAAAGATTGCCAGGCGTTAATTTAGAAGAAGAGGAGGAGTTTGGATTTGATATTATGCTTTATCACTACCCGAAGGAGTCTCAAAGCGGCTAACAATCTCCTTCCCCTTCCTCCCCTACAACAAACACTCTGTGAGGTGAGTGGAGCTGAGAGACTTCAGAGAAGTGAGACTGGCCCAAGGTCACCCAGCAGCTGCATGTGGAGGAGCGGGGAAGCGAACCCGGTTCCCCAGATTACGAGTCCACCGCTCTTAACCACTACACCACGCTGGCTCTCTCAATTTAGACACAACAAACTCTGTCTGCATTCTGGGACATGGAGCAAGTGATCCCCAAGGATTCCTTTCAGCTCAAAATTCCAACCGACTCAGGTTGCCTGCCAGATGACTTTTGACACACTTCGGATTAGATATGTAAAACTGGAGCAACTGTATGAACCAATATCAGATTGTTTGGCGGCTGCCAGGATGACGCACGTCAGATGCTGAAAAGAGCAGTCCGTGCTGCCCTGGTCTGAAGGGCTTCAGGTGGCTTGGATCTGCGCTCAAAACTCCTGGGTCAAATGGTGTGCTGTGTCATGGCAAGGTTTTCAGTTGAAGATTGCAGGCAGGTGTATACAAGTGAAGCACAATTTTAACTGTTCAGAAAGAAGGATGTCGCATTCCTTGATTAAATACGCTGAACTCAGAAAAGTTGTGCATTGAAATTCTACAAGGAAAAGCCATGCGAATCTTAATTAGATTGGTCTATAGCTTCATCCCATACCACGTGGGGGAGAAAATCAGTCTCCAGATTTTATGGTCATACACAAAAATTACCTGTTATTAATTACTCTTGGGTTCAAGAATGCAAACAAATAACAGTTTTTCCAACAGAAACTGGCATGCCTTTTATTTTGCATTCTAGTAAAACAACAACAACAACAACCTCTTGGTAACTGTGATATAATTTGCCAGTATTTTCTTAACTATATAATATATGGGTTTTGATCAATGTACAATGAAATTATAGAATTGTGACATTTATATAAGTAAACTATATAATTACTCTGCAGATTTTCAGCTCATGGTGGGGTAACTTTGGCTCTCCACAGATTTCCTTCTTACCAACATTTTGTGTTTTTAATGTGTTGTAAGCCCTGTCAGGTATCTCTTGCTTTTGTTTCTGCACACTGCTTATATTTGTTGCTGGGGCAGGGGGGGGCGGGCGAGGAAACTATGGGAAATGATGCCAGCTAATACCTCAAAGATGACACACTTCCCCACTTTGCCGTATTTTTCACATTCCTCCTTGGTTTCGCCTTCCAGGTCTTCATCAACCTCCCCAGCTCCGACCATATTCTGCAAAAAAGAAAAAAATCCAATTGAAGAGGGGGCCAGTGGCATAGCGTGGGTTGCTGTGCTCAGGGCTGAGCGGAAGTGGGGTGCGAGCGGGGAAAACTGTCAGAGTACGCATGCGCATTCAACTGTCTAACAGCGTCTGTGGGAGATAACAGGCCTCTGGAACGGATTGTGGTCGTGAGTAGAGGTTCCACTGTATTGTAATACCAGTCAGAGGCTTAATCCACAAGACTGGGGGTAGGGGACGACTCACCCGTAGCAGAACCACTTTGGTAGGGCACTTTAGTATCTCTGTTAAGGGATTCGAATCCGATTTCTTGGAGGCATCTGCAATGCAGAAAGGAAGAAAGCAGGAACAGGACAACATTAAATACTGGATCGCTACTTTGTGAGCAATCACATGCTAGGTAAATCCTGACCCAGGGATGCCTGAGGGTGTTCTTTTGATTCTAGGAATCTGGGGCGGGTGTTCAGATCATAAAGAACAGAACCAACAGAGCTATTCAGGCTGTTATACTCAGAGCAGACCCAGTGAAATTAGTGAGCATGTCTAAGCTAGCGCCATCAATTTCAATCCGAGTAAAACCACCTTTGGGAATGGTCGCTAGGTTTAATTACTCCCACCCACCGTGGACAACAATTTATTTTTTTGGACCTCGCCCACCTGACTAGGTTGCCCCAGCCACTCTGGGCAGCTTCCAACAGAATACAGTCATACCTTGGTTCTCGAATGGCTTATTTGCCGAGCAAATCGGCTCCCGAACGCCCCAAACCCGGAAGTAGGTGTTCCGGTTTGTAAACGTTTTTCGGAAGCCGAATATCCGACGCGGCTTCAGCTTGAGTACAGGAAGCTCCTGCAGCCAATCAAAAGCTGTGCCTTGGTTTTTGAATGATTTCGGGAGTGGAACGGACTCCCGGAACGGATTAAGTTTGAGAACCAAGGTACCACTGTATACAAAAGCACAACACCCAGTGCTTTTTTTCAGGCAGTACGCAATGGTGTTCAGGACCACCACCTTTTTTTGGGGGGGGGGATGAGGTGGGAGGGCTCTTAGACCTCGTCAGAGCATCGTGCCTCCTTCCCCAAGCCTGGTTAGTGTTTGCCCAGGCAGGGGAGACCTCTTCACCAATAGGCAGGTGGGCAGGCAAGAGAGTATCAAGCAGCTATCCTGTCCTCACTGCCCAGCCCTGATATCTGGCCACGCTGTTCCTGCATGCGCTGGCCCTACCCCCCTGTTTGTTGGTGAACCAGCACCTTTTTCCTAGAAAAAAAGCACCAAGAATGTCACACTCTCAAATAATAATAATAGTAATAATTTATTATTTATACCCCGCCCATCCGGCTGAGTTTCCCCAGCCGCTCTGGGCAGCTCCCAATCGAGTGTTAAAACAATACAGCATCAAATATTAAAAACTTCCCTAAACAGGGCTGCCTTCAGATGTCTCGAAGTACTACAACCCAAAAGCATCCCCACTATAGGGCTCATGGGGCCTGTATGAAGCAGTAACTCCTACTGGAGACTTCCTGGCCCAGAGGGAAAAGGACAAGGCAGAGCATACCACTGCAGATTGATGGCAACACAACTTTTCCATTTGTCAGACCAAAGGCTCTGCAGCACTTCTGAAGTCCCGAGGGGGCAAATAATCACCCAAGAGCAAGGAACTAACCTGATCTTTAAGAAAAGGCTTAAGCAGATAAGCCTCAGTTAAGCCTGTTACAGGTGGACACAAAGGGGAATGCAAGGCTGATTAAAGGAACGGAAACCAAGAGGGCAGTTAATTATTAAGTTTCCCCTGATGATCAGCACTTGGTCCGTGCAGTATGAGGTCACCCCACCTTTCTGCCTCAGCACCGCTGCCCACCTGTCAACATTGTTATTCCCTACTCCAGAGAAGTCTCCCCAAATTACCTTTATCAGCAGCATCGCCGACAATGATTTTGCCACCTCTCTTGCTGGTTTTCTCCACTGACAGCGCCGTGCTCAAGCCCTGCTCGTGCTTCCCGAGACCCTGGCCCTCTCGGAAGCCGTATTTCTGCATGATCTTGTGCGCCACTGTGCCTCTGGAGATGAAACAGAAACAGGGTTGAATGGGCAACCACTTGGGAAATCAGACAGCTCTCGTTTGCAGCACTAAACCTTGGCTTGGCACGGAGGAGCAAACGTACAGCTCCAAATGAGGGCGCTGTGGCCGCTTTGTCGCTATGAGGAGCTGAACAATGTTTTGGCTTAGCAAGTCTTCTGAACCTGGGCTTGTGGTTTAGCTCTGCCAGACACACCACCAGCTACAAACCGTAGAGCAAACCTTGGTTACAGTTTGTGGTTTTTCAGGCGGGAGCTAAGCCATGAGCCTGGGTTCAAACGCTAAGCCAAACTGTAACTTGGCTCGGTGCAAGGAGCTAACGAAGTTACCAAGGAGCAGCAAAGCAGCAACGATCTCCTCTCTGGGAGACCATATGTTTGCTCATTCCTGCTAAGCCACATTTCAACTTAGCGTTATGTGCAAACCAGGCGATAGAATGGATGTGTTTGGCAGGGGCTGGATCAGATGATCATTTGCGGCATTAAATGCTAAAATGTTAACTGGCACAGCAGCCCCTGAGATTTATCTAGAAGTGTTTAGCAAAATGAACACACCCAGAGAATAAGCAAGATTCAGCTACTTTTCTGAAATATCGCAAGCAAACTACAGTTGTTCACTAAACTAGGGTAGCAAGCAAAACTGTATCATCATCAGTGATAGACTGTCCAAAGGGAAACGTATTTCCAAGCTAACTGTTCATTAAACAAGTTTTCATAATGTTGTTCTTTTTTTTCATAATTTATTCTCTATTGTTTAAACATTTTGCATGGTTTATTATAATCACAAGAAAGGGAAAGGAAGTATATAGAACACTGACAATCTTAATTGGCCATTCCTTGTTTTTCCTGAAGCATCACCCAGGTGATTTCAAGTACAGTGGTGCCTCGCAAGACGAAATTAATTGGTTCCGCAAGTTTTTTCTTCTTGCGAGTTTTTCGTCTTGCGAAGCACGGTTTCCCATAGGAATGCATTGAAAATCAATTAATGCGTTCCTAGGGAAACCGCTTGCCAGGCTGGCGGTGCGGAGAAGGGCTTTTCTCCCCACCGCAAGCCTTCAGGACAGGTACGGGAACAGAGGGGAAGGCGCGCAGCGCTTTCCCTCTGTTCCCGGGGCTTGCGTGGGAGGAGGGTTTTTCCTCCCCACCGCCAACATTCAGAACAGCATTCTGAATGTTGGCGGTGGGAAGGAAAACCCTCCTCCCACCCCAAGTCTTCAGGAAAGCCATCCGAAGCTGGGCGGCGGGAGAAGGTGTCCCCGCCCCCCCGCCCGGCATCGGAGCTTCGTTCCGATGCCGGGCGGCGGGAGGAGGCGTTCCCCCCCCCGCCCGGCATCGGAGCTTCGTTCCGATGCCGGGCGGCGGGAGGAGGCGTTTCCCCCCCCCCGCCCGGCATCGGAGCTTCGTTCCGATGCCGGGCGGGGGGAGGAGGCGTCCCCCCCCCGCCCGGCATCGGAGTTTCGTTCGGATGCCGGGCAGGGGAGGAGGTCCGAGGACAGTGGGGAAGACGCACTGCGCTTCCCCGCTGTCCCGGAGATTTCCCTATGGGCTGTCGTCTTGCGAAGCAAGCCCATAGGGAAATTCGTTTTGCGAAGTGCCTCCAAAACGGAAAACCCTTTCGTCTAGCGGGTTTTCCGTCTTGCGAGGCGTTCGTCTTGCGGGGTACCACTGTATATTTGAATCTGTAATGGCTAGGAGATTCTATTTATTTATTTATTTATTTAATGAAGTTATACACGAAACAGAATAAGAGAGCAGAATGAATTTTATCATTTCAGACTGCAGGCAAAGGTAATCCATTTTTGAATGAATCCTTGAAGAAAATGCTCTGTGCAATTATTATTATTATTATTATTATTATTATTATTGAACAGCAGATCAAAGAGAAAGCTGTAAAACAGAACCTATCTGCTATGTCAGTTTGTTAGCTGGAAAGATATTTCTCTCTGGGGAGCATACCAAACTGTGAGCCACCACTTGCAATCTGAAAGGGAACAGTCTATTCTACTACCTCGGGACTCTACCCCTTTTCCCTGCAACATTCTAAAACCAGCATTAGATTTTCAGGAAGTCAGGAAGCTGAACTCCATGCCTGATGTCACACATCTCCTCAAAGCTGAACTAGTGCCAATAACTTTGTAGGAATAGCAGAATGTGCGTTACAGGAAGATTCAAGCATATCGCAGGCAGGAGGACGGAGCCCGCTATATCCAAAAGTATAAATTATGACCCTACAAAGAGGACAACATCCCCGCTCCCGAACAGTAAAGCAACAAGTGCATGCATGATCTTGTGCACCAGGGAGGGGAAGGAGTAAGTGCATATACAGCCTATGAAGACAGTTCCCCAGGTCTTGTAGCAGAGGAGAAGAATCAACATGCATGCGAGGGACACAGTGCAAGATTTCGTTGCAGCTTGAACTTGACCTGAGCTATTCCTGTGTAGTTTTATGGAACTCCAGCCCGCATGGAGCTCTGGCAGCTAAAGTCAATGTCAGGTCTCTAAAGAAACCTGCGCCTCTTTGAGGTCAGGAGCTGAATTCAGTTATCTTAGGCCATGGGTCAGCAAACTAAGGCCCGTGGGCCAGATCAGGCCCAATTGCCTTCTGGATCCGGCCTGTGGACAGTCCTGGAATCGCCGTGTGGATCGCCAGCGCGCACGTTCTTTCCCTCTCCCTCACACAGCAGCAGCACCTCCTCCCTCCTGGCTTCTCCCCGCCCTGCCTAGAGGAGGAAGGGGGCTGGGCTTTGTTGGTGCCAGCAGCAGCAGCGTTCGAGCAGCCGCCATTTTAAGCAGCCCCTCTCCAGAGCTCTTCTGCACGCTGCTCATCATCCCTCCGCCACCACCACCGCCAGCCCCTGCTGCTTGCAAGACACAGGTAAGCAGCCACCGGGGCTCGTGGTGCTGCAAGATGCCAAATTAATTGAAATCAGCAGCAGACAGCATGTGGCCTGCATGCAGAGTCCCCAAACTGTCTCCCTGCTTTATGTGGCCGTTGAGCAGCCACTCGCCCTCCATCAGGAGAGAGCTTCGCTAGAGAAAAGGGGAGACCCGGAGCTGCTACTGGGAACTGTAGTTCCACCTCTAGGACATTGGGCTTGACCTCAATAGCAAAACTGGAGTTATTAGAAGGTGATTGTCAATTTACATGCCATAGCGCATGCAGAAGTTGCAGGGTTGCTCCCCAGTACTGGCCACCACTGCCCCCTCCTGGCATTTTGTAGGAAGTGCCTGAAATGGTTGCATTCGCTCACCCCATGTTAGCAAGGAAGGAGTTGCTGGGTCCTGTCGGGGATCGAGGCCTCTCGGGCTCATCGTACATCGGGGGAGGAATGGCTGCTTTGGATGATGATGAACCGCGAGGCCTGGGCTCTTCTTCATACGGGAATGACGACGATACAGCTGGAAGCGAAGTGGGACGTTCAAGATTAAGCCGAAAAACCACAAAAAACCATGCATTTCCATTATGGCTGGCGTGCGTTTCCTGACTCGCTTGCACAGATAACTGAACAGCCTCGTAAGTTCCAGCTCCCACCTCTCCATTATCTTGCCTGCTAAACACCTGATCCGGCACAAACGCCATTCGAAGCTAGTAATGGCAAGCGAGAGGTCCAATGTAAAGGGGCTGTAGTGCCATGAGAATCAGCACAAGAGAATAGACAAATTCTTCAAAATAAATATACAACTGGGGGTGGGGACAATCCCCCATTCATCCATTTTTTTTCCTAACGTAAAGGGACCCCTGACCATTAGGTCCAGTCGCGACCGACTCCGGGGTTGCGGCGCTCATCTCGCTTTATTGGCCGAGGGAGCCGGTGTACAGCTTCCGGGTCATGGGGCCAGCATGACTAAGCCACTTCTGGCGAACCAGAGCAGCACACGGAAACGCCGTTTACCTTCCCGCCAGAGCGGTACCTATTTATCTACTTGCACTTTGACGTGCTTTCGAACTGCTAGGTTGGCAGGAGCAGGGACCGACCAACGGGAGCTCACCCCGTCGCGGGGATTCGAACCGCCGACCTTCATATTGGCAAGTCCTAGGCTCTGTGGTTTAACCTACAGCGATACCCGCGTCCTACCCACCATAAATAATGTGCCACCTAATGGATGAGTGCAGAATTTCTCAAGATTACCGGTAAAAAGAAAACCACAATGCAACCTTGAACATTGACTTGTTTCTGCACAACTCAGCTTGACGGCTACATTTAATGAGCTGCTTCATTTCCCCAACCATCACACCTGCACACACCCCTTTGCAGCTCACTTCCAGATAAGTGGACCCGGAGGAGTCAGAAACGGAAGATGCTCCCCTTGCTTTCCAAGAATCCCAGGAAGCTGCCATGGGTAAATTCAGAGTCCCAGGGCTCTGCCAGCTAGCAGGCCTAATGCCAATGCCTGCTGGTATACCCCACGTTCCTTAGGAGAGCAAGCCCCTCACTGGCTTGTTCATGCTCACTTTCTTGTCTACCTTGTGCGAGACCCATGGTCTATTTCCCAACAATGTACCACCGCTCTTGCTATTACAACAGGGATGAATGGCTTAAGCAGAGCTCTGCCCCACCCATTCCGAGAAATGGAAAGAAAACAGAAGAGGGGCCCATCTTATTTACAGATCATCCAGTTGTTCCCTCCTCCAACCTAGACCACAACAGATGCGTGAACATGACTGTGGAAAATGCAACCACCCAAATTCCCAGAAGTCTAACACAATGTGCAAAGTGGAAACACCTGGGGTTCAACTGCTAAGGTAGCAACTGGCTACCCTAGGTGTAGTTTTTTTTAAAAGCCCTGTCAGCTCACAAAAGCCACAGCAGTGAAGAAGCGCCGCACTGAGTAACACTTTCAGACGAAACCATTTTCAATGACATTCATGCACACTTGCCAGGTTTAGCACGGGAATCTTCAGGCTGACTTCCAAGCTACTTTGGAGTCATTTAGAGGCCTATCCGGCGTGTGTGTGTCATCGAGAAGATCAGTAATGGCAGACATGGTGCCACCTCAAAAAGCATTTGCTCACCCTTTCACTCTTCTTTATTTTTTTTAAGTGTATTTTTATTAAATATTTTCTTGATTTACAAAGGTATGTGCAATGTCTCTCTCTCATATTTTTTTCTATGTAACACTCTTTTTTTTTACAAATCGGTTTCATTTGTTGAGACATTAGGAAGAATAGGGGGAAAGATGGGTGGGGGTGGGGTCGGGTGGCGATGTTTCTATTATACTTAATATATGTGGGGTTTTGTGTCAGCGTTGCTTGTGCAGGTTCTCTGCTGTTCACTTGTGTTCCTTTGGTGGTGAGAGAGGTTGGGGTTGGTCGAGGGTGTGGCTGTTCATTTGTGGTTGGCTGTGGTGGTCTTTGTTTTCATGTGTGAGTGGGGTGGGTGGGTGTTTTGGATCAGGTTAGCCATATTGATTTGTATGTTGTTGGTGGATTTTTGTCAATGTCTTGTTGGGATGTGTATGTGATAAAGAGGAGCCATACCAGGGTGAAGGCGTCTTCTTCTATTTGACCCCGTGTCAGTTTCAGTTTATCGGTTAATTTTTCTAGTAAGGCTGTTTCCCATACTATTTAGTACCATTGGTCCATGCTTATTCCTGACAGGTCTCTCCAACCCTTTCACTCTTCTGCTGCCACAGCAGACTAATCACTAGAACCTAGTTCTTACAGACAGCAGCTATGGTAAACTGTCTCAACTGTACCGTTTTGGACTATGAGTTGGGGTGGAAGGAAGCTGTCGTAAAATGAATGCTCTCCCTCCAACTCCAAAAAAGAGATTCCTACACATGCAAAAACCTAACATGTCATGGAGAAGATGTCTTTCTAGCCTAGCGTTCTTCCTGACGTGCTAGCATTCTGCGCATGGGGATTATTTTCATTTTGGCAGGGAGAATTCATTGACGTGAACACCCCTTCCAAACAGCCCAAAAGGCTACAACTCATACACAGGCTTGCAGCCTGTGAAGAATAAATTTCAGTTTGCACAAGGTGATGGAGAGGCCCAAGAGGCTGGTCCAGGGCCCTGCAGAAACCAAGTGTGCATCCAGCCCTCGTATCATCTGCAGTGCCCCGGGTTTTGTGGCAGACATCCACAGCAGCCGGGTGTCCCTGGAAAGCATCCGCTGAAGGCAAGACATTTTTGAAAGCCATGGCACTAGCAACTTCAAAATAAAATAAAAATAAACATACGTTCTTTGTCCCTCTCAACCAAAGAAGTAGGTGGTGCGATGGCAGCTCCTCCCATACCTGTGAAAGGAAACAATTGCATGAAAAAGAATGCAGGAATCTGCAAGACTTAATAGGTGTCACAAGAATCAGAGACTCTTCCTTGGTTTTGCTGCAATGGACTCAACATAACTGTCCTTCTGGATGTTCAACAGGCTAGGCGTGTGCGCTGATGGGATAAAGAGATATTACACCACATATGCATAACTTGATCCACTCCCCCTCTTTCTGTGATGGAACTCTTATTTGGGGACTTCCCTGGCTTTTTTCTGGCCCACGTAGGACCAGTCTGGATAGTTGGCCTTGGTGAAGATTTGACGTTTTCATCCCCAAAAAGTTTTTGATTTGAGTTTCTACTGAAATGAGGCTGCATTTTAATGTTGTACTTTAATCTTGTTTTTAAGTTGTCTTTTAATCAATTGTTTTTATACCTGGTGTTAGCTGCCCTGAGCCCGGTCTTGGCTGGGGAGGGCGGGGTATAAATAATAAATTATCATAAATTATTATTATTATTAGTTCAATGCACTCAACTTCAGTGATAAAAGCATCAATGCCTAGGGAGGCACCTGGAGCCAGAAAGCATCCCCAAAGCTCAGCATATCCTGGACTACATCCCAACACTGAGTTGCCTTGGTAAGCCCCAGGCTACAATCAACCAAAAGAATGAAAACTTCGATGACACACTGCCGCTGATATGAAGGGGTTGGGGTATCAGAGAGGTGTGTAGCTGTTCTATCACTTTGTCGCTGGTTTCTGCCACTCCTGGCTCCTAAAAGGTGTAAGCCCAGGGTCTTTGAAATGGCTCCACCAGATGTCCCTTTCCTCAAAATGTGTGTGAGAAAAACACAGAGCTGCCTTTTAGAGGCTTCAGACCCCAAGGTCTGGCACAGCTTGTTCAATGCCAGAAATAAGACACCCGGCAAGAAACCGCCAGGGTGATTTTGCTTTGTTAATTGGGGCACAATAAAGGCCTCCTTATATTCTGCGACCAGTCACCTGTCCTGTGCATCTGCCAACACCGATCCCAGTGGAAATGGGTTCTTGCACAACAGCAAAAGAAGAGAGGATAATGGGAGGAAGAGAGCCAGAGGTTTGGTGAGATTAACATGGCTCAAAGTCAGCCAGGGAATTAAAAGTGCAGCTCAGAGAGATGACACGATGCCGAGAAGCACAAGAGAGCATATTTCTTCAAGCAATAAAGCCCTCTACAATTGGGAACTGTGTCCTGCAAGATCTCCATTACAAAGTTATTTATTTCCAGTTCCCAAAAGGAAGGAAGCCCAACTAAAGCTGGCAACTTAAAATTATTATTATTATTATTTATTGAATTTATATACCACCCTATACCTGGAGTTATGGAGTAAATTTGAAGAAAACTTCAATAGTTGGAAATGTCTAGGTGGTCCCCTACTTTGCCACTTCTCCATTGCTGCCTCTTCAATGTCGGCGATAATTTAAATGGCACACTCAGAAATCCGGGATTGCTTTAAACCCCGCAACCAGTCTCACTGCCATTTCCTTTTTACAGATTCAGAAACGAGGCTACATGGAAGACTTCCCCAAGCCATGACCTTCAAAGTCATCACCAAATCTATGGAACGTCTTGTCATTTAAGCACTGGGACGCTACAAAGGATTTTTACTGGGAGAGAGAAAAAGACCATTCCTGCCTCTCCCCCACCACCAAACCCCATTGTGTGTGTTGTGTTGTGTTGTGTTGTGTTGTGGAGGGGAGGACTGCAACACTGATAGCATTAAGGACATAATGGGGTTGTCTGGTCTGGGTGGGAGAGAAGCCACCCTTGCTATACAAAATAGAGATAAATCAGCAGCCACAATTGATGCAGAAAAGTAGCTCCAGCTTTTGATAGACCCTGAACTTTCTGTTCTCAGCAAGTCCTTAAGCACTAATCAGCTCCTTGCTTGGCACCACTGCGTACCCTCTCTTGCACTCACTCATGAGCAGACTTAACCAGGTGGCAGCAGCAGTTTGCTACAGTGCTGCCAACAAAAAAAGTCTGCTCTCAAGGGCTGCAGGGAGCTCTTCGTGCCCACCAGAGAACTTATCTAGGGGCATCCCCCTAATGGCTTGCTGCCCCTGGGTAGGCTGCTTCAAAGGTGACCACACATGACAAGGAGGCTGGCAGCCCCAAGAGGACCCCAGAAGATGCCACAACCTGATGGGCACCGACACTGGTCTCCAGGCAAGGGGAAGAACCCATCACATCTAACTGAGATTCCAGTGTCCAACCAAGGCCGTGCTCCACGACTAGGATTTCCTTACTTCTTTTCCTCCTCTCTCTTTCGTAATCTTCATCTTCGTCAGAATCTGGATCCGGCCGCCTTGAAAATCCACTCGCCTCATGCCTGTCTTTGCGCCTCCTTGAAATTAAAACAGAAATTAAGATGACAATCCTCAGGTGCAGGGAACCCACAGAGCACACTTCGCAATGCAGGGTGTGTTTTGCCTACAACAATTACGAAATACAGATGTTTACAGATGCATTTCAGAGGTACTATCTGTTTTTCTTTTGCTGCAAGGGTTGGCATAGTTCCTACGAAATCCATCTCTACCAGTTTTATTAGAGTAATTCCTTTCTATCCAAACTCTGGGCACAAACTGATTTCCCCCCTAAAGGACTAAACTAATTAATGATGGGTTACTTCTTTCTGTCCAAGTGTTTACAATTTGAAGCAGCTCTTTGGCAAGTCCAGATACCATTCACACAGAAATAAATCAATACTGGTTTACTGTACATTGATCTCAAATGCCAAGGAAAATTATTCTGAAAGGTGAAAACTTGGGTGCACTGATATCCAACATCCTCATACGAATAGGACCTGAGAGCCTATGATATCCTGTAGCGAACGTGCCCATACAAGTGAATTAACTGTATCACAGGTTTAATTAAGGATTTACAAGGTGAAAAATATTATCAGCTGACCTGATGTCTTACAAAATTATTCCGCTTGTAAAGACTTTGACACCATCAAAATGGCTAAGACAAGCATGTAGGTGGATGGTTTACGGCCCAGACGACTTACTTCTCCCTTTCTTCAATCTCTTTCTGCCTCTCCAGCTCACGTTGCCTTTGCCGTTCTTCCCGCTGGCGTTTTACTACTTTCTCGTAATCGTTGGGAAACATGGGGTCATACTCATCAGCCAAAGGAATCAAGACATCTCCTGCAGAAAAGCCACTGGGGACGGGGTCCTAGGGTTGGAAGGGGGAGAAGCGCTGATGAAAGCTAGCCAACGAAATTGCAACAGGCGAGAGGCCTCCTCGAGTGCCGCCGATTTCACTTTCAAAGTATTTCCCAAATATTTCCTCTCGAAACCCAACATACAGAAAAACAACCTCCCCCAAAACCAAAGTCAACAGCTGCCCTTATGCTGATCTGCAGTTGGGATGAGGCCAAGATCTGCATTCCACTTATGGTGCCCAGAGGAGTTGGGGTTGGACCTGGATGCACTGAGTCTGCACGAAAACTGTCTGCTTGACCCTTTCCAAAGCGATAATCCTGTCTGATAAAAGCACCCAGCGCCCTTTGGGTCCTATTGCCCGTATTGTATTTATTTTGCCCACCCAAACTGCGCTGCTTTGTCAGTTTGCTTCTGGTTTCATTTCATGGTGCCTGCTCTTGCTTGTAAGCCGTGAAAGGACCAGGCAAACACGTCTTCAAGAGCATCCACTCCCTTATGAACCTCAACCTATCTCCGTCAAGAACAGAAGAAGAAGAAGAAGAAGAAGAAGAAGAAGAAGAAGAAGAAGAAGAGTTTGGATTTGATATCCCGCTTTATCACTACCCGAAGGAGTCTCAAAGCAGCTAACATTCTCCTTTCCCTTCCTCCCCCACAACAAACACTCTGTGAGGTGAGTGGGGCTGAGAGACTTCAAAGAAGTGTGACTGGCCCAAGGTCACCCAGCAGCGAACCCGGTTCCCCAGATTACGAGTCTACTGGTCCTAACCACTACACCACACTGGCTCTCAGAAGACCACTGCCAGACCAAGCCAAAGGCCCTCTAGCCCAACATCCTGTTTTCACAGTGGGCAACCAGATGTCCATAGGAATCCTGCAACCGGGACCTGAGCACAACAGTGCCCTCCCCACTTGCTCTCCCCTGTGGGAGAGGAGATCTCTGCAAGAGTACCCAAGTATTATGCCTTTGGGAGAATAATATGGAAGCTACTTAGAAACAGTGCTACTCAGAGATGGTACGAAGGCTGTGAAACACTTTCCTTGGAGCCTCATCAGGTAGCACACCCCGTTAGGCAATTTGTCAAAGGCCCCCTTCGTATGCATTTGGGGACCTAGCTTAAAATTTACACTGCTGACCGGAACACCCTCTGTTGCAGCTGTCTGCAAGCCACCGTTCCTGCTAACATTCATATTTTTCCGACTCTGTTAATGCAACTTTATTGGTTGATCCTCCCTTAGTTACTGTTGTTGAGTGTTTTGCACAAATTGGGACAAACCAATCATCTACAGCCTTTCTCAACCTTGGGTCCCCAGATGTTTTTGGCCTACAACTCCCATCATCCCTGACCACTGGTCCTGTGAGCTAGGGATCATGGGAGTTGTAGGCCATCTGGGGACCCAAGGTTGAAAACCACTGAATGTATTCAGATAACACGACGTTATTATTATAATCAGTATTATTATTACTGTACTTATTATTTATACTTACTAGTCACTTGTTACCTAAAAGGTCTTCGAGCGACTTAAGATTTAAAAACATTAAGGCATTATCACATTAACATGTTTGCAAAAGTGTGACAGCACTAGTCTCATAAAAGGTCATTTAAAGATCCCTGTCACTTAACACCTTTATTGCACGGATCAATTTTAGAAACCATCATGATGAAAGTGTCTCACAGTTTCCTGGCTGGCAATTTTCTGCATTTAGGATTCCACTATATGAGCCCCCGCCCAAAAAAGACCAGTTTGCCTCGGAGCAGCTCCAGTCTTACCTTCAGGCCAGCTGCCACGTGAGGAGGGGTGTCTACAATTTGTCGCTCATCAGATGCACTGCCTCGCTTCAGGTCAATCACGGGAGCAAGAACTGTACTTTGCTTTGTTCGCTGACTCTAAAGTAAGAAGAAGAAGAAGAGAAGAGTTTGGATTTGATATCCCGCCTTTCACTCCCCTTCAGGAGTCTGAAAGCGGCTAACAATCTCCTTTCCCTTCCTCCCCCACAACAAACACTCTGTGAGGTGAGTGGGGCTGAGAGACTTCAGAGAAGTGTGACTGGCCCAAGGTCACCCAGCAGCTGCATGTGGAGGAGCGGAGACGCAAACCCGGTTCCCCAGATTACGTGACTACCGCTCTTAACCACTACGCCACACTGGCTAAGTAAGAACATCACAAGCAGACACTTCACTCAGCACCAGAAATGTTCTGCAAAATGTCCCGTGTTCCTTTCCACCCTAGATCATTAAGCAATTTGTTTGCGGGGCGGGGGAAGGCTTGTCACACCCCAAAAATTGCAAAGCAAAAAAAGAATACCGCTCTCAAAAACCAAAGTGGATAATAGATGGATGGGAAAATGCTCAGAACATGTGCTCAGGTTTTAGCAGAATCCGAATTCTGGGAGATGCCCTTGTCCTATTCAAGCCTGATTTTCAAATACAGGAAACAAGATGAAGGTGATGTAACATTGCAAATTACAGTAATTTGGTCTGCCTCAAGGTATTAGGATCATAATGCACATGATTCATTCAACAGCCCCCGGAGACTGAACGATGATGCAAGCTATCAATTTCAGATGAAGATGCTGAGAAGCGAAATGGAACCTTCCCAGTTTATTTAAGGCAGAACACTCTAGGGTCAGGATCTAAAAACCCAAGAGCTTGAATTCCTGTTTTCAATTATCTTTTTTTTTTTTTTTAAAGAAATTTATTGGGTTTTACAATAGAAGTAAACATAATAAACAATGTAACATATATCTTAACATAATTTCACATTTTCTTTGGACTTCCTCACATCTCCCGCTCCCACTTTCATCGTTATAACATTTTGTCAGCAATTTATTATCTTATTTGCATTCTTATATCCCTTCTATGTTTCATAATCTTCTAGTTCTCAAAAAGAGTTATATTTTCCCAATCTTACTTATTTTCTTAAAATCATCTAAATTAGTGGTGCTCAGTTATTTTGATCTAGCATCCTGTTTAGCATTCACTCAAGTTGCAATATTTTTGTAGATAATTCTTAAATTTCTTCCAATCCTCCTCAGGAATTCCTGTTTTCAATTATCATTTCTGGGCTCCAATTCAGTGGCTAGCTAATTTTTACATTATTCCATAAGCTATGCACTTCAAAAGCACTTTGAAGCAGCTTTTAATTTTCGTCAAGGTTAGGACAGTGTATTTCTAAGAGTCTTCACTCTACCTTTGCCTGGGTGAGAGCTGCCTTCTTCACTTGCAACTGAGACTGCAGAAGTTTGAAGTTTTTGGACCAGCCTTCTGTTTTCGTATCACTGGTCTCCACTCCCAAATCATCATAAAGCGACATTTTCTTTCGAGCTCAGAGCTAGGAATCAGAGAGGATGAGAAGGAACAAATCATATTATCATTTTACTCAAGAGTTGCCAGTGGTGCCCTTGAGGTCTTGCCCTGGTGCACAATAGCCTGAGTACACAACCTCCAACTGTTCCACTGTCAAACAGTTCTTAATGTCAGAAAAGTTCTTCCTGATGTTCAGCTGGAATGGCCTTTCCTTAACTTTCATCCATTCCTATTTGGGAATGGTCATAGCTCAGTGGTGCAGCGTCAGTTTTGCACCGAGAAGGCTCCAGGTTCAATCCCTGAAATCTCTAGGAAGGGCCGAGAATGAAATCCAGGCGTGCTGCTACCAATAAGAGTTGCCCAGAGATAATAATAATTTTTTATTTTATTTTTTTTACAGTATACCCCGCCCTTCCCAGCTCAGAAAACTGGGCTCAGGGCGGCTAACAACCAATTTAAAACACCTAATTGATGCAACAAAAAACAGCATAAAATACAGTATGAAACGTGAAGAACAATAAATTCAGAATTCAAAAATCAATTTAGGGGGGAAATCCATCCAATAAACATTAGATGATCACCAGGGCTAGCTGGCTAAATTAGTCCTGTTTGGGCCAGCGAGGAGACCAGGGGAGAATTAGCTGTGGGATCCCAGAGCGAGTAATCTTCATAAAAAGGGGAGGGGAAGGGAAGGAAGGGGAATAAAAGATCAGGCTAAGTTCAAATTAAAAGCCAGGCGGAATAGCTCCTTCTTACAGGCCCTGCAGAAGGAAGTTAAATCCTGCAGGGCCCTGGTCTCATGGGACACAGCATTCCACCAGGTCGGAGCTGTCACTGAGAAGGCCCTGCCCTGGTGGAGGATAATCTGACTTCCTTAGGGCCTGGGACCTCTAAACTGTGATTATTCATGGACCTTAAAGTCCTCTGCGGGGCAGACCAGGAGAGGGGAACCTACAGTCCTCAGGATACTGGACTACAACTCCCATGATTCCTGGCCACTGCCTATAATGGCTGGAACTCATGGCAGCTGGGAGTCCAAACCACAGATGCCCCAGCCCTGGTGCACATGTAGATACTGGAAATCGTGACTGCAAATGTCCAGACACCAAAAATAGCTTCTGCGCAGGCGCAATTTCCGGCGTCTGGGCATGCGCAGAAACGATTTCCGGCGCCGTGGATATGCGCAGACATGATTTCCAGCATCACGCTGCAACAGTCCAGCCCACAGACGATCTCCATGGGAGTGATCCGGCCCATGGACAGTAAACCTTGCCAACCCCTGGTGTAGATAAACTGATAGTTCAATTCTGTAAAAAGCAACTTCCTATGTTCTTAGGAGGGACGCGGGTGGCGCTGTGGGTTAAACCACAGAGCCTAGGACTTGCCGATTAGAAGGTTGGCGGTTTGAATCCCCGCGACGGGGTGAGTTCCCGTTGCTCGGTCCCTGCTCCTGCCAACCTAGGAGTTGGAAAGCATGCAGTACAAGTAGATAAATAGGTACCACTCCAGCGGGAAGGTAACTAGTGTTTCCATGCGATGCTCTGGATCGCCAGAAGCGGCTTAGTCATGCTGGCCACATGACCCGGAAGCTGTACGCCAGCTCCTTCGGCCAGTAAAGCGAGATGAGCGCCGCAACCCCAGAGTCTGCCACAACTGGACCTAATGGTCAGGGGTCCCTTTACCTTTACGTTTTTAGGAAGGGCCAGTGGTATAGAGCACCAATTTTGCATGCAGAAGGTCCCAAGTTCAAGGGCCGGCATCTCCAAGCAAGGCTGGGGAAGATCCCCTGCCTGAAACTCTGGAGAGCTGCTGCCAGGCAGTGCAAGCAATATGGAGCTAAATGGATCCAAAGTTCTGAGTATCAGGAAGCTTCCTATGTTCTTATTTATTAATGTTCCTACTGTTGCTAGCTCATTAGTATAGCATCAGTTTTGCATGCAGAAAGCCCCAAGTTCAATTCCCGGCATCCCCATCAGGGCTGTTAAAAGATCCCCTGCCTTTGCAACTACAGCAGCAAGAATGTTAGGTAAAGGTAAAGGACCCCTGACCATTAGGTCCAGTCATGGCTGACTCTGGGGTTGCGGCGCTCATCTCGCTTTATTGGCCAAGGGAGCTGGCGTACAGCTTCCGGGTCATGCGGCCAGCAGGACTAAGCCGCTTCTGGCGAACCAGAGCAGCACACGGAAACGCCATTTTCCTTCCCGCCAGAGTGGTACCTATTTATCTACTTGCACTTTGACGTGCTTTCAAACTGCTAGGTTGGCAAGAATGTTACTCGCCCACAAATGGAAAGAAGTAGAAGTCCCAGCAAAGGAAGAATGGATACAAAAACTTATGGAATATTCAGAAATGGCAAAACTTACCAGAAGAATAAGAAACCAAGATAACATACTTTTTATAAAAGAATGGAAACGGCTTATTGAATATTTACAGATAAATTGTAAACAGTGAAGAACGTTGGCAGCACTGTTGTAACCCGCAGTTTTATAAGAGTATATATTTAAAGTAGATGAATAAATGAGCAAATTAAGTTAATTAGGATATGCAGAAGATATTCAAAATAAATTTAAGGAGCCGTAGAAAGAGGGGGCAGGAAGTCAAGTTTTAAAATGTTAAAATGAA
This sequence comes from Podarcis pityusensis, assembly GCF_964106645.2. Classification (NCBI taxonomy): domain Eukaryota; kingdom Metazoa; phylum Chordata; class Lepidosauria; order Squamata; family Lacertidae; genus Podarcis; species Podarcis pityusensis. Next base: position 9,881,308 of record NC_138035.1, on the reverse strand, counting down.
TGTAAAATTAGTGAAAATGTATAAACCTGAAAAGCATAAATAAAAATAAGAGACTCCCTGCCTGAAACCCCAGAGAGCTGCTGCCAGTCCGCACTGGCAATACGACGCTAGATGGACCCAAAGTTATGACTGAGTATACGGCGGCTTCCGATGTTTCTAATTGCTGACTGAGAGGCGCTCTGCACATGCTCAGGAACACACGCTACTGCCCGCAAAAAAAAAGCCCATCAGAGGGACCCGATGTTTAAAATTAACCTTTTTTCTCCCTTTTCCTTTCGAAATGAGGCTGCGATTATTTGTCACGAGGCGGAGCAGGCAAGCAAACCCGGTTCTCCGGTTAACCGCTGTCTCGCACACCCTTCAAAAAAACCGAGCGACAGCCGTCTCTCAGGCTGGATTCCTTTTCGTACTCCGAAGCCACTCAAGTCTGGCGTTTTACCTCTTCCCCGCGCGGCGAAGGCCTCCCAGTCCTTCCGTGCAGGCCTCAAAGCCGGGGCCTCGCGTAGGACCCGACGCCGAAGAAGGCGCCTCCTCTTCGGCCAAGGAAAGCTCCCGCGTCACGGCCAGCGCGAACCAATCAGGCTCTTCCTCCCTCGAAGCGCCCGCTAAGAGCGGCGAGGTAAGAGGGTGAAACGGCGGCTGCGCAAACGCCGGGCGGCCGGGTGGGAGGAGCCAGGCAAAGGACTCCGGCGACCCTACGGGCGGGAGGAAGTCTACGCCAGCCGCGTACGCAGGCGAGATGGGAACGCTACGGCCCTCAAGCGGGCAGCGCGCGGAAAGGAGACAAAGCCATTTGCAGCCATACTGGCGCTGCGCAAACTGCGTAGGGTGGGGGAAGTTCTCTGCTGACCCCTAGTGGCGCATTACTCAAAACACAAACCTCGCGAGTATTTCTTAGACCTCTTGATCTGTTTACATTTCCCCTCTTATAGCGCTCATCTAGCTATACGTGGACGGTCTTTTCAGTGTGATTGCACGCGTGAGCATGTATGCTCTCTTTCCTGCCCCCTCATCTGTGTTGTCTCTGACCTTCGAAAGTTTATGCCAAGTTCATGATTTTGTGTGTGTGTGTATGTATGTATGTACACACACACACACACACACACACACACACGAGACAAGGCTGTATATTTTCTCCCTGGTTATTTAACTTATATGCAGAATTCATCATGCAAAAGGCTGGACTGGATGAATCCCAAACCGGAATTAAGATTGCCAGAAGAAATATCAACAACCTCAGATATGCTGATGACACAACCTTGATGGCAAAAAGTGAGGAGGAATTAAAGAATCTTTTAATGAGGGTGAAAGAGGACAGCGCAAAACATGGTCTGAAGCTCAACATCAAAAAGACTAAGCTCATGGCCACTGGTCCCATCACCTCCTGGCAAATGTTGTTGTTGTTTAGTCATGTAGTCGTGTCCGACTCTTCATGACCCCATGGACCAGCGCACGCCAGGCACTCCTGTCTTCCACTGCCTCCTGCAGTTTGGTCAAACTCATAGAATCATAGAGCTGGAAGAGACCACAAGGGCCATCGAGTCCAACCCCCTGCCAAGCAGGAAACACCATCAGAGCACTCCTAACATATGGTTGTCAAGCCTCTGCTTAAAGACCTCCAAAGAAGGAGACTCCACCACACTCCTTGGCAGCAAATTCCACTGTCGAACAGCTCTTACTGTCAGGAAGTTCTTCCTAATGTTTAGGTGGAATCTTCTTTCTTGTGGTTTGGATCCATTGCTCCGTGTCCGCTTCTCTGGAGCAGCAGAAAACAACCTTTCTCCCTCCTCTATGTGACATCCTTTTATATATTTGAACATGGCTATCATATCACCCCTTAACCTCCTCTTCTCCAGGCTAAACATGCCCAGCTCCCTTAGCCGTTCCTCATAAGGCATCGTTTCCAGGCCTTTGACCATTTTGGTTGCCCTCCTCTGGACACGTTCCAGTTTGTCAGTGTCCTTCTTGAACTGTGGTGCCCAGAACTGGACACAGTACTCCAGGTGAGGTCTGACCAGAGCAGAATACGGTGGCACTATTACTTCCCTTGATCTAGATGCTATACTCCTATTGATGCAGCCCAGAATTGCATTGGCTTTTTTAGCTGCCGCGTCACACTGTTGGCTCATGTCAAGTTTGTGGTCAACCAAGACTCCTAGATCCTTTTCACATGTACTGCTCTCAAGCCAGGTGTCACCCATCTTGTATTTGTGCCTCTCATTTTTTTTGCCCAAGTGCAATACTTTACATTTCTCCCTGTTAAAATTCATCTTGTTTGTTTTTGCCCAGTTCTCTAATCTGGTAGCTTCGAGAACTTTACTGTTGCTATTTAACAACTGGGAGGCCAACATCCTTGCTGATCTACTGCAAGTCACCCAGAGATCTACCAGTAAGTAGATCCTGATTTACCTTCTGCCTTTCTCTGGAAACAACGAAGAAAAACTTTTTAAAAACAAATGAGGAACTCTGGGGCTTGAGAAATAAGCGGGGGGGGGGGGGTTGCGACGGGGAACCAGTCATCCCAGAAGCATTTATATAAATTCAGTTGTGCTTACAAATGTTCAACTACTGAGAGGCAGAAATATTTACAACTCTCTTGCAAATCAGTTGGATCTACCAGTAGATTCTTATCAAACTTCTGGCCAATCCGTAGCATTGGAACTGCACTCCATATGAACTGAGCTGTATTTCAAGGCAAGCCTTAGCATGCATGCAGCAGTGCCTTGGATCAGACCCAACTCTTGTTTTAGTTTTAATGAATACAGCTCATGTTTATTGTATGCCTCCCAGAAACCAGTATTCTGCCCTTTCAGGGCCTGCCACTGCTATTTCCCATCACGCCCCCCCCCCGCTTTAACAGGTGAGATTCAACCAACTGAGGATGAATGCTAATTGTCATAATAGCCTCCCTGTCAACAAATCATAACAAGCCCTCCATAAAGTCTGGGCATAGTCTATGTTAAATTGTGGGTGAACATATCAGACGACACAGCAATTCTTCAAACAGCTCTTGTTTATTCACAGGCCAGAACTGAACTGAACTGAAGGGTTCCGCCAGCCTGCTTATATAGAGTTCCACTACAACGCAACAGTAACCACTTTCTGTAACTATCCAATCACTGACCGTCACTTTCGATTCCTTATTTGCATATGTGGACCTGAGTGAAAACTATCTACAGTATCCCCCTGCTGGCCCAGGGTGAGAACTTCAGTACATAACAGTCCAACTTCTGAGTAAGGCTTGTGCAAGCAAATTGGGACCAATCCTCCATAAAGAGGTTGTCCTGAGAAGCTTGTGTCAGCTCAGTTGGTTAGAACATTGTGCTGATAACGCCAAGGTTGCAGGTTTGATCCTCATATGCGACAGTTGCATATTGGACTAAACGATTCTCAGGGTCCCTTCCAATGCTACAATTCTATGATTTTAGATGTGGGACTTGATGGTCTTTTGATGGGATCCTATGCACAAGAAGCTGGCATAAAGAAACCCAGTAAAAATTAAACTGGATTGAAACGTTCAGCAGTGAGGCTGCTGCTCTGCCGAAGTCTGGCAGAGGGGAAACAAGTCTTTAAAATACTGTTCTGTGCCTGGTTGACAGACCAGGTTTATGATCCTGTCTAAGTCCCCACCTATGCCCCTGTTGTGCTCCCAAGACTGTATTTTACTATCTTATACTTGAAGCTTTTGCCTGCTTCCCTCTTGCTGCTTTCCTGATTCGGTATGAAGTGCGCTCTTACAGAACCACAGGAACCAGCCTTTTGCCCCATATTGCCTACACGGACTGGCACCAGCTCCCCTAGATTTCTGGCAGGGGGTCTATCCTATCCCAGCCCAACCTGAAGATGCTAGAGATTGGACTTGATGTCTTTTGCCTGCACAGCAGACGCCCTAGGTAAAGGTAAAGGGACCCCTGTAAAGTGAACCCAGCCTCCTAAATTAGATAGCTAAAATGAAGAAAGCTGGAGGAATAACCAGGAATTGATTTGTATGTGGAAAGATTGTAGGTTTCCCTTTAATAGCTATGGAATTGCAAAGTGTTTTAATTCTTTACTCCAAGGAAACGCAGCAAGTTGAATTGTGAGACAATGGCTTTCTTTCTGAGAGATATAAGGGTTGGAGGGGGTCAATTTTTTCTTAGGATTGATTCCTGCATTGCAGGGAGATGGACTAGAGGAGACTTTGGGTCCCAACTCTACAGTTCTGATTCAAACATTTTGAATGGAACTGACAACAACATATGTTGGTTTTGTTTGAGTACTGTTTTTTATATGGTCCACAGAGCCTAGGACTTGCCGATCAGAAGGTCGGCGGTTTGAATCCCTGCGACAGGGTGAGCTCCCATTGCTCGGTCCCTGTTGCTGCCAACCTAGGAAAAAAAGTCAAAGTGCAAGTAGATAAATAGGTACCGCTCCAGCAGGAAGGTAAACGGCGTTTCCATGCGCTGCTCTGGTTCGCCAGAAGCGGCTTAGTCATGCTGGCCACATGACCCGGAAGCTGTACCGGAAGCCAATAAAGCGAGATGAGCGCCGCAACCCCGGAGTCGGTCACGACTGAACCTAATGGTCAGGGGTCCCTTCACCTTTACCTAAGTATCATACTGGGATGGGTATTGTATTTATTTATGCATTCATCATGCGAACTGGGGTCAAGAATGGCAAGGGGGGGGTAGAAATTTCTGAAATAAATGACTGAAAATTAAATCTGACACTAGGAACAGAGCTTTTCCAGAAGAGAAGGGTTCCTCAACCAAACATCTCACCTGGACATTATTTCCTACAAACTTGCTATGTACTGGGTCCAAATTATCTGTTGTAGGAAACATCCTTCCTGCAAGAGTAAATAAAGCTGTTTCCAAGAGTTAAGGTTAGATTTGTGTGTGTGTGTGCAGTGACATTTATATAACTTTAACTTACAAGTCTACTTAAAATCACAAAACTGTATAAATGTTCTGCAGCTTTGGATTGCATTAATGCAGGCACGGCCTTTATCATTTATTCTTGACCACAATGAAAACAAAGCCGCCCCTGTGGTTTGTTTCGGCTCCAATCGGGTGTCACGCTGAGCAAGCTGCACACTGTGCTTTTGTTTTCTTTTATAAGTGAAGCCCTAATTAAAATAGCTGCTGGCATCTGCACATGGGCAGAGAACAAAAAGACGTTTGAGAACTGTCAAGAGCACACAGTGCTTCGCGAGATGCATTAATGGTTTGACTTCGCCCAAGGCAGTCTCATAGAGAAAAACAAGTTTAAGAGGAGGAAAATTGGTTCCATCCTCTTGACATTTATTTTCCTACAAGAGAATTGGTGGTCTATGCTGGCTTTGGAATGGACGATAGTACTATTATCTTTGCAGGGTCTCCTCCAACCCTCTGTCCAGGTTCTACTTCAGCACAATTTCTAAGCAACAATAGCATGCATTTATTATTTGCAAAGGACAGAAGCCATTCTGATTGAGGTTGAATCCTGACAAGACAGAAGTACTGTTTTGGGGGGACAGGGAGCGGGCGGGTGTGGGGGACTCCCTCATCCGGAATGGGGTAACTGTGCCCCTGAAGGACCAGGTGCACAGCCTGGGAGTCATTTTGGACTTACAGCTGTCTATGGAGGCGCAGGTTAATTCTGCGTCCAGGGCGGCTGTCTACCAGCTCCACCTGGTACGCAGGCTAATATATTTTGCCCGCAGACTGTCTCACCAGAGTGGTGCATGCTCAAGTTATCTCCCGCTTGGACTACTGTAATTCAAAGTGTTGGTGCTGACCTTTAAAGCCCTAAACGGCCTCGGTCCTGTATACCTGAAGGAGCGTCTCCACCCCCATCGTTCAGCCCGGACACTGAGATCCAGCGCTGAGGGCCTTCTGGCGGTTCCCTCATTGCGAGAAGTGAGGTTACAGGGAACCAGACAGAGGGCCTTCTCAGTAGTGGCGCCCACCCTGTGGAATGCTCTCCCTTCAGATGTGAAGGAAATAAGCAGCTATCCTATCTTTAAAAGACATCTGAAGGCAGCCCTGTTTAGGAAGTTTTTAATATTTAATGCTGTATTGTTTTTAACACTTGATTGGGAGTTGCCCAGAGTGGCTGGGGAAACTCAGCTGGATGGGTAGGGTATAAATAATGAAGAATTATTATTATTATTATTATTATTATTATTATTATTATTATTATTATTATTCTGGAACTGACCAAGGCATTGAGGTTGATGAGAACATCTTATGCATGTTCAAAATGCACTAACTCCCAGAACTGGGTTAAGAACTAGCTTTGCCTGAGAAGTTAGTTCTCAGCGCAGGAATAATCGCACCACACCAAATACAGTAAAATCGGTAACAGATAGCATATGGCCACATTTCTTCAGTAATACTCTCTCAGGAAAGTAGCACAAATCTGTGAAATGTCACCTGTCCCCAAAAAAGGATTTTTAGGTTTTCATATAATTTAGTTGAGACTAACCCTGCATCTTAAGAAGCAGAGACATCACCTTGCCGACAAAGTGGAGATTCGAACCCTAGGCCCCCCGCTCTGCCTAACACTCTCACCACTACAGAACACAAAGCGCTTTTACAACTGATTGAGCAACCTTGAAGTCAAACATCATTCATCATTTTCTCTCACTCGAGGCAAAAAGTTTTAACTCTTCTTTGAAGTCCAAGACCGCACAGCACACTACTTTTAAAAGCTTATTTGCTCTGTGTGGATGAAGGGATCAACAGTCGGCCTGAAGAGCCAGAGGGAAAAAGGTCGCTATCATCCGTGTGCTACTACTGATCTTTGTAAACTGAAGTTGGGAGGAAATGCTTTAAAATGATCACAAGATAAGTCCCACCGGGCATAAGCAGCTCCTTCCCTGGACCTTTGCCAAGATGCTTGTTAAGCGAAGGCTGGATGCAGATGCTGAGAGAGATGAAATCTTGAAGGCAAATACTCAACTACAACTTTAATCAGTCAAAACAGTTTTACCACAGAAGTGTAATTACCAGAGATGATATCTGAACAAATGCACAAGTAGCTTCTCCCTGACGGGCATTGTATAGCATCATGCACCCCAGATTTCAAAGCACTTTTTGTAGTAGGATGTTCACAGGAAAAAACTGCATAAACTAGCTTTTTGCTGTATTTTGCCCTTACTCATGTGCCCATCAGTGGTGGTCGCATGTGCAAGATAAGGCTTCTAAGCCTAGCTTACTTAATATTCTAGTTTTCTATGCGCAAGGAGTTTGTGACATATCAGGCAGAGCATTAAAAGAATACTACAATTATTTCCATGAGGTATTATAGGTTTATTTCTTTGAAGCCATATACTTTTTATTAAGCATTAAAAATTCACATACAAAACCAAAACCCAACTCTT
>NC_138035.1:9511915-9873763 GCF_964106645.2 Podarcis pityusensis | reverse complement strand
TTCCCCACCCACCAGCACACAGCAGAATTTCTGCACCCTTCAAAGCTGCTCCAGGATTGCAAAACCTTTACTAGACACTAAATTAAGCATTCAAAGAGATCAATATTACTGGATTAACAGTGTCGTCTCATACATGTTTCCCCAGAAGTAAGTTTCCATACACTCAATGGAGCTTACTCCCTTGTAAATGTCATGAGGCTGCAATCCTAAACACAACACAAAATCTGCTGATTTAAAACGAAGTATTTACATTTACGGGTTCTATGCTTGTGAACTCAGAAGACCTCCCTCCTTCTGCTTAAGTGTTAATCGCTGGAGTGAATCCATGGTGCCAATGAAACACTCAAAGATAAATACAATTTTAGTGTTTGCACATCAACTCAAAAAGGAAGACTTCCCTTGTTTCATGGTGCATTTGACAATCAGATACTAGCAAACAACATTTACTCTTTTCCCATTTCCAGTGACTTTCAGATGACAAAATCTGATTACTAAAAGCTATTAAAAATGCCTTTATAAAGATTTAGAACAAAAATATCGAGACACATAAGCATAAGCACTTCTTCCACTTACATTGCTCCCTGCTGTACTGCTGGTGTCTTCTTTGGACCTGGGTATCTGGACCTGTTTCAGCTTTCCCAATCTCTGCTGACTGGTCGTGACTAGACCACAATGAACTACTACAGTGTAAGGTAGCACCTGCTTGCTGCAACATATCAAGTCTAAAATCGTTGGATTCTCTTGGTTCTAGAATACTGTGTGAACAGTTTGAAATACTCCCGGAGTTTCCATCTATCCATTTTGCAGAGTATTTAGGAACTTGGGAATCAAATTGTGGCAGTAGCTTTCTCTCTCTCTGATGTCTAAAGCCAAACAGCTGATGCTGTGCTTGCTTCGAACTTTCAGTATCCAAATCCAAATCTTTGTTTTGTGCATACTGTATAATCCAGTTAATTTTTTTGCTCAATATGTTTTTCACTTCTGCATATGTGCTCTTGGAGAGTTTTGACTGTGGGCAACTCTGGTTTGCTATTAAGTGGAATTTCTCAAAACAGTCTCTGTGTCCCCTTAATGATCTTGTATGCAGAAGATCAGACTTTGGTATTCCTGAGGGGAGAAAAAAGTTACAAGTGAACACTGTAATTCAGTTATATTAAATTGTAGGCTGCAGATATTTTAAGAAGAAATCGGCACTCAATGAAGACTAGACACAGGTTGCAAGGACACAAGGTTGATAAAGAGGTAATTTTCTGTATCTCATAGTCACTTAATTTTTCTCATAAGCAGCTCAAAGAGTTATTCACACCCCTATATAATGAAATAAAATCATCTCCACTTCCACAACCTCGGCACCTAGGAACTACCACAGAGGATCAGTCTAAGCGACTAAGAGGAAGCTAAATATACCAGTGATGGGAGTCCCCAAGTAACAGGACCCACCTGGCATAATGACCAGTTTTGCTTGGATTCAGCATCAAGTATGACTCCATCTGGTATCGTTCAACTTGTTCCATATATCACATATGAAGGGAGCACATGGCACTGTAGTCTAAACCACTGAGCCTCTTGGGCTTGCTGATCAGAAGGTCAGCAGTTTGAATCTGTGTGACGGGGTGAGTTCCAGTTGCTCTGTCCCAGCCAACCTAGCAGCTCTAAAGCACACCAGTGCAAGTAGATAAATAGGTACTGCTGGGACGGGAAGATAAAACGATGTTTCCGTGAGCTCTGGCTTCCATCACAGTGTCCCGTCGTGCCAGAAGCGGTTTAGTCATTCTGGTCGCATAACCTGGAAAGCTGTCTGAGGACAAATGCTGGCTACCTTGGCCTGAAGCGAGATGAGCACCACACCCCATAGTGGCCTTTGACTGGACTTAACCATCCAGGGGTCCTTTACCTTTTACCTACCTTATATCACACATAAACCAAACGGAATCCTATTAAGACTAAGGCAGGAATTTATAGACTACAGGAATACAGCCGTCCAGCTGTGCCCCTATCTGGATAAGGATAGCCTAACTTCTGTCGTCTATGGTTAACATCTCTAAGTTAATGTTTCCAGCAAAAAATGCTAAGTACTATACTGAGATAGCTAGAGTCACTCAGGGCATCAGCGCCTTTAATATGGCACCAATAGTCTTTCACAGGACTGGAAAGTGATCCTTTGTAGAATCACTGGACAGAATCTGTTATCTAAGCACCTTTAAATAGGCTGGATTTTGACTAGGAAAAGCTCTGCGAACATCTATCATAAAGCAGATTATGCAACACATGTATGAATGTGAAATAAAGAAGTGTGGCAGTGCTGCAACTGTAATTCCACCGAGCAAAAAATGTGCTGCTGTTTTCACCAGAAGGACTACAAAAACAATTTTGTTCCATTCTACACATGGGGTTTGTCTCTCATCTATAGGAATTTGTAAAGAATAAATCTAATCTTCCTTCTCAATCTCATTGAGAAGCTCACTTATTTCACATATGCTGCCACCCCAAAAAACATGGATTTTCACATTCTGCACCCCAACAGCCAACAGAAGCTGTGTTCATACATTACACAGAACCCTAGTTGATTCCAGCATGGTCTCACTCCTGGCCATGCAAAGCAAAGTTCATGGTTTGTTTCCCTCAAACAAACCTTGGCTGCTGCTTGTGCTGTGTTTGGAGAAGACTCAAACCAGGAGCATGGAGAAGAAACAAGCCATGAACTCACGTTTGACTAACACAAGAAGAAAAGCTTTGTGCTTCGTTGCTTCTAGCATGGCCAGGAGCAAAATGTGGACTTTTGAGTAAATTCATTAAATTTACACAACTTGATTGCAAAAAACCTCAAAGCTGCTTGTTTCAAGTTAAACCATAGTTAAGCATTATGTATGATGCACTAGAATCTTTATGGAAGTTTTCAATTGAGCGTATAACACCTGCAATAAAGTGACAGTACATTGGCTGAGCAGAATTTATTCTGAAGGACAGCTGACTTTTTAAAATGAGTAAATAATATTTATATTAGTTCTCTCAGTCTACTGTGATTCTGCCACTCAAGCTCATGGTATTGTTTAAAAATATTTAAAGACATTTATATCAATATATTAAATTCAGCAAATACCCTCACCAACACCGTAAGGGACTGTGCCAGAAAATCAAGAAGCAATGATTTCCGGCAGCTTATTACTGTGCAAGCAAATTAGCCTGTGGTACTGCTGGTTCTGAGTATGGAAAAATGCAGTCTTACCAAGACATTTAGGCATTCAGCCATACTGGCATAAGGCATTTAGCCAGTATGTTAACTCTGAAGGATTATCTCCCTGTAGAGTTGTAACTGAACTGACAAGCAGCTCTCAGCCAGCAGCTACTTATATTATGCCTGGGAGGACCCTCTATATTTGAAAAGCTTTAATTAAAATGCTGAAAGGGAACTCATGCCCCAACATATTTCTATCTTGGCTAAATATAAAACAGATGCTTAGAACAGCAAGCATATACATGTAAAGAAAGCAGGAACTAAATCATCTGCTTTTCAAGAAGTATTTCAGAACAGGTGCAGATGTATTTTGAAGTAGGCATTTATTCTTTTCTACAGCCTTCTACAATGGAAGATCTCATTATATGGAACAGCCAGCATCAGCTTTTGTACCCAGCTCATGTTGCTGTGTTACACAATAGCTGCTGGGCTTGTTTTCTCTTTGTGTGCAAGTCTCTAATCCAAAGAGCTATGCTAGCAGCTGGGCAAGTTCAAAGAGCCATGAACAGGCACACACACAGCTTTGATGCCAGGACTTGCCAGCTAGCTGTTAACATCCATCGCCACCCTTTCTCCAGGTTGGATGGCACCCAAGTTTTTATTTCCTTAGATGCAATTATCCCTAGGTGGCTGATAATTAAGTAAAAGGCCATTTTAGGATTTTGCTTTGTTGCTGTGTGCATGTGGAGAGGTAGATTTTGTAAAGGTTTTTTAACGGATTTCTATCTAACTCAATGGGATGATTAATCAAATTTAAAAAGCAAGCTGTATGGAGTAATTATTCCTTAACTGATTAAAAGAGATGGCTTGAAGTGTTTTTACTGCAAAGTAATAGTGTGAGTGAATTAATCAATTGATCAGAACTTGAGAGCCAGTGTGGTGTAGTGGTTAAGAGCGGTGGACTCGTAATCTGGTGAACTGGGTTCGCTTCCCCGCTCCTCCACATGCAGCTGCTGGGTGACCTTGGGCCAGTCACACTTCTTTGAAGTCTCTCAGCCCCACTCACCTCACAGAGTGTTTGTTGTGGGGGAGGAAGGGAAAGGAGAATGTTAGCTGCTTTGAGACTCCTTCGGGTAGTGATAAAGCGGGATATCAAATCCAAACTCTTCTTTTTGTTTTGTTTCAGGGGAATTGTTACCAAGATAACAGGCCATTAAGATACAGGTCTGGAATGATCATACGACTGCATTCAGTCTAACCCACTGCCTTATTTTATTTACTTATTATAAAATTTCAACCCAACCCCTGCCGCCCAAAAGAGCCCAGAGTGTGAAACACAGCAACAAAGCAATCCAATTTAAAAATAAAACAAACAACACCTAAAAACCATTTGAAAACAGTCCGGTTTCCTTACAGCTAATAATTTGCAGATTGGGAGAACTTTGGAGCCACCTTTGGAAGAGAATGAATAGCAACAAGACATCTTCCCAACTTTGAGCTGAACCTTGTGAGCCCAGCCAGGGTAAGCAGGACACTTGCCCCTGTACTCTGGAACCCGAACAAAGCAAACTGGTTTGGTTTTTAAGTCATTTTTCTTCTCTCCATTTTACTAGCAAGCCAACAAACCCTTCAGAATGCTGCAACAGCACTGTTTTTAAAAACTGTTCTTTGCCAAGTACTTTGCTGCAGGATATAACATAGAAAGTCCTGCACAAACCAGCGGCCAGTGTAGTCCATTGTTCCTGTGACAGCACTCAGAAAAAGTAGAGTGCTTTCTACTTCTGGTACCAAGTAAGATTTTAGTAACAACTACTCAGTATTTATCTGCCCGATCATTAGATTCCATATAGGGCAAACTAGGGAAAGGGGATCTATTTGTTGTTATAGATCAACAATCCTCAATCAGCTTTGCTGCCTAGACTGGTATTTAAAAAACAGCATTGACTGTAGTCTGGTAACCTTTGTTGCCTCAAATAAATATGATGCAAAACTCTAAAGTCATTTGTGCAGGAAGGATATTACTGGATGGAACACCAGCAAATGTTTATTACTACAGAAATGTGTTTAGACTTGTTTACTTGGGACTTGTTCATCTCTTACGAAATACAGTTCATGACAAAATGCACATGCTTCCACTTGTCTTTTAGAATATACAATACTGTACAGAAACGTACAATTGAACTATTATTCTAGGTCAAATTTCTATTGTTTGGAGCCCACAAACCCATTACTAAAGAGAGGTTAAACTTCATATTTCAACACAGCACTGTTTATTCTAAAGACAAGTGGGAGACCAAACATTTGTCAAGAAATGTGTTTTGCAAGACACAAACACGTATTTATGAAGGCTGGAACTGTAACAAAACTGAGAACAAGGGAAATTGAAATCGCCAAGTAAATGCGTGCTTAGAAACGCACAGGTGCTTATTTAAAGACTGGGCAAATGTGAGTATCGGTTAACTAAACTAGCAGTCCTTCAAATCCTGATTATCAGATTATAAAGTTACAAAAAGCTCAAGAGTAAATTACTGTAACTATTTTTTACAGGGCTCACATGCATATAGTACAAGCCCAATAGGTTTGAGTTGTATTCCGATCCTCTCTTCTCCAAACTGAGTGATTTTTTTTAAATTCACACAAACACCCTGTGAGGGAGATGGAGCTTAAAGTTAGCATCTTGCTTAATACCATAAGGTAAATCTCAACGCATAACAGGGATGTGAACGCAGGTTTCGTGTGTCTGAATTAAGACTTTAGTAGTGGCATCAAGCTAACCTGACAGTCATGCTGGATCCTTACAAGTTTTCAGCTCGAAAATATTTTAAACCATTGCTAGGAAACAAGACTAGCAAGAGTTTCTGCTGCACATTGACAGGCTCTAAATGACAGCCAACATTATTATCTGTCTGTGTTTCATTTCCCTCAGACCTCACTAAGATTTTGTCTCTCAACACTCAGTGTTTATATACCTGTGACCATATATTCCATTCCATATATTAGAGGGTTGCTGGGGAGTTTTTGGTGGCATACAAACATTGTTAAATAAATAAAATCTGATATGGGAAAGCTTATGCTATAATAAATTGGTTTGTCTTTAAGGTGTCACAAAACTCAGTTGTTTTTACAGATGGCTACTCCATCTGGCAATGACATAATGTGGTTGCTAAGAAACAGTAGGTTATCCTGCATTTAGATCCTTAAACCCTGAAAAAGTCCAACAAGTGATCTGTATTATTTAGTGATACTTTTGAATTTGTCTCTATTACTGTAGATGTTTTTTAGTGGATAGGACACTACAGAGAATTTTCACAAATATACTAACAGTTAAAATGTTGTATTTATTTACTACTTTTCTAGTAAAAGAGACATTCTTCCAATAATAAGAATAAGAATTTCCTTTCAGAATTTCCCAAACCCTCAATGGCGCAGTATTATTATTCAATGTTAGGCTACACTTACCTTCAATGTTTAGCTCAAAACAAATGTGGCAGAAGGAGAGAGTCTCTCTTTCTGTTCCTAACTTGCACACGCTGCAAACATTATCATCGTTCAAGTCAATGTTAACAAACTGCTCTTCGTTCATAGTGTCCCTAAAAGAGAAAATGCCCTGTTACCCAGTGAAGGCTGAAGAAAACCACATCCTAGCACTAACCACAACCTAAATTTGAACATATGGTAATACACCTGAGAGTTTCTATTTTCCATTTCCCATAGATTTAAAACTGAAGCCTTATTTCTAGACATCCTTTATTCTACATTTTCATAATTTCAAGCCTACAGGATTAGTATCCTCCACATTTGGTTTGCTCTACATGGCCTAAATACTTTAAAACTCACTGAGCGAGTGCTTAAATTATATGCTCTTCTGTAGTTCTCTAACCTGATATGAAAGGAAAACAATGCCCTTTGACATGCTCACTATGTTTTTCCTGTGAACAATTAACTGTATTTAAGGATTTAAAATATTTGTGCCAATTCAATTTGGCAGTCACTGATGTATTTTGCATTCTTGTCACTTGTCTAAAAACATGAACACATCACAACTTGCAGTTTTTATTTTAATATTTATATTCCGCTTTCCACTACGTAGGTCTCAAAGCGGCTTACAGCAATAAAATATACTACACACAAAGTTTACCCCACAAATTAAAGTTTAAATCTAAAGTTTAAATCTAAAAAAAGAAAAGAAAAATGTAAAACTTCTGAGAAGCATCCAGGGTACAAAGGCCTCCTGACATAAAACAGTTCTGACCAGATGTCTGAAACTCAGTAGGGGCAGTGGCTGTCTTAACTTCTTGTGGGAAGAAGTTCCACAGAGCTGGGCCCACAACAATGCCTCCAAAATCATCTGAAGCCTATACTGTACATGTTTTGCCTTACACATTTTCCAAACACGGCTGGCACTGTGAGTATTAATCTGGAATAGTTAACAGGCTCGATCACATCTCCTGTGCAATACACTAGTGTTGTAATTACGGATTGTAATGTCATTTGGCTTGAACATCCTGTTTAAACTACATTCAGTATAAGGCTTGGATTCTGCAGGGACAACCATGCCGAATAATGTATGACGATGATTTTCAATTCATCAGGCTGCTAATATAAAGGGTAAGTTAATGAAACCCAGCATCCTCTGTAGTAAATTGAAATTGTTTCTCTCTCAAACTGTTCATTAGCTATGAAGAGTCCATTAACTATGCAGAACATTCATTTGAGTTTTACTTAAGGCCTTCAGGAGATTTGAAATACTCTGTTTAATACCCACAGAAACTAAAACCAGGATTCTATGAGGCTGGTTTTCCTAGAGAGGACTAGGACTGCATACACACTATACATTTAAAGCACCCCCACCCCAAAATAATATGGAAACTATTCCATTAAGGGTGCTGGAAACTGTAGCTCTGTGAGGCGTAAACTACAACTCCCATGGGGTATTGTTTTTTTATTATTATTATGTTGTGTATTTTGTGTTTTGTATACTGTATACCACTATGTGATCCTCAGATGAAGGGTGGTATATAAATTTATTTTGTTATTGTTATTATTAATCATGTGTATGCAACTTAGGTCATCTTTTTACAAAAAAGAAATCAAAACAAAAGAATATAGAGAACTGGCCAATAGTGCTTTCTGTGATTATCAACCTACATCTTTGAGAATCAAGGCATCACACTGGCTCATCTTCCAGGAGAAATACATGTCACCCTTAATATTTTTTTCAAATTTGCTCGCTTTGACAGAGCCAATAAGGATTGTCCTTTCGACAAGTCTCCCTTGTCTTAAAAATTAAACAGAAAATAAAGCTAACTTCTTATCCCCACTCCCTGAAATGGTGCTGGCTGTGGCAAGGGAAATGGACCTAACACATGCTCAGAGTCACACGTTTTTCAGTAGAAGTGGTAAATCTGCAGCACACCAAACCTTGTTCGATTCCAAAAACCCACCAGCCCAGGCAATAGTCAGGGATGAAGGGAATTGTGCTCCAGCAGTATTTGAGGGTAGCATGCTCCTCATCTCATCATTAAGCAGGTAGGGTGGATTTTGAATGCTGTTGGGTGGTTTTTGTGGATCAACACTTTTAATGGATTTGTATGATTGCTGGCACTGCAAATTGCTTGGGTAGTCCTTTGTGTGAAGCAATACATAAGCAGAATAAATATAACCTAATCTCTGCCCTACAAATTAGCAATTGCGTTCAGGTGCTGGGATCGTAATTTTAGTTTCAAAATTAAACCATGTCACTTAATTAAATAAGGCTGCTCCATTACTCACTCTGCCTCCTCGGTACTATTCAGAATATTCTATTAGCTAGAACCAAGTGGGAGTTTCAGGGCTATGAGGCTACCACCTTGCTGACGCTAAGCAGGGTCTAGGGCCAAGTTGCTGCCCAGATGGAGTGACTGCCTGGGAAACACATCTATGCTGCCTAGGGGGAGGGGTGGGTGTGTGCAAGTAAATAAAAATAAGTGAAGAACCACAATTAAGAGCGGAAGG
This sequence comes from Podarcis pityusensis, assembly GCF_964106645.2. Taxonomy (NCBI): domain Eukaryota; kingdom Metazoa; phylum Chordata; class Lepidosauria; order Squamata; family Lacertidae; genus Podarcis; species Podarcis pityusensis. The sequence goes on along the minus strand of NC_138035.1, from coordinate 9,864,594 downwards.
TTGATGGGGAAGCAATTAACATGCAGGGAGAAGTGGATTCTGAACAGCCTCAACATTTCCTCCATGGCAGATTTCACAAGCCACCCAAACACTCCCCCTCCCTCAAAAAAACTAGTCATAAATATGGCTCCAGCACTGCCAAAATCTACCAGGATGTTGATTTCCCTAAACATGCCTCCACACTACATTCAGTATATGGCTTGGATTCTGCAGGGGTGACCATGCTGAATAATGCACAGTGGTGATTTTCAATTCAATTCAAGGCTGCTAATATAAAGGGTACCTCACTTGGCATGCCTATTCCCTTAGTAAACATACATATTATTAACGCCTCTTAAACTATATATATATATTATATTTGTTGTGGTTGTTTAGTCGTGTCCAACTCTTCGTGACCCCATGGACCAGAGCACGCCAGGCACTCCGTCTTCATATATATACATATATGTGTGTGTGTGTGTGTGTGTGTGTGTGAATTTTAAATAATATATATATAGTATGTAGTTATAAAAACATGTTTGTATGTCTGTGTGTGTGTGTGTGTGTGTGTATACACACACACACACACACACACACATATACACACATATACAGTGGTACCTTGGGTTACATACGCTTCAGGTTACAGACTGCGCTAAAGTGGTGCTTAGCTAAAGTGGTACCTCAGGTTAAGAACAGTTTCAGGTTAAGAACGGACCTCCGGAACGAATTAAGTTCTTAACCAGAGGTATCACTGTGTGTGTGTGTGTGTGTGTGTGTGTGTCTTCATTCACACACACACACACACACACACACGTGTGTATTAATAACTCCTCTTGAACTACACACACACACACACACACACACACAAAATAAATAAATATTCTCCTTTAAACCTGCCATTTATCCACTTCCCACCGAGGCTCATCTTAATACCCTCAAACAGCACCCCCCCCCTTTTCTAACCAATGCAAATATCATTGTCGTTAACGCTTCCCCCTTAAACCGGGCCCCTCACCAACTTCCCACACATCGGGACCAAACCTAGTAATACCTTCTCAGCAGGAACCTTTTTGCCCGTTTGCCCAACAGCCACGGGGGGGGGAGGGGGGGGAGCGCCCCCCTCTAACACTCAGTTAACCCTATAGTCGCCGTTCTCAACGGCGCTCCGACACCGTGGCTCGACCCGCGATCCAAGAGCATTGCCTGAGGGCCAGAGCTACCGGGGAAGGAGGTCACAGGGAAGCCCTACGCCGGGAACAAGGGGGTGAAGGGAGGGAGGGAGGCCGTCCCCGCGGGCCCTGCCGCCTGAGGCAGCCGCCTCGCCTCGCCTCAGGGCCGGCCCTGGTCGAGAATAACCGTCGGCGGCCTCGGAAACCGTCGCTTCCCCTCACCGTGTCCGCGCTCCGCCCGCCGCGTTCCCGCTCTTGTCCTCCGGAGCAGCCGAGCACCGTCTGAGAGGAAAAGGCGAAAGACGGGCTCCGCTCGGCCTCCTCGCGCCCGGAGCCCCGCCCACGCCCCGCCTTCTCGGACTGGACCATTGCGTGCCACAGAAAGGGGGTGCGCGTCTGTGTCCTCATTTTTTGTATACGCGCGCGCGTTTATTCGTTTTTTCCCCTCCTCTCGCCTTCCTAGTCGCCTTTATCTGCTCTGCTCGCGTTTCTTCCAGAAAGCGGCCTGGCTTGACTTCTGTCCGCACGCAAAACATACAAACACCCCCCGAACACCAATGGGCCCGGCCGGGAATAGCCGTCGCGCGCTGCACGAGAGTGCAGAGACATACAGAAAAAAGTGCAGAGTGGCGCGCCGAACCTCAGTTTCTGGGTTCTGTCGGTTGCTTTCTTCCTGCGGGGAGAGCAGCATAGCTGTCAACTTTTCCCTTTTATTGCAAGGAATAAGAGAATTTCACTTAAAAAAAGGGAAACGTTGACAGCTATGGAGAGCAGAGGGACGGGCTTTGCAGAGGATGGAGCGCAGGGCTGCAGCAGCCCACGGGGAAGGTCTTGTTTGCAAGAGCCCTGCTTTTCAAATAGGATAATTCCTAGTGAACCTAGACAAAAAGCAGAGACATCACCTTGCCAACAAAGGTCCGTATAGTTAAAGCCATGGTTTTCCCAGTAGTGATGTATGGAAGTGAGAGCTGGACCATAAAGAAGGCTGATCGCCAAAGAATGGATGCTTTTGAATTCTGGTGCTGGAGGAGACTCTTGAGAGTCCCATGGACTGCAAGAAGATCAAACCTCTCCATTCTGAAGGAAATCAGCCCTGAGTGCTCACTGGAAGGACAGATCCTGAAGCTGAGGCTCCAATACTTTGGCCACCTCCTGAGAAGAGAAGACTCCCTGGAAAAGACCCTGATGTTGGGAAAGATGGAGGGCACAAGGAGAAGGGAACGACAGAGGACGAGATGGTTGGACAGTGTTCTCGAAGCTACCAGCATGAGTTTGACCAAACTGCGGGAGGCAGTGGAAGACAGGAGTGCCTGGCGTGCTCTGGTCCATGGGGTCATGAAGAGTCGGACACAACTAAATGACTAAACAACAACAACAACAAAATTCCTACTGAATCGCTCCCTAAGCCAGGGTTTCCCAAACTTGGGTCTCCAGCTGTTTTTGGACTACAATTTCCATCATCCCTGACCATTGGTCCTGCTAGCTATGGATGATGGGAGTTGCGGTCCAAAAACAGCTGCAGACCCAAGTTTGGGAAACCCTGCCCTAAGCCATTCTAGGGAGCATTTAATGAAGAGGTAAAACGAGAGCTCGCAATATGTATTTTTGTGCTTTTATGCTGCAAACTGGCCTGTGATCCTCAAAGAACGATATATAATCATAATAATAAATTTTATCTATAACCCGGCCCTCCCTGGCCAGAGCCGGGCTCAGGGCGGCTAACACCAGTAAAATTACAGTAAAAACATAATAGGGAAAAAACCCAATTTAAAATACAGGTTAAAATGCAATTTAAAAACAACAACAAGCGTGATTGGAAACAACACACACACACACACACACACAGAGTACTAGCAAAGAGAAAATTCCTGTTCTCTCTCTCTCTCTCTCCAGGTCTTATTTCCTATATGAACATTTATTGTACTTACTCAAAAACCTTTAAAAACTTCAATATGTCTGTGTGCAAGTGGCTTGGGCATGGGGCTTGCTGCATCGAAACAGAGGCTGAGAGGCCCTTAAGCAGTTCAAGGTTCTGCTACAATGTGGGATATGTGCAGAGGAGGGCAACCAAGATGATCAAGGGTTCAAAAAGCAAGCCTTATGAGGAACGGTTGAAGGAGCTGGGCATGTTTAGCCTGGGGAAGAGGAGACTGAGAGGAGACATGAAGAGAAGCGATACGATAACCATCTTCAAATATCTCAAGGGCTGTCACATGAAAGATGGAGCAAGGTTACTTTCTCACATTCCAGAGGGACCTGAACAAATGGATTCAAGTTGCAAGAAAGGAGATTCCCACTCAACATCAGGAATAACTTTCTGACAGTAGGAGCTGTTGGGCAGTGGAATGGTCTCCCTCGGGAGGTGGAAGACTCTCCTTTATAAGGTTTATAAGGAGAGGTCACTTGAAATTCCTGCATGGGAGGGGGTTGGACTAGATGACCACCAGGGTACCTTCCAACTCTACGATTCTATGATGCTATTACAGTGGTACCTCGGGTTACATACGCTTCAGGTTACATACGCTTCAGGTTAAACACTCCGCTAACCCATAAATATTACTTCAGGTTAAGAACTTTGCTTCAGGATAAGAACAGAAATTGGGCTCCGGCGGCGTGGCAGCAGCAGGAGGCCCCATTAGCTATAGTGGTGCTTCAGGTTAAGAACAGTTTCAGGTTAAGTACGGACCTCCGGAACAAATTAAATACTTAACCCGAGGTACCACTGTATTTTTATGGTCCGCTCCCCTGAGCACTGGAAGAGATTTACAATGGTACCTCGGGTTAAGAACTTAATTCGTTCTGGAGGTCCGTTCTTAACCTGGAACTGTTCTTAACCTGAGGTACCACTTTAGCTAATGGGGCCTCCCACTGCTGCCGCCGCACAATTTCTGTTCTCATCCTGAAGCAAAGTTCTTAACCCGAGGTATTATTTCTGGGTTAGCGGAATATGTAACCTGAAGCGTCTGTAACCCGAGGTACCACTGTATTTTTTATGAATGGCTTGTGCAGTGAAACCTCGGTAACCCTCTATTCACAGCATGGCGTGCTATTCTATAATGTTTCTGTCTCTGCAGCTGAGAGATAAGGGGAAACGGACACTTATATGCGTCATGGGAAAATGACTCCGGGGAAGGAGAGGAGGCAGGAGGAAACTGCCCGGATAGAGAGGCGGTCACCCCTCTGGGGTTTTCCCTGACGTAGTAGTCGGAGAGAAAAGACGGATGCTGCTTGACACTGACTTAGACCGTGTGGGTCCCACGCTGTGACCCAGCGCAATAAACCACTTAAATGCCTTGTGTGATATTTATTTCTTGCATTGCTAGCCCACCTTTTTTCTCCACGCAGCTCAGCTTTGCAGCTCCTGTTGGCTCTTTCTTTTCTTTTTTTATAATTTTTATTAAGTTTTCCATTTTAACAATCCAATCAGATCACATTAAATATTCCAGATTATACAAATACATACCATAAAGTCCAAACATTTTGCCAAATTATAAATTTTTGTTGGGGCTTCCCATGCTTCAAGTTCAGTGGGGTCCAATCATCTTATGTTTCTACTGCCTTGAGTTTCCAATAGTTCCTTCTTTAAATCTTCCTGTTGTTTTCCTATCCTTCCTTTGCTCCTGTTGGGTCTTTCAACCCTGCCGGCAAGAGATCCTGCTGGCCAGATCCACACCCTGCATATAAAGCACACGACGCCCCCACAAAGAATCGTGGGAACTGTAGTTTCCCCAGCACGCGCTACAATTCCCAGCACCTACACTACAGTTCCCAGGAGTCTTGGTGGCAGCGAGAGTCATGTGTTTTAAATGCCTGCTGTGGATCTGCTCCCTTCTACTAGACGTCCTCCAGCAAGCAAAACAGAGGGTGCAGAAAAGGGGAGGAGGAAATTGGGGGCAGACTTCCTGGGAGGTGCAACATGACAAGGCACCCATCCCTCCTCCTCCTCCTCCCCCCTTGCAGCCCAATCTTTTTCTCCCACCCATGTGGAGCCAGGGTCCTTCTCCCGCTGTTGTGGGGTGCCTCAGGGTTCCATCCTCTCCCCCATGCTTTTTAATATCTATATGAAGCCGCTAGGAGAGATCATCAGGGGGTTTGGGCTGGGTGTTCATCAGTATGCAGATGATATCCAGCTCTGCCTCTCTTTTAAATCAGAACCAGTGAGGTGGTGAAGGTCCTGTGTGAGTGCCTGGAGGCGGTTGGAGGATGGATGGCGGTTAACAGATTGAGGTTGAATCCTGGCAAGACTGAAGTAATGTTCTTGGGGGACAAGGGGCGGGCGGGTGTGGGGGAATCCTTGGCCCTGAATGGGGTAACTGTGCCCCTGAAGGACCAGGTACGCAGCCTGGGAGTCATTTTGGACTCACAGCTGTCCATGGAGGCGCAGGTTAATTCTGTGTCCAGGGCGGCTGTCTACCAGCTCCATTTGGTACGCAGGCTGAGACCCTACCTGCCTGCAGACTGTCTTGCCAGAGTGGTGCATGCTCTAGTTATCTCCCTCTTGGACTACTGCAATGCGCTCTACGTGGGGCTACCTTTGAAGGTGACCCCGAGACTGCAATTAATCCAGATTGTGGCAGCTAGACTGGTGACTGGGAGTGGCCACCGGGACCACATAACACCGGTCCTGAGAGATCTGCATTGGCTCCCAGTACGTTTCAGAGCACAATTCAAAGTGTTGGCGCTGACCTTGAAAGCCCTAAACGGCCTCGGCCCAGTATAACTGAAGGAGCATCTCCACCCCCATCGTTCTGCCCGGACACTGAGGTCCAGCTCTGAGGGCCTTCTGGCAGTTCCCTCACTGCGAGAAGTAAGGTTACAGGGAACCAGACAGAGGACCTTCTCGGTAGTGGCCCCTGCCCTGTGGAACGCCCTCCCTTCAGATGTGATGGAAATAAGGAGCTATCTTATCTTTAAAAGACATCTGAAGGCAGCCCTGTTTGGGGAAGTTTTTAATATTTAATGCTGTGTTGTTTTTAACACTTGATTGGAATCCGCCCAGAGTGGCTGGGGAAACTCAGCCACATGGGCGGGGTATAAATAAATTTATTATTATTATTATTATTAACATGGATGGTTCTATTCACCCTTCTCATTTTTATCCACACGGGAAGCTGCTTATACCAAGTCAGACCATTTTATCCATCTAGCTAGTACAGTCTACACGGACTGGCAGCAGCTTCCCAGGTTTCCAGGCAGGAGCCTCTCCCAGCCCTACCTGAATAGGTGCCAGCAGGGACTGATGCCAACCCTGGACCTTCTGCTTGCAAAGTAAATACTCTGCCTCTGAGCATAGGTTGGGCTGAGAAGCAGCGACTGCTATGCCACACTGCCTTGTTCTTCTGCTAAATTTCTCCTGTGCAAGTGGCAGACAGTGATTGCGCCACCTTTGGAGTTGAGCCTTTGCGGAAGACCCACACTATTCATAGCTTGAGTTGCGCAAACTGTTCACTGTGAGAAACAAGAAGAAATCTTTCCTGCCTCCTCTTGTGTAGCCTGACCTCTTCCATGAAGCCACTTGTGTTTTCTGAATTAACGGGGTTGAGAATGACAACAGTATTGTCTTTGTTGTTGTTTAGTCATTTAGTTGTGTCCGACCCCCTGGACCAGAGCACGCCAGGCACTCCTGTCTTCCACTGCCTCCCCCAGTTTGGTCAAACTCATGCTGGTAGCTTCGAGAACACTGTCCAACCATCTCGTCCTCCATCGTCCCCTTCTCCTTGTGCCCTCCATCTTTCCCAACATCAGGGTCTTTTCCAGACAGTATTGTCTAGCATTCCCAAATATTCCTTTAATCTGCAGGAGTCGCACAGCGCAAGTGTTGAGACTGTTTTTTATACCCACAAAGTATTTCTACTCTGCTCTTCAGCAGAAAAGACTCCCTAGAGCTTATACAGAGAAACTTTTAAAAAGAGGCAGCCTCAGTTCTCAGGCTTACAATCTAAACCAGAGGGTCAGCAAACTTTTTCAGCCGGGGGCCGGGCCGGTCCACTGTCCCTCAGACCTTGTGGGGAGCTGGATTATATTTTCGGGGGAGGGGATGAACAAATTCCTATGCCCCACAAATAACCCAGAGATGCATTTTAAATAAAAGGACACATTCTACTCATGTAAAAACACACTGACTCCCGGACCATCCCTGGGCCTTAGTTTGCCTAAAGGTAAAGGTAAAGGGACCCCTGACCGTTAGGTCCAGTCATGACTGACTCTGGGGTTGCGGCGCTCATCTCGCTTTATTGGCCAAGGGAGCCGGCGTACAGCTTCCGGGTCACGTGGCCAGCATGACTAAGCCGCTTCTGGCGAACCAGAGCAGTGCACGGAAACGCCGTTTACCTTCCCGCCGGAGCAGTACCTATTTATCTACTTGCACTTTGACGTGCTTTTGAACTGCTGGGTTGGCAGGAGCAGGGACTGAGCAACGGGAGCTCACCCCGTCGCGGGGATTCGAACCGCCGACCTTCTGATCAGCAAGTCCTAGTCTCTGTGGTTTAACCCACAGCGCCACCCGCATCCCTTAGTTTGCCTACCCATGGTCTAAACGACACATCAGACCCTTCTCCGTAATGCTTCAGTTTGGTTATTTTAGCACTTTATGTAGTGATATGTCTCAAATTTGGCACATTTGTTAATCAGTATTTTTAGCTCTTTTTATGACGTCATATTCGAAGCAACCAAGAAATCCATCGCAGCAAACAGTAATTATTAGTGTGATGTCATTGCAGCATCAGACCAATCAAAGCATCCCGGCAGCAAACATTTAACAATCCAAGAATCCTGCTTGAACACCCATCTAAAAGCAGGAAGAGGATTCTGACAAATCTCTCTGACAAGTTTATTGCGCCACCAAAGTGGTACCGCTTGCATTTTCTAATTGCACTGCTAATAAGGAAGGGACACAGGGCAGAGCATCTGAAGCTGATCTTCAGACACGACAGCTTTGTAAGTGAATAGGCGGTTCTTAAGGTAACCAGGTCATAGACTGACAAGACCTTTGAAGATTAACATTAGTCTGCTCAGTTGAGCCCAGAAACAAGTAAAGGTAATACAAGCCTGAAATAATTTAATCCAGCAGCTGGGCCCCAGTTAAAATCCTAGCTGTGTTTTGGATCTGTTGTTTTCCGACTGTCTACAAGGGCAGCCCCACACAGAAATGCAGCAACAATGGTTTGCCTGTGGCTTTCCAGATGTTGGGCTCCAACTCCCTAGCCTAGCCAGTACATCTGGAAGCTGTAGTCCAGCAACGTCTGGGCAGCCAGAGTCACCCACACCTATAATTAAAGGTAAAGGGACCCCTGACCATTAGGTCCAGTCGTGACCGACTCTGGGGTTGCGGCACTCATCTCGCTTTATTGGCCAAGGGAGCCGGTATACAGCTTCCGGGTCATGTGGCCAGCATGACAAAGCCGTTTCTGGCGAACCAGAGCAGCGCACAGAAATGTTGTTTACCGGTACCTTCCCGCCGGAGCAGTACCTATTTATCTACTTGCACTTTGATGTGCTTTCAAACTGCTAGGTTGGCAGGAGCAGGGACCGAGCAACAGGAGCTCAACCCGTCATGGGGATTCGAACCACTGACCTTCTGATCGGCAAGTTCTAGGCTCTGTGGTTTAACCCACAGCGCCACCCGCGTCCCACACCTATAATTACAGTGCAGTAAATATAGTATAACAATATAACCCAATACCGTACATTCAGCTGTAGTATAACCAAAATGGTCAAAGGCCTGGAAACGATGCCTTATGAGGAACGGCTAAGGGAGCTGGGCATGTTTAGCCTGGAGAAGAGGAGGTTAAGGGGTGATATGATAGCCATGTTCAAATATATAAAAGGATGTCACATAGAGGAGGGAGAAAGGTTGTTTTCTGCTGCTCCAGAGAAGCGGACACGGAGCAATGGATCCAAACTACAAGAAAGAAGATTCCACCTAAACATTAGGAAGAACTTCCTGACAGTAAGAGCTGTTCGACAGTGGAATTTGCTGCCAAGGAGTGTGGTGGAGTCTCCTTCTTTGGAGGTCTTTAAGCAGAGGCTTGACAACCATATGTCAGGAGTGCTCTGATGGTGTTTCCTGCTTGGCAGGGGGTTGGACTCGATGGCCCTTGTGGTCTCTTCCAACTCTATGATTCTATGATTCTATGAACTCGGGCGTGAATGACAAAGGCCAGGTCCTATTTCTTTTATGAAAGGTTGCTATTGCCGCTTCTTGGCGAAGCTGGTAAAAGGTGCTCCAGGTCACTGCGACCACCCTAAAAATCAAGGAGTTGCATCCTGTCTAAGACTACTTCCAAGTTGCAATTGCAAACATGGTTCTTCCAGGGAATGCAATATAGCTTGCTTGAATTAAATTTCAGCTTCTTGGTCCACATCCAATCCTGTTCTGACATGATACATCAGTCCGGGGAGCATGCTAACGTCATGTATGCACACAGAGTGATGACATCACATGGCCTCGGACCCCCTCAATCATGGGGGCAAAGTGCTCCTGAAAAAGGGACATGAAGATATAATCCTGATATAATAAATGCACCAAAAGAAAAAAAGGCAGAGCATCAACTCCACGCTTAAAGGGCAAATGGTTAGGAGATCAAACCTATGTTCTAGGATCCTGCAAAAAACCCCACCCATTTACCATAACAGACTCCATAACAGACCCAAAATACAGGTATCGCATATTAAAAGGCTCAGGGGGACGCAGGTGGCGCTGTGGGTTAAACCACAGAGCCTAGGGCTTGCCGATCAGAAGGTCGGCGGTTCGAATCCCCGCGATGGGGTGAGCTCCCGTTGCTTGGTCCCTGCTCCTGCCAACCTAGCAATTCGAAAGCACATCAAAGTGCAAGTAGATAAATAGGTACCGCTCCGGCGGGAAGGTAAACGGCGTTTCCGTGCGCTGCTCTGGTTCGCCAGAAGCTGCTTAGTCATGCTGGCCACATGACCCGGAAGCTGTATGCTGGCTCCCTCGGACAATAAAGCGAGATGAGCGCTGCAACCCCAGAGTCGTCCACGACTGGACCTAATGGTCAGGGGTCCCTTTACCTTTACCTGGGGTCTGAGAAACTAACCATAGGTTACTTATATGTCCCCAATACGGGCCAAGTTGATTTTCTTGAGAGTTTTATTTCTTTTCTATAAGGATTTCAAGAAGGTCAAATCATTGGAGATCTGAACGATTGCTTAAATCCTGTGGTCAACCGTAAGGGCTCTTGTACCAGAGCCCTAAAGCCAGGTGAAGCCCTGACTAAGCTTCTGCATGCCGATAATTTATGCGATCCCTGGCGGCTGAGTCACCCTACTGACAGGGAATTCACGTCGCAATCCTACAGGTATGGTTCAGTGGCACGTTTAGACTATATTTTAATATCTGAAGATCATTGGTGTAAAGTGTCAAAAACAGATATAGGCAGTGCTTCTTTCTGGGGGTATGCAGGGGGACACGTACCCCCCTAAACATTTTGTGAATCTAACGGGAGAAGAAACTAAAAATTTTAGCATAGTGAATCATCAGTTACGTTGCTATCCCTCATTTCCCGTCATGGTGTTTCCTGAATCTCAGGCGGAAGCGGGCGTTTAATGTGTGAAGCAGTGTGGAATAATGAACTTGTCTGATAGATTTGGACTTCCAAATAGACAAATCCTAAGGGGTTTTCAAGAGTACCTCTCAGAAAAGAAGATTCCACCGTCTCTTATGCCTCTTTTAAGCACAGTCATTTTCAACAAGTGAGTGTGAACGTGGCTTATCTCAGATGAATTTATTGCTGACTCCAACCAGAGTCACTGCATTTAAACACTATAGCCAGCTTAATGTTTATAAAATTGGTAGGCGCTCCCCTTTTGTGTTTGTTTAAGCCTTCAGTGTATGTAAATTCATGGTTTTTGAAAGGACGACATCTGGCGACAGACACCAGAGGAACAGGAAGATGTGGAAGTTACTGTGAGCTATCAGCTGTGGAATAGGAGGTAATGCATGTTCTCTGCACTTTTGTCCATTTCCTGTATTCATTTCCCCTGATTTGAACTATAAAATGGTGATTTTCTTGAGTCAAAATCAAAGTACCCCTAAACATTTTTTTAGGAAAAAATCAGCGGATATAGGAATTAGTCATACCTCGTGTTGCGTTTGCTTCAGGTTGAGTGTTTTCAAGTTGCGTCCCGCGGCGACCCGGAAGTACCGGAAAGGGTTACTTGCGGGGTTTTGCTGCTCACGCATGCACAGATGCTCAAAATGACTTCACGTGCATGCACAGAAGCGGCGAATCGTGACCTGCACATGCGCAGACGCGGGTTGCGTTCTGCTCAGGTTGCGAACGGGGCTCTGGAACGGATCCCGTTCACAACCAGAGGTACCACTGTATTTCCGTCTCAGACCATGCCCCGATTTCTATAGCAATGGACTTGCTAACGCCAAGTTTATTTCGCTGGGCTTTTGATTCTCTCTTATCAACAGACAAAATGTCAAGAACTAAAGTTTTACTTCCTAGAAAACGCTGTCCTGAATGCTAAAATCTTGCCCCTATGGGATGCCATGAAACCCGTCATCAGAGGCCAATGTGTAAGCCAAGCTGGCAGGGGGAGAAAGGAAAGGAAAGGAAAAGAAAGGAAAGGAAATTGAGAACTTTACCTCAGTCTAAGAACAGAATCCAAACAGTGGAAGGACACTGCCAGTGGAAGGGAAGGCCTCATTAGGAAAAGCGCACCTCAGTTTAAGAACAGTTTTAGTTTAAGAACGGACTTCCGGAACAGATTAAGTTCGTAAACCAAGGTACCACTGTAATCTAATTCTGAAACATTTTTGGTGAATGCTGTTATGTGAGGTTGTGTCTTTTGTAAACTCCTACAAATCACATGCCACATCTGAGCCTATTGCCAAGGAAATGAGCTTCATAAGAAGGGACAGAAAACCGTTTACCTTGACCAGCATCTTAAGACCTCCTCTCCGCAGCACAAGGAAAAACAACAAATGCCCATTTTAATGAAGTAACGTGCCATATGGGTCCTTGAGTAAATATAAGATACGTTTATTAGGTTTGATGGACTTCTTGGCAGCATACATCAATAAAAACCCATGGTTTCTTCACGCTTCCGTACAAGCTTGAAGAAACTATGAGCTTGTTATCAAGCATGAAATTAAGGCAGTACTAAACATAATTTTTAAGCAAGCGGAAAATTTCCATTTTCAACTCTTCTCATTCTGGCTAAAGACAACCATCATGTTTCCATCAAATGAAATGAGCCCTATGGCTTTGTATTTTGTTTAAACCGATGCAAATCTCTGGTTTTGCTAGAAAGATGAGACGATGCGCTTCATATTAAGTTATTCCATCTGCTTGCAATTGCACCCTGCGTTTACGCCGCAAAGGAATGAGATCCTACAAAAGCAAAGTTTCAATTACACAGCAGCTTCTGGCAGCCTGAAAACTGGGCCTGGCCTGCTGCTAATGGAGGAAGAGAATAGGAAACCCATTTCTGTTCCTTCCATACATGCTCCTGAGATGGGTGGCAGGAAAGATTGAAGCACTCTTTTCCCCCATCTAACATTTGTTAAAAAACCTGAAGCGTTTCTGTTAGGGATTGTAGGAAAAGACCTGCCAAACAAGTTGAAAAACATCTTCATGTATGCAACAACGGCTGTGAGAGTTTTAATAGCACAAAGATGGAAGATCGAGGAAATCCCGACTAAAGAATTATGGCAAGAGAAACTGATGGACGATGCAGAACTGGCAAAATTGACACACAAGCTACGGGACAAGGATCCCTGTGACTTTAAAGACGAACGGGAACCTTTTACAAAGTATTTAAAGATGCAACAAAGTGAATTGGACTCCTTGGCAGGTTTTGAATAAACACTCACAAACTTTTTATTGATAATAACCAGTTAGACAAATTAAGGATTTATACAATGTAATATGCAGAGAATAGCGTTTATAGAGAAAGCAGAGATTGGAACTGAGGGAAGTCGGGGGGGTGTTTTATGGGAGGGAGGGGAGGGCGAAAAATGGGGGGGAATTAAGGATGATATGTTTTAAGATAATATGTTCTGTTTAAATTCCTAATAAATTTTTTTTAAAAAGAAGAAGCACACATCCCCAAAACAGGACCTGTCACTCCTCAGGTATATTTCTGGTCCCCACTTCCATCTCCCTCCAGGTTAGCTCCCACATTTTGCAAAAAAATAAATAAAAATGGAATAAATTCCTGGCAATGCCTGCTCTGAACAGTGAACAATAACTTCTCAACTCATGGCTTGTACTGATGGTGAAACGTCCAGATGTTGACCTTAATTAAATGAATGATTAATCTAGTCCCAAGAATGTCATGTCCGGCACAGAAAGAGCAAACCATTTTGTTTTCATGTCCCTTGCTGACACCAACCTCTTTTTAACAGAGTGTCTTTTTAATAAAAGTGGAAGTGCCCTGTGGTGGTTTAGGCTTATGGGCGACCTTTGCAGACGTGGGTTCGAATCTCCACTTGCTCAGTGCGTGACCTTGGGGGCCAGTTCCTTCCTCTCTGCCTTACCTTCACGCCAGGGTTGTTGTGTGGATTAAGCAAGGAGAGAGGAGAAGCATATGTTCATTTTTAAAATGTTATTTCATAAAGTTTACACACCGCTTGATGGCAAAAAAAAAACCAACCCAAAACAATACCTCAAAGCACGTTTACAAAAAAGATAAAATCATAAAATCAGGAAAAAAGTTTCAAGGCATTAAAACATGGAAAATTTTAAAATATTAACAAATTAAAATTCCCACCAGTGTTTCTAAACACCTGGGTAAGCTACCTTGGGATACAAATGCAGTAAATAAGAAACTGAGTATCTTAAGAAGTGTGCGTGCACACAAAAGCTCATACCAATAACTAAGTTAGTTGGGCTCTAAGGTGCTACTGGAAGGAATTTTGTTATTTTTAAATTTTATTTTATTTTATTTTATTTTGACTACGGCAGACCAACACGGCTATCTACCTGTAACTAGAATAATAAGGGTCTGTCATAAAGAGAGTCTGGGTGAAATCAAAAGCTTCCTTCCGGGATCTAAGTGGGATGTTTTGAAATCCCACAAGAGTTCTGTAAGGGGAAATTAGAGTCTAGAATCATAGAGCTGGAAGGGACCTGCGGGGTCATCTAATCCAACCCCCTGCAATCCAAGAATCTCAACTAAAGTATCCCTGGCAGATGGCCATCCAACCTCTGCTTAAAGTTGGATGCTTATAGTTGGCCTTGGTGAAGATTTGACGTTTTCATCTCTAAAATGTTTTTGATTCAAGTTCCTACTGAAATGGGGCTGCATTTTAATGTTGTACTAAATCTTGTTTTTAAGTTGTATTTTAATCCATTGTTTTTACCTGGTGTTGTGGCACTGTGCGTTAAACCACAGAGCCTAGGACTTGCCGATCAGAAGGTTGGCGGTTCGAATCCCCGCGACGGGGTGAGCGCCTGTTGCTCGGTCCCTGCTCCTGCCAACCTAGCAGTTTGAAAGCACGTCAAAGTGCAAGTAGCTAAATAGGTACCGCTCCGGCGGGAAGGTAAACGGCGTTTCCGTGCACTGCTCTGGTTTGCCAGAAGCGGCTTAGTCATGCTGGCCACATGACCCGGAAGCTGTACGCTGACTCCCTCGGCCAGTAAAGCGAGATGAGCGCTGCAACCCCAGAGTTGGCCACGACTGGACCTAATGGTCAGGGGTCCCTTTACCTTTAGCCGTCCTGAGCCCGGTCTTGGCTGGGGATCATAGCTGTCAACCTTCCCTTTTTTTGCAGGAAATTCCCTTATTCCAACGCCGTTTCCCGCTGCTTCCCGCTACTATCCTGGATTGTTAGACTGTCCCCAGGACAGGTGAGGCTGCTGATCCCTTATTTTCAAAACTGAATGTTGACAGCTATGCTGGGGAGGGCGGGGTATTAATTAATTATAATAATTATTATTATTTATTAAAAACCTCCAAGGAAGGAGAGCCCAGGGTCCAAAAGGGGGGAAGGCAGAGATTCACCTTGAGGGGTGAGAGCCACCGTTTTTTTGCAGTGACAAGTTTTGGCAGTGACAAGTTTTGCCAAGTTGCAAGGCTAGAGGCGACGCCTCGTATCCCTCCCTCCCTCTCTCCCTCCCTCCCGGAGGGACCACTCAAAAGCGCTTTCTGCAGCGACAAGTGGAACAAAAGAGCCGAGCCGGAGGCAGCTGGAGGGCTCAGAAGCGTAAACGTCTTCTTTGAGGCTTCTTCTCTGGGGAGAAGGAGGAGCCAGCAAAGCGAAAGGAAAAAACGAGTCCAGCTGAAAACCAAGCGGCGCCAGGGCGCAGCTCTTCCGGAGAGGCTCTCCATGAAGCCGTGGCTTCTACTCTCCTGCTTGCTGCCCTTCCTGGGAGCCGGAGAGGGTCGGCATCCCGGATCCAGGCATCCCGGATCCAGGCATCCCAGGGGCAGCGAGGGGACGGAGGAAGCCGCCTTGCAGGTAGGTGCGAGCGGGGAGAGGAGAGGGAGAGGCCGGCCGGAGTCCCAGTCCTTGCGCGCTGCTGGAGGCGAGATCTCCATCCCAGTCCCAAATGTGGCGGCGCAGCCAAGGCACACGCGCGTATCCAACACATATTTAAAGCATATGGCTTCTTCCTCGCCCTCAAAAAATAAATTCCGGGCATCAGATATGGGGTGGGTGGGGGGTTACAGGTCCCAGGATTTTGGGGCGGGGGGAGTCATGCGCTTTAAGCGTATGGGGTGCATCTGCCACACAATTTACTCCCGAGCCGACCCCGCTGGAATTAATGGACCCAATTGAATCACAGACATGGATTCCAATGGGTCTACTCTCGAGTAAAGCTTCGTTGGCGACCACCCCCTTCCAGATCCCCAAGTCTGCTCTTTAAATTATGTTTTTAATGATGTACCCTACCCTGGCATCTTTGGATAAAGGGAGGTGTAGATATTGAATTATTATATAATAAAATATATAACATGTATTTAATAATAATAATAATAATAATAATAATAATAAATCGCCCAGCGCTGCTTCCTATTGATTCCAATAGCTTAGCTTCGTATTCAGCTGGGAGTTCATACAAAAGTTACGTGTCTTGTTTTCTATGGCACCATCTGTATGCTTTGCCGTTTAAAAGGTTGGAGGAAATAAGATAACAAAAAGAGGGGTGGGAAAAACAAAGGGTGAAGAGGGAGAAAAATAGCTTGGAGTTTACGGGGTTAAGGAGAAAGACATACAGGAAAAGTGGGTTTTGATGTCCTGTTGAAGGAAGAAGAATAAGCCCAATTTCAAAGATGTTTCCCCCTGTAAAATTGACAAGCAGTGAACAGCAGATGCTTAGGAGACTATTTCCTACAAATATTTTTCAGTGAATAAATGAAAGTGGATAGTTTTTGTACTCCTCATCTTCACCACAAGATGTCAGACTTGAAACCTAAATCCTGAAAGTGGGGCTGTGGTTGGTGAAAGTTTATTATGCCGTACTAATTTTGTGAGCTATGAGATTTTTTGCTGATTTGGCTGCAACATAGACGAACAGGGAATTGCTCAGAAATTGTGGGTCCCTGTGTTAGGGTAGGTTGGTGCTGTTCAGCCAATTCCTGTCTTGGCATAAAACAAATAAATGTTTGTGTGTTTAGCATTTTTTAAGTTCAGCAAGTAATCTTGTGGAAGTGCAATCATTGGGCTTGGCACTTGGTGGTTGTGAACCACTGGGGGGAAAACCCATTGTACTATCACTGTTTACATTAATTGCATGTAACTGATTACATACCCTCCAATATTTCTCCAGTGAAAATTGGACGTCCCATTCAATAATGATTATTTTTACTATTTATACCTCACACATCTTACTGGGTTGCCCCAGCCACTCTGGTGGCTTCATATATATATATATATATATATATATATATATATATGTGTGTGTGTGTGTGTGTGTATTATTAAACATTAAAAAACACTTCCCTATACCTCTGTACCTCTGGTTGCGAACGGGATCTGCGTGTGTGCGTGCTGCGATTCAGAAAAAGAACTGAAGATTCAAACAGGATAGAAAACTATATTAAAAATATAGTGAATTACCAAAGATAACAGAGGATCAAATGAGGCTATTAAATATAGAAATTTCAGTTCAAGAAGTAATTGAGGCAACAAATCAAACAAAAGTAGGGAAATCCCCAGGGCCAGATGGAATAACAGCAAAATATTATAAAAAACAAAATAACAATAACAAAAAGAGGGGTGGGAAAACCCAAGTGACCTCCCTGGGGCGCAAGCCTGGGCAGTATGTCTGGAGGTCCTGGGCTGCCCAGACGACAAGACCCCCCTCTCGGCCTCTCTGATGTGGTCCAAAGGAAAGCAGAGCAAGACGTTTGGCACCAGCTTGGTTATAGGAGTTGCCGGAAGGAGGCGTACAAGACGCCATCCAACAAACATACTGACAGACTTCATTACATTTCAAGAGCGTAATTATGCTTTCGTTTTTTCCAGGAAAGCATTAAGAGAATCAGGCATTTGAATTCGTTATCATCTAGCGACAACGCTACTGCTGTCTATGGAATAAATAAATTCTCCCACTTGTCTCCTGAAGAATTTAGAGGTACAGAGTATTACATTACAAAATATTTAATGCTTTTGCATTTATTATTATTATTATTATTATTATTATTATTATTTATACCCTGCCCATCTGGCTGGGTTTCCTCAGCCACTCTGGGCAGCTTCCAACGGAATATTAAAATACAATAGTCTATTAAACATTAAAAGCTTCCCTAAACAGGGCTGCCTTCAGATGTCTTCTAAAAGTCTGGTAGTTGTTGTTCTCTTTGACATCTGGCGGGAGGGCATTCCACAGGGCGGGTGCCACTACCAAGAAGGCCCTCTGCCTGGTTCCTTGTAACTTGGCTTCTCGCAGTGAGGGAATTGCTAGAAGGCCTTCGGCGCTGGACCTCAGTGTCCGGGTAGAACGATGGGGGTGGAGACGCTCCTTCAGGTATACTGGAATGAGGCCTTGCCTTATCTTCAGTGCAAGCTATTTTGACATCCTTTTGATATGATTCGGTGTGCCTGAACATCATGCTAAGAAGGACTAAAGTGCTCGTTTTTGTTTTGAGAAGATCTATGGTCTCCCTAAATTTCAGACTCTCTGAGCTTCAACCTGTCAGAATGTTTCATTATGCATGTTGCTATGGCGATTATTACTTTTGCGGCTATTAATCATCCCTTTCTCTGTTTATTTCATTTAACCACCCCTTTCTCTAACAGGAGCTTTTCCCTTCATAGTTTGATATCTCGGGGTCTAGGGTACACCTGAGAATTGAGCAGTCCAGACTTTTGCAGAAATAAATAATAATATTTATTATTTCCCCAGCCACTCTGGGCGGCTCCCAATCAAGTGTTAAAAACAATACAGCATTAAATATTAAAAGCTTCCCTAAACAGGGCTGCCTTCAGCATGAGCTCTTAATCTCAAGGTTGTGGGTTCAAATCCCATGCAGGGCAAAATATTCCTGCACTGCAGGGAGGTAGACTAATGATCCACCTAGACCCTTCCAACTCTACAATTTTATGGTTCTATTATTATCCCAGGCCTTTGGTGTTTTAAACTGCGGGAGGGATTGTTCTGTTCATTACTATGTGATTTATTTTTGTGTTTCTGTACTGTA
This sequence comes from Podarcis pityusensis, assembly GCF_964106645.2. Lineage (NCBI taxonomy): Eukaryota > Metazoa > Chordata > Lepidosauria > Squamata > Lacertidae > Podarcis > Podarcis pityusensis. The sequence continues at coordinate 9,845,827 of NC_138035.1, read as the reverse complement.
AAGCACTGTAAATCATAGGATCCTCAGATGAAGGGCAGTATCTACATTGTGTAAATAATAATGACTGGGGAAAACGCAAGTGTTTGGCTTTTAGAAACCATGTCTCTGAATTGGCTGTAATTAAAACTAGAAAATAACAGAACTTTTGTTTTGTTTTAAAGCTACTTACTTACAAAGTAGACTTTTTAAAGTTCCCAAGTTTATGCCGAGAGCGAGCCTAGAGGGCACAGAAGCACCCTTACCAGCAAAGTTTGATTGGAGGGACAAGAATGTCGTTACCAGCGTGAGGAATCAAGAAGCGGTAAGTTCCACAGTTGATTTTCTGCCTAACTTTGGACTGGCTTCCCTCAAAACCCCAGCAACCTTAAGGTAATATAATGAGGCAAGATGATAAGAAGATAAGAAAGGAAAATTAACACAGAAATAATAAGTAATGTTTTAAAATAGATAGGAGGGATGTGCAAACTTTTTGGTTCTTTAAGGGTATACAGTATTGTTCGGTAAATGTACGAGTAGTAATTGATAAATCGAAAGCTGTTGAATAATGGGAGCTGAACATCAGGAATGGATTGTGAACCAGAGAAAAGTGTGTACTATTAGGCAGCAAAGGGGGGAAAAACAGGGGCACATCTAAGACGAAGAGTGGGAGGTCATCTTGTTTGCATTAAATTTGATTTAATTCGGCATTGATTTGTTTAAAATTTGGAAAAAAATTAATTGGCAAAAGAAAGAAAGAAAAGATAATACAGTGAGGGTTCCAGTGCCCCTTTGAGATGAGAATACATCTGCATTATTGACACGGCAGTGGTGCATGCTTATAGCACCATTTCTCTGGTTGATATGAACTGGCTTTTTCATTACAGGTAATTGAAAAGCTGAGTTGAAGCCTCTGCACTTGCCGTATTCTTTTAAAAATCCAACAATGTCTGTCTACAGCTGCTGAAAATAGATGGGATAGGCAAATCTGGAAAGGACTGCAAGACAATTACTGTATAACTGAGAAATATGTCATTATTAACTCTATGGGTGTCGCTCAGCTGGCGGTACGGCTTTTCGGTCGTCCTCCTCATACAGTTGCAAAGCCACCCTAAATCTGCTCTGGAAAGTTTTTTTGGGGGGAGGGGGCCCTCTAGAACAGATATAGGGAAGGATAGGAGGACAGGAAATGCCTGACAATTGCTTCCTTCCCTGTTCCACTGATGGAAGCCTTGCTGCCAGTTGAGCAACACTGCAGGATAAAACACTATCTGTATGGAACTATGTGAAAAACAGGCTATTTTGAACTAAATTTGTGCTAAAAAAAAAGTATGAAGGGCAACTAACGACGATTGTTTTTCTTTTTCTAAATAATTGTTAAAATTAATTTTCATTTATAACAAGCCAACAAAAGCCGCATTAATACAATACCAAATTATAATACAATTAAAAAGCCAATTATCCAATACCAAATTAAACAATTTTGAATGACTTCCCGTGTTCTGGATTTCAGGGAATGATGTTCTTATTTCGTCCTGCTCCAATACTCTTAGTTAGTCCAAATACGACAGTTCCGATCTTGATCCTTTATTTTAACAGCCACTGATCTGATGACTTTCGTTCGTATTTAACTGTTCCATATCCATTAATTTTGCAAGGGGAGTTTTTATCCTGTAAATTTCTGTGTGAAATGTTTGTTTTACATTCATCTTTACGCTTTCAGTTGTCATCCATCACCCTCAGCATTTCTTTTCCAGTGTGGCGGCTGTTGGGCTTTCAGCGTTGTCAGTGCAGTGGAGTCCGTGTACGCAATTAAAGGGAACGTTTTGGAGAACCTCAGCGTGCAGCAGGTTATTGACTGTTCATACGAGAATAAAGGCTGCAGCGGCGGCTCTACGGTTACTGCGCTGAGTTGGCTGAATCAGGTATTCACTTCTTACAAACCCACAGGCTCCGTTAATACGTGACAGTGTTGGGTAAAGAGAAGGCAAGTCTCGGACTTGAACAACACTCCCCTCTTGTAGATCAAAGGTTGCGTAGTCCCAAATATTGTCTCCAACTTTTGCCAATTAGATATCTCCAGGGCTGTCATAAGTCAGGCAAGATGGGCAATACAGTGGTACCTCAGGTTACAGACACCTCGGGTTAAGAACTTTACCTCAGAATGAGAACAGAAATTGCGTGGCGGCAGCGGGAGGCCCCATTACCTAAAGTGGTACCTCAGGTTAAGAACGGTTTCAGGTTAAGAACGGACCTCCAGAACAAATTAAGTTCTTAACCAGAGGTACCACTGTAGATGGTCCTACTCCAGCATCTGCTCATCATGTGACCTCCGTTGAGGCAATATTTCTCCCACCCTGACATAAGTTGAGATCTATAGTACGGCTAGCGGGCTCTCATCTTCCTGCTGTTGGCAGTGCTGTTTTTGCCAATTTTCTATAAGAACAGCTCAAAAATGGCATTTGTTTTGCGATTTTGCCAAAAAAGCTCAACAACTTTTCTTTCCGAATTTTCACTGTTTGGCAACCCTGGGTTATTTGCAAGAAATCAATCTTTTATTGCGGCAGTTACTTTGGAACTCCCTGCCTACTGACAACACGCAGGAGCCTCCACTGCACCTGCTAAAAACGTATTTTTTTAGAAAAGTCTATCTGGACATATAGAATGTTGACATGTGTTTTAATTCACTTTTAGTTCATCATTGGTTTTAATTATTTTTGAACGTTTAAAATAGTTGCTTTCAACTGTTCTTACTGATAATTTTATTGTTTTATTCTTATAAGCTGCTGATTTTTTTTTTTTTTAAATCAAGCAATATATACATTTTAGGAAGTAAATAAAATAATTTAAGTAGTACAGACTCTGGCATGACCAAAGCAACTTTCAATAGCACAAAAGTGTGTTGTTATTTAATCACAAGCAACTCTTTCGATTCGTCTTCTTGCAGACACGCGTGAAACTGGTGAGAGATGCGGAGTATACTTTTAAAGCTGAAACAGGAATGTGCCATTACTTCAGCCGTTCTGATTTTGGAGTCTCAATCACAGGCTATACCTCTTATGATCTAAGGTAACAACTAGTGAGTATTTTCACAGGGTCCTCCCCCCCCCCACTAGCCCAGTAGATTCACATTCCAAGTGACTACTACGGTTATAAACCTCTTCAGTACTGCACATGTGGGAAACCTATGGCCTTCTGGGTCTTGCTGAAAGTATAGCTCCCATAGAGGCAAAGGTAAAGGGCGCCCTGTCCATTAGGACCAGTCGTGGCCAACTCTGGGGTTGCGGCGCTCATCTTGCTTTATTGGCCGAGGGAGCCAGCGTACAGCTTCCGGCTCATGTGGCCAGCAGGACTAAGCTGCTTCTGGCAAACCAGAGCAGTGGACGGAAACACCGTTTACCTTCCCACCGAAGCAGTACTGTCAAGGAGGTTGGTTGATGGGTGCTAGAAGAGATAACAGCCCGGGAGTCCAGCCAGCTTTACATGATTTATTAAGTCCATTATACTATTTACAATCCAGAGCTCTCAAAAGGCATGACCTCCTCATTCGGTGTCAGTTGCCGAGACTGGCCCCTCCTTTCCTTTTCTCCAGCATAACAACTTCCTGAAGCCTCCCCTTTTCCTGCCTCCTTTACTTAAAGAGCAAACCCCCGGAAGTTGCTCCCCCCTCCCTGATTCATTGCTTCCTGACAACCCTTCGTCATCCTCCCTCTCTGATGAGGTGCCGCTGCTCACTATCGGAGGCTGCTCTCTATTTCCCCAGCGTTTCCCCCTTCTCAGCCCCCAGTTCCCTGACAGGTACCTATTTATCTACTTTCACTTTGATGTGCTTTCGAATTGCTAGGTTCGCAGGAGCAGGGACTGAGCAACGGGAGCTCACCCCGTCACGGGGATTCGAACCGCCGACCTTCTGATCGGCAAGTCCTAGGCACAGCACCACCTGTGTCCCTACAGCTCCCATAGTCACTGACAAATAGCCATGCTGGCTGCAGAGATGGCATGAGTTGAGAGTCCAACAACATCCAGAGGATTCCAGCTTCTCGTATCTCTACGTACTGAGCATGCATGCTAGAGATGCAAACATATTGCTTTAAGAAAACATGGAAACTATCATAACAGACGTTCTTAAGAAAAATGCCTCTCATTTGTGTGTGTGGTTTGGGAGCTGCACGGTCAGGGAAAAAACAATGCTATCCAGGGTTGTAAAGACTGCAGGGAGAATAACTGGGTGCACTCTTCCCACCTTGGATCAAATCTATGCTTCCAGGTGCCATAAGAAAGCTGCAGAGATAGTGCAGGATAGTGCACACCCCGGAAATGATCTCTTTCAGATTCTGCCTTCTGGAAGAAGGTACAGGGTTATAAAGACTAGGACTATCCGCCTGAGAAACAGTTTCTATCCAAATGCGATTTTGGTTTTGAACGTAGTGTAAGGTGGTTTCTATGGGAGTATATTGTATTTAATTATGGGGTATCTGAGTTTTTAGGGGGCTAACCAGGCTGGGATAGCAGGCTTGTTGGTTTTTGAATGTCTGATGTAGATTTTTTTCAATTTCATTGTTCTGTATGGGACAATGACAATAAAGATTATCGTATCGTATCGTCTTTTAGAGTACTCAGCAGCAGGTTGTTGAACCTTGCTAAATCCTGCCTCCCTTCTGGAGTTTCAAAGATCATACATGAATGTTGACATTCCAGGTAGAGAGAGACTTTGACCCCTGGAGCAGCAAATGCGCCCACAGTTCTCATTTCCCTTCCGAATGCAGAGCAGTCATTGACTGCAGAGTAGGATGACTTGTCAATGCAAGAGGATGCATAGAAAGTCTTTTTAACTTCCACGACCGGGCTTGTACTGTTTGTGTTTCTTTTGCAATGTGTGCCCTGCTTTTCTTACTTGACCTGAACAAACAGTGCCAGGGAGTACAACTTGTGAAAAAAGCAGATAGTTCTTACTTGAGGTTATTTAACTGGGTTCTACGGGGGGGGGGGGGGGCGGTTTGTGACTCATCATCAGAATAAATGGGGGTGGGAGAAGGGTTTACAAATAGCTTTAGAAATCAGAGAGTGGTATCCAGCTGGTTTATCTCCATTGGGGAAGGCATCCATTGTCAGGGTGGAAGGGGAGATAATCTTTGCAGATTGGAGGGTGGGCAGAGGCTACAGGAAGAGGTGTATCTACTGGCAAGATGTCTTCCCACAGCAAACTGAGCACCACAAGTACTATTCTAGCAATAACACTGGCGAAGAAGTGGTCCAATCTGAAAAATACAAATTTTTGGTTACAAAACTGTAAAAATAAAGAAAAAGTAAGTTTGCAAAACAATAATTACCATGTGGTTAGGGTAGATCAACGTGTCACGTGTCCGCTTATCCCCAGTGTAAATATGACATATCAGCAAAAGTCGGAAATTGAAAGATAACTATAGCATGTACATGAAAATCGATTTCAGATTTGAAATCAGCATTGAAAGAACATATAGTGGTACCTCAGGTTACATACGCTTCAGGTTACATATGCTTCAAGTTACAGACTCTTCTAACCCAGAAATAGTACCTCAGGTTAAGAACTTTGCTTCAGGATGAGAACAGAAATCGTGAGGCGGCGGCAGGAGGCCACATTAGCTAAAGTGGTGCTTCAGGTTAAGAACAGTTACAGGTTAAGAACGGACCTCCGGAAAGAATTAAGTACTTAACCCAAGGTACCACTGTATAAGAACAGTTGAAAAATCTCATGCAAAAGAAAATGGAAAAAAAATGTTCCCCACTATACTGTGTATCCCAAGGTAATACATTTTTTTGCATACCTCCAACTGTACATAGATATACACGCCATTTTCAATGCTATACATGTCATGTTCAATGCTATACAAGTCACTTACATTTATACTCATATTGTACTACTTTGGCTATGTGTTTAATAAAATATTGAATTCTTGCATTGTGAAAAACAAAGATTATGGTGAAAAGTGAAAAACATGAATTGCAAAAAACCTAGATCTTACAGAAAAAAACAACTTCAGATATGAAATCAGCACATCGAAATTAAGTTAGAACAACTGCATGTGTCAATATGACAAAAAATTTGTTCCCCAGGTTGAGGAAAAAATAAGGTCATGGCGCAAAATGTGATTCTTGATCGTTGTCAGATGAATAGACTTCTCTAAAGGCTGGCTTACCGTGAGGGCAGTTTCCAAGTAGAATGATACACAAAACAGTGAAAGAGTTCTTAATTGAAACCACCCTTGTTGAAATTGCCAGTTTCAGTAACTGTAAAATAACATAAAATAGGGTTGCCATATTTCAAAAAGTGAAAATCTGGGCACAAAGTTGCCTGGACACTTCTGAGAAGGGTTGCCATACACTCAAGTTTCCCTGGATAATTTTAACAGTTCCGCTCAGACACTGTTTGACGGACAAGTCCTGAATGTGTCCAGGAAACTCCAGAAGTATGGTGGCCCCAACATACCAATACTACTCTGAATAACTTCTGCGTAGTACAGCAAGTTTATTTCCTGTACTATAGACTGACTTCTGCAACCTAAGGGGCTGGATACCTGCCAAACAGAAGGTGCTCAGAAACTGGTTGGTTTCGATTTTGATGCTAGACTGAATTCTGACCCTGAGGGACTGGGACTATTCTTCTTACCTTGCAGTGGCCATGAAGACGAAATGATGAGGATGCTAGTTAAATATGGGCCTTTGCCAGTAATTGTAGACGCAATCAGCTGGCAAGATTATCTCGGGGGCATCATCCAGTATCACTGCTCCAGTGGAGAAGCAAATCACGCTGTTATAGTTACTGGTTATGATACGACAGGTGAGTTTTCAACCACCAATTATTATTATTTTTTTTCATGGTAAATCTTTATTGGTTTAAAATGCAGATGTAAATGATCATTTACAACAAAGGTAAGTATAGAAAAATTCAATACAGAAGAAAAAACATCACGACATGAGAGTAAGAAAAAAAGTTAAAAAGATGAAAAAGAAAAGAAAGAAAAGATGAATGATTATTAACATAGCAGTTTAGAGAAGCCACTTCCACCCTGCAGAGGAGGTGGGATTGCGGGCGTCATGGCCCCGCCACGCGACTGGGGGAATCCCCAGCCACGTCACCCCCTGGCCAGCCAATCAGCTGGCTCTGGGGGCGTGGCCTGCCCTATTTAACGAAGGCGAGGCCAGGGATCTTCCTCTTTTCCTGCCTACCAGCTGTTCCTGGTATTAGTGCCATCCCAGTATTAGTGCCATCCCAAACATGTCTGCGTTCGCATGGCGGTTTATTCCATTCACCTGACGTTTCCCCAATTGCTAATTTCAGCATTTTATCTGAGCTTTCACAAGACAAGAAAGCCACAATCTAGTGGAAGAGAGTAGAACTTTAGTGCTCATTTCTGTGCTAATTGGTTCGGGGGGGGGGGGTCCATTTGAAACCGTTACCTCAGAAAATTGCAGGAGTAAAATGACAAAGTTTGGGGTGGTATTGTGGCATGCATTTCCTTTTTCTTTTTAAACAGTTTGATTAAAGATTTCATTGTGCAACAAACCATTAAAAAGTTGGGTGCCTCCCCCTCTCTCTGCCAAGTGGTGGCAAAAGCCTGGGTCCCAGACAATCACCCAGGGTCTGTGTTCCTTTTGAGAACTGCCGTAGCTTTAAGAAATATTCTTTTTCACCTATTCACACCTTCAGTGTGCATGGAGGCGGTCCAGATCTTACAGCATGGTCATTTAAAGAGGGATTTGGCCCCACAGCATTGCAGCCAGCCTTCAGCCAGCCTGCCCAAGATGGATCCCAGTCTATCCCTCCCCCCAGTTCCATAGGCCCCCTGAAGTCCTTCATGGAATCACCTAGGGGTCCATTAACCCCCAGGTTAAGGACCCCTGGTGAATTGCATCAATACAATTTAACACACACTTCTGCATATTGAAGAACTATGTGCTAGCTAAGCCAGATTCTTCGTAAAGAATCCGGATTGTGTTTTGTGGCTCTGCTTTTAAGTCTCTCCGTGTCTGTCCAACGAAAGGCATTAAAGTTTGCCGAAGATGTCCTAAACAAAACAAAACAAAACTTACTGAAATTATTTTACAGGTAGCATTCCTTATTGGATTGTTCGAAATTCCTGGGGCACTTCGTGGGGAATAGACGGCTATGTTCGCATTAAGATAGGTTCCAATATCTGTGGTAAGTTGAGGAAAAGGCACTGCAGTCGATCCTTCACATTTAGGCCTCCGTATGCATTTTTCCATGGCCCTATTTTAAGAGGCTATTTGAAACTTCAGGTAGATGCATTTTGCGTTCCTCCTCTCAACGTCCCAAGATGAAGCTAAGTGCAGCATCAAAGCAAGCCCATTAGCATATTATCAAAGCAAGAGAATATAAACATATATGAGCTCATTTGTGCAACAACGGCCAATTAGCTTGGGGTTATTTTGATTACCAAAATGGCGTCTGCAGGCCTTCCGGAACGTTTCAACAAAATACCCCATAAAAACAAATGGTTCATGAGCAACTTAGTTAGGTAAAGGTAAAGGGACCCCTGACCATTAGGTCCAGTTGTGACCGACTCTGGGGGTTGCGGCGCTCATCTCGCTTTACTGGCCGAGGGAGCCGGCATACAACTTCCGGGTCATGTGGCCAGCATGACTAAGCCACTTCTGGCGAACCAGAGCAGCGCACGGAAACGCTGTTTACCTTCCCGCCGGAGCGGTACCTATTTATCTACTTGCACTTGGACGTGCTTTCGAACTGCTACGTTGGCAGGAGCCGGGACAGAGCAACGGGAGCTCACCCCGTTTCAGGGATTCGAACCGCTGACCTTCTGATCAGCAAGTCCTAGGCTCTGTGGTTTAACCCACAGCGCCACCCGCGTCCTTTTAGCAACTTAGTTACTTCTGAGTAAAAAAGCTAGGGGAAAGTAAGCTCAAGTATAGAGACAGTTAAAACACTACGTATTCCTCCAAGGCCGGCCGTCACTCACGTCTAATGCAGTGATCATGCTACTCAGAACATCATCGTCTCTGCTGGGACCCTCTCCCATTCCTTCCTGGAAGTATTAGTGATCTAAAATGAAAGGGTGTTCAGTAATATTGGTACAGCATGGGAGCCAAGGAGTAAGAGATGATGTTGCAATAATACTTTCCTTTGTAAAGGATTTGTCCAATGATCCAGTGGTTAACGTTGATCTCGTTGCCTCCTAGGCATCGCTGATGAAGTTTCTGCCGTGTTTGTGTGAAGCGGTTAATCTGAATGCAGAATCGGTGACAGACATTTCAAACACTATTTTTCCACAATGTGAAGGAGTTTGATTCTTGGGAAAGGAATTTTGGGCATTCTGACGGCAACAAACAGAAGAATCACCTTCCAGAAAGTGCCATAAAACTTTTATTTTGGGGAACTTGATATCCGCTCTGCAGCGTATTCTAGACCATCAATTGTGCAAACAGAAGGAATTTTATATTACCAGCTCTAGTTTCAGTTTTGGGAATCTTGACTCCACCTGCGCTTAGCACAGTACAGTGGTACCTCGGGTTAAGAACTTAATTCGTTCTGGAGGTCCGTTATTAATCTGAAACTGTTCTTAACCTGAAGCACCACTTTAGTTAATGGGGCCTCCTGCTGCCGCCGCTGCGCGATTTCTGTTCTCATCCTGAAGCAAAGTTCTTAACCCGAAGTACTATTTCTGGGTTAGTGGAGTCTGTAACCTGAAGCGTATGTAACCTGAAGCGTATGTAACCCGAGGTACCACTGTATTTTAAATAAGAGTTGAGCGATTGTTGTCAGAGAGCTGGATTTATATCAGGGAGGCCCGAGTTCATCAGGTAGAATGTCCCTGATGTGCAGCCTTAGACAAAAACCACACACTCTGCCTCAGTTCCCCGTCTGTAAAATGGTAACATCACACCTCACAATAATTTTGTGATAACAAAATACAAATTTATAAAACATGTTGCAAATTAAAGTCAGAACTATACAGTGGTGCCCCGCAAGACGAATGCCTCGCAAGACGGAAAACTCGCTAGACGAAAGAGTTTTCCGTTTTGGAGGTGCATCGCAAAACGAATCTCCTATGGGCTTGCTTCGCAAGACGAAAATGTCTTGCGAGTTCCTGCGGTTTCCCCCCCCTTTCCCCCCCTTTTTCTAAGCCGCTAAGCCGCTTATCTGCTTATCCGATAAGCTGATAAGCCGCTAAAAGCCGCTAATAGCGCTAATCCGTCAATGGGCTTGCTTCGCAAGACGAAAAAACCGCTAGATGAAGAGACTCACAGAACGGATTCTTTTCGTCTTGCGAGGCACCACTGTATGTGTGTTGAATGTACAGGGTGCATCCCTCTTATTCCAGCATTTTGTAGAATATACTGGTAATAATAATATTGTTTTTAGTTTATTGATTTTATCTTTTGAATGTTTGAAGGAGTTATTTTTGTACTGATTTTACTGATGATTTTATTGTTCTTTTGTAAATCACTTTGAGGTGGTTTTTTTTAACAACCAGTGTATGAACTTTATGAAATGATAAATAAATAAATATTTGCAGTGCTGCAGGTGTAAGCAGCTGTATTCTCTGATATTTTCTGCTATAGCTGAGCTCTCCCTTCCACTCCTGTTCTAAACCCTTATATATTCTCCAGGAACATGGCATCGCTTTCTGTTTAGTATATGTTGCTTTGGAGCCAAATCTAGTCTTTGCTGCTCCATTTAAAATACCTTCAACATTATGTAAAACTGACTTTTGTTTTCGTTATCAGGAATTCAGTTTCCATCTCTTTGGCTCTAGCCTGGATTAGCCTTAACACACAGTTGTGATCAAAACATGAGTACAATTTGGCTGGATTGATAAAGAATTTTTTTTTACCCACTTTTTAATTTACATTTGTCATAAAAACTTCTCTTCTCATGAGGTGGCCAAAGTATTGGAGCCTCAGCTTCAGGATCTGTCCTTCCAGTGAGCACTCAGGGCTGATTTCCTTCAGAATGGAGAGGTTTGATCTTCTTGCAGTCCATGGGACTCTCAAGAGTCTCCTCCAGCACCAGAATTCAAAAGCATCAATTCTTCGGCGATCAGCCTTCTTTATGGTCCAGCTCTCACTTCCATACATCACTACTGGGAAGACCATAGCTTTAACTATAATGACCTCATACAAAGTGCTAATGACTGACACAAAGATGGTATGGTTTACCAGCAGTGTTCAGTACAATGCTTAGTACAATGTGGGGATTTTCCAGAGTCACGCTGAAGCTGAAGAAGCAGAGGAAACTGAGGATGATGATCAGGGTTCGAATTCCAGTTCAGTGGGCAGTGCTAGTGCTGATGTCGGTGACAGCGATGACACAGCAGACTACAAGAGCGTGAAGGCCTCACTCAGACCATCTGATAGGTCTGACACTGAATTGGAAGGACCACTGTTCACTATTGGCCACCATTCTCCTAAGAAAGAGGAAATGAGTGCTGAAGATTTGCATCTAGTATGCAGATCTGAAAGGGCCACAAAGGGCAAACCTTCAAAGAGGTATGCTGATGAGTTTGCTAAAACAGCAACTGCTGCTGTTAGTAGCTCAGAAAAGGTGTGGGAACCTTCAAGCTTCCAGGAGGTCCAGGAGTTAACCTCAAAGGATGCAGAGCCATGGCTAAAAGCCATGAAGGCTGAACTTGATTCCTTAGAAAGGAACAAGACCTGGGAGCTGGTTCCAATAGTACCAGGGATGAAGCTGGTTGACAGCAAATGGGTCTTTAAGGCCAAGACTGATCAGAATGGCATGGTAGTAAGACACAAAGCCAGATTGGTAGCCAGAGGTTTTTCACAGGTACCAGGACTAGACTACCACGAGACCTACTCACCCGTCAAGTATGAGAGCATTAGGCTTATGCTCATGATTGCTGCAGAAGAAAAGCTTCACATTTCACATCACGCCGTGAACACAGCTTTTTTGTACCGGGTTCTGGGGGAGGAGATTTACATGCTTCCACCTGATGGAGTGCAGGTAAAGAAGGGAATGGTCTGTAACCTACAGAAATCCCTATGTGGTCTCAAACAGAGTGCCAGGTGTTGGAACACAAAACTAACAGACATTGTTTTCTCTAGGTGTTCACCAAGGCAAAGCTGATCCATGTGTGTTTGTCAAAGAGGAGGGGCAAAACAAACTGTATTGTGTATGCTTTATTGATGATGTTTTTTGGAAGAATCAGGCTTTGTACCAAAGCACCCTAGCTCAGCTGCGAGAGCACTTTGACATGAAGGATCTTGGTGAGGTATCTAACTATCTTTCTCTGGAAGTAGAAAGAAACCAGGCAGTTGATTTTTTGGTACACCAATTTCAAACAATTGCTGATGTGTTAACCAGGCTGAATGAATATGGTTGATGCAAATCCTGTGGACACACCGATGGGTAACAGGTTTCCAGGTAGATGATACTGGGGAAGCATTTTCTGACACTACATTGTACAGATGCATTCTAGGCAAACTGAATTTCATTGCCAGATGTTCAAGATCGGATATAGCTGTAAACACTAATCTGTTTAGCAGACACGCTAACAATCCTACTGTTCAGGATTGGAAAGCTCTCAAGCGCATAGCACACTATCTGAAAGGTACTATGCACTACAGACTCAGATTCACTAGTGTAGTGATATTGGAAAATCATAGAATGTTAAAACTTTGGTTCATGCAGGAGAGAAGCATTGTGGGAGAGTCAAAACTGTAGAATTCTGGGGATGTGTATCTGGTTCTTTTAATTGCAGACTTCTTGTCTTTAATAATAATAATAATAATTTTTATTTATACCCCGCCCTCCCCAGCCAAGGCCGGGCTCAGAGCGGCTTACAAGCAATAATAAAACAAGTTGAATGATTACAACTTAAAAACAAAATTAAAATACAACATTAAAATATTGAAACATTAAAATATTAAAATGTAGCCTCATCGCAGGAGAAGGAAAGGAAAAAAGAAAGAGAGGGAGGGAGGGAATCAAATTGGCTCCAAGCCAAAGGCCAGGTGGAACAACTCTGTCTTACAGGCCCTGCGGAAAGAAATCAGATCCTGCAGGGCCCTGGTCTCATGAGACAGAGCGTTCCACCAGGCCGGAGCCAGAGTTGAAAAGACCCTGGCTCTGGTTGAAGCCAATCTAACTTCCTTAGGGCCTGGGACCACTAGGGTGTTGTTATTTATGGACCTTGAGGCTCTCCGTGGGGCATACCGGGAGAGGCGGTCCCGTAGGTACGAGGATCCTAGGCCATGAAGGGCTTTAAAGGTCAAAAGCAGCACCTTAAATCTGACCCTGTACTCTACTGGGAGCCAGTGCAGTTTGAAAAGCACTGGGTGAATATGCTCCCATGGCAGAGACCCCATGAGGAGCCTCGCTGCAGCATTCTGCACCCGCTGGAGTTTCTGGGACAGCTTCAAGGGCAGCCCCGCGTAGAGCGAATTACAGTAGTCAAGCCTGGAGATGACCGTTGCATGGATCACTGTGGCCAGGTCGGGGCGGGAAAGGTAAGGGACCAACTGCTTGATGCAGCGAAGGTGGAAAAATGTCGCCTTGGCTGTTGCTGTAACTTGCGCCTCCATGGAAAGGTGTGAAATCAAATTGCCTCCTGAATCACCTCCTCTGGGCAGGAAGAAAGATGTTATCTGATTTGTAAATTCTGACAGTTGGGAGTCACAGATGTGGAATGGTGTGAAAAGGCTATCAGGTAATTTGTAGCTTAGAAGAGTCTGGTGTTTCTCTGGGATTGAAAGGGGAGGCTTTGATCTTCAAGGTCTCTGCGAATAAACAGAGTTCAGCTGTCGAGTCTCCTAACAATTGGGAGTTATTGTCTCCGCATGCAGCCATTGGCGAATTGCTAATTAATATAAAGAACGGATTGGCCCCTAAGTTTTGTCTCCACGTGGGATTCTATGGGATAAAACTTCAGGGAATTGAGATGCAAAATGCAGACCATCTTGCCATGCAAATCCTTTGCTACGTGGATTACCTTGCCCTGGTGCCTGAGGACGCAGGACCAGTGGAGAAACCTTTTTGCGTTACTATGCTTTGAACTGTCAATGTTGTGAGTATGTTTTAGTTAGCTATACTAAGCAATGTTTGTATTTTCTTGTTTGTAACTTTTAAGAAACGTGCAAGCTTTTATTTTCTGAATGACCTTTTTTCAATAAATTTGGAAAAGGACTTTTGCCTTTTTGATTCCTGTGCCTTTTGCCTGGGAAGCTTAGCCACTCTGGACACCTACTGGTTATACATGTTGGATTTCTGTCTGCGTGGTAGAGGTACCGGATGAGGAAGGGGGTTCTGGGGAGGAGGACCCCCTAACACTCTCAGACCATAGGGCCCCACTGCAGGAGGATGCTATAATTGTCAAGAAGAAGGGCACATAAAAAGGTTCTGCCCATACCTCAACGCAGGAGCCTATGGAGGGCAGGAATTCAGATCTCCCTATGAGAAAAACAGCTATGCCCCTTTCCCAGCCTGTCCTAATACAACCCAGGGATATGGGAGCCAACCTTCTACATCCTATGGCCCGCAAGCACCTCCTACATCCTATGGCCCGCAAGCACCTCCACCTCAACCACCCCAGAACCACCGGCCCCAACAAAATACGAGACCTCAAATGCCCGCCTTAAATCCATCCAACTCCCATCGAACCAACGCTACCGCTCCACCTATGCACGCGCCAAATCAGCCACCTCCTCTCAACATCATGATGGGAGATGGAGAGCCTTATTGATAATTAACAGGGGATCCCGACCAAACCCAAGCCATCTGCCCCATCCTTGCACTATCACCGGAAGACCCCATTTGCACAATTGAAATCAATGGGCATCCCTATGAATGTTTACTAGATATGGGAGCCACATATTCCACCCTAGCAAACAGCCACCTTGAACCTCGATCAGAGACCAGACGCTGGACGGGATACCCCGCACTTGTCCGCTCTCCCACCCAACTAAGGTCACCCTAGGGCCCTTGCTGGCGGAACATACCTTCCTTTTAACCAGTAGCCCAGTAAACCTCCTTGGCAGAGGCTTACTTTGCAGATTAAATGCCACAATAAAGTGCTCCGGAGATGGCATATATCTGTACATGCCGGAAGAATCCGTCCCCACCTTTCAAGGAAGGCATAGTTCAAGAAGCTAAATTGGCCCGCCAGTTTCCAGACCTCCCTCCTGATCTTGAGAATGAAATGCCCCCCCCCCCGGGCTATGGGGTACGGAGTCTACTTCAGTAGGACTTCTAAAATCGGCTACCCCGGTTAGGATTACTTACAGAACAGATCTTCCTTTCCCATGCACTAAGCAATACCCTTTACTAAAGGAGGCCATAGAAGGACTGACGCCTATGATTGAGGAATTTCTCAAAAAGGGGATCCTGGTTCCTTGCGCGTCACCCTGCAATACCCCCGTACTCCCCATTAAAAAACCTTCGGGAGAAGGGGCCCCAGTTTGTTAGCGTTTTGTTCAGGACCTGAGACATGTCAACCAATTTGTGATACCACACCACCCAGTGGTGTGCAACCCAAATTCCCTCCTAAATGCAATCCCGGCAGGAACTACATGGTACAGTATTACCGGACTGAAATGGGTAAATGCACTCCCGCTAGTTCTCCATAACATACGGAGTGCACCCACTGGACCTTTAAAACTGTCCCCCTTTGAACTCTTATTCGGGAGACCCCCCCTCCTGTCTATAACACCTTATTCCCCCTCTCGGAACTCGAGGTGGGGGAAGCGGAACTTACTAACTATGTCATTCAGCTTCAGAAACAACTACAGCGCCTCCACCAGTACGTGGCTATTGAAGGACAGAATCTACCCATTGACGTCACAGCCCACTCCTTCCATCCGGGTGACTGGGTCCTGGTCAAGGTATACCAGAAACTGCTCCTCCAGCCTGCCTGGGAAGGCCCTTACCAAGTGCTTCTAACCTCGCCAACTGCTGTGAAGGTGGGAGAAAAGAACGCCTGACTCCACCACATGAGGTGCAAGGCGACACCGCCACCCCAGGAGGTGCAGGAGAGCCACGGAGAGGACTACACCTTTGAAACCCTGCCTCCCGCTGCGATCTCCTACATCGACAACGACGAGGAACAGACCGGACCAGATCGGGGTCAGAATCGGACCCAACAGACTGGACCAGATCGGGGTCAGAATCGGGCCCAACAGACTGGACCAGATCGGGGTCAGGATCGGGCCCAACAGACCAGACCAGATACCACCTCTTCACCCAACCGGACCTCCGAGATCGTCCCGGACACTGACGCCATCAAACTACGCTTCAAACGTGTTTGACAGCTCTCCGTTTGACAGCCCTTCATTTGACAGCTCAAGTGACAGCTCCGTTTGACAGCTCAACTCATCGCTTCACCGCTTCCTTTCAGCCCTTCATTTGACAGCTCAACTGACAGCTCCGTTTGACAGCTCAACTCATCGCTTTGCCGCTTCCTTTCAGCCCTTCATTTGACAGCTCTTCGTTTGACAGCTCGCCGCTTCTTCCCAGCTCACCGCTTCTTCCCTTCCTTTCGGTGCTCAACTCACAGCCCATTGCTCCTCTACTCCGATGCTGAACATGAACTTACTCCCCACCTTTCTTATCCTCTCCACCCTGACTGGGATCCCCGCTTTTTCGTCAGACCATTGTACTGGATTACAGACAGACTTCCATTTCTTAGACTTTCACAGTATCAAAACTGGGGGAAAGTCAAACCCTGACCGAATGGGGGACTTTGACTTCTGTCTCCCTGAGTCACGAACTTTGCTGCGCCATTCGTTGGTACCCTGGCTTACCGATGACCAGTACTGGGAACTCTTTACTCGAGACCGAAATCTTCAACGTATAGGGTCAGCTGTCCTCACCCTTGACCATCCGTACTACCGCCTGAAATGTAACAATGGGACTTATCTTCTTTATGGCAACGGGGAAGTCTCAAAGGGTCCAAACTGGACCGAGATCGAAGTTGGAGGGGCTACACATGTGTACACAGACTCTAACCACCCTTCCGAGAACTTGATCTTTGGGTTCCAATGCCTTCTTATGACCCCTGAGCCTCGAAAACCCCAACTCCAAGGACTCTGTCTAAGGCGGTTCTGTTGCCTATGGAACCTTGGACTCACGATTGGAAGGGAGCTGAGTACCTAGAAGTTTGGCACCACCCTATACACCCCTCTCGTTCCCCTGTATGGGACAATGCTGGACCTCTGAGGTGTGGCGGGATTGCTAAGGACAGGCAGCTCCTCAACACCACTGACCCACTGCACCCAGTTGGCACTGCACCCCAGCAGCTTGGCACAGGCCTTTCCTTCCCGGGGGAAGATCTCCTTTCGTCCTGAGAACAGAACTCTTATATCAAACTTCTAAGCCAGGTGGCTAAAGAAGCCCCTTATCCAAACTGCTGGATCTGTGCCCATGCACCCAGCCACCTCCAACAGAGTCTCCCCCTAGTTCCAGTACCGGTGACATTGGAACAATTTCGTTCCGGGGATGTTACCTCATGGAACTCGACTGCGCTAAACCTGACGCACCAGTACCTATACCTCACAGGTCCAACAAAGGGACCCCTCTGTCGCCGCTTCACTGGAGAAGGAACCTCCATCAGGTCCAGTACCTGTAGCATCAACCTTGAGATCTTAGCCACCGGCCAAGTGACTGTCACCAATCCTGCAGGTTCCCAGACTTTTCCGAACCTTACTTTCGCTTGGGCCAACACCATCGGTCACCCACCCACTTGGAAGCCTCAACACTCAGACTTTATTCTGTTAAGGACCTTTGCCTCGGGCAGGAGGGAATCCTACCTCAGCGGTTTGTTCTGGGTGTGTGGACACCGCGCATACACCTGGATAAGCTCACACATGTAGGGATCCTGCTTTGTTGCATACATCGTCCTGGGAATCAGGGTGATCCCGCATCTGCCCCCCAGGAGACAGAGGAACAAAAGGGAGCAGAAGGACCTGTCAGACCTCTCTGACGTCGCTGCAAATGAGGAAACGGTGGGTCGAGCATTGTTCCCTGCTTACGAAGCTGGATCTAATCACGTTGACATTCTCAGGCTCACCGACATTCTCCTCAAGTTCATGCAGGAAGCTACCCAGGTAACGGACTCCCTGATGTCTGAACTCTCTGAGGTAAGACAACTTAGTTTACAAACGAGAATTGCTACGGACTTTTTACTGTCCAGCCAAGGAGGGACATGCGCGTTGATAGGTGCTGAATGTTGTACATATGTGACTGACCAATCTTTGAACATCACTGGACATTTAAATAATATCCATGAGCTGGCAGGGAGACTCAATGACATACAGCACGAAGGACTATCCGACGTTGACTTGTGGGGCTGGCTGCCCAAGCTAGTGTGGCTCCGACAATTACTCAAAGCGATTTTTTTTTACTGTCATTATCATTGTTCTCTGCATTCCTATCTTCTGCTGCGCCGTACATTGTCTTAGCCCGTGTTGCTCCCTCCTCTGCTGCCCTGCTCAACCCACCTCCTTTTCTCTTAAGAGCTTATTCCCGCTCGCAGGGCACCCCCACTTTTCTGGAATATGTACAAATGAGGCACCTGGGGGAAGGGGAATATGAGATCACCGTGATTTAGGGTGCGGAGAAAGGATTTGCAAGTTCTTGCAGAACTTTGATGCAAATCTATCTCCGAATGGTGGACTGATACAGAAGGGGGGGCATGTCTTCGGCACCCCTTCCCGCCAGTCACCAGAGGGTCTGAGGCAATGACCTCAAGGGGCACATGACCCCATGGGAAACCCCAGTCCCCTCACTGTTGCACAAGCACCACACGTTACCCCAAGCCCCATGCCTTTTCCCCCCTACGCCCATTTGTTACAATGAATAGACCGGGCGACATAAATCCAAACGCCTTATTCCTCCCTCCTGCCCGATTATTTCCACTGGTAGACCATACATTGTAGTATTATGTATCTTATGAATGAACTGGCCTATTTGTGTACTGGAGCATCCTGCCCAATCAAAATAATGCATTCACCTTGCAGAGCTAGCTCAGCTCAAGCTGTTGCACGCCTCATTTAACCTTTGACAAGCCACTGACGACTCGCTGCTGCGAGAGCAATGGAACCGAAACCTCGTAAACCTTTTAACCCTCTCAAAATTGTTACAATGTATCTAGCTATTTCTGAATCGGGCTGTCTGTCAAAAAGGACTAAAATCTATAAAAATTCATAGAAAATCAACCGTAGCACCGATTCTCTTGCTTTCGGTGCCAATTTGCTCAATTTCTCTAGGACTTCAAGACTCCTCTGGTGTCCTCCATAATTTCCCAAGTGAGATGTCACGTACACTCAGGAAGACCCTAATCCTGCCAAATCACCCTGCCAAGCCCTTCCTCCGGGCAGTGCCAGGTGACAGACTATGCAAACCTGGACTCTATTGTTCTCTCATCACCGGTACTCAGGATGTACTTATCTGTGCATATCCCCAGCTCTGCATATCCCCCCTCCCTCCTCCATATGTTAATCCCGTGCAACCCACCCCTTTCTTGATGTAATCATGATGTAACTGTGATGTGTTGATGATGCTTCTGCGCTGTATCATGGGAAATGGAGGGAAGTTTTAAAAGTTCATGTCACCCCATCCTCGGGGTTCAATCTTGCCTTGAACCTGTTGCGCAATAAACTTGGATCCTCGTCTCCTTGCTCCTGTCTCCGGCTGCGCTCCTTTCTTCCGAAGGGACCCGCGGACCCTGTCCGACGAGCTAGGTGGTAGAGCAGCCTCGCCCCTAGATTTTACCGTAACACCTGGAAATTACAAAACCAACCTCAAGTTTGTCCTTGAGGATAAGACAGATGGTATTACTCTGGCTGTGGCAGAATTTCTCTGAGAGGCAGTAAGAATTAAGCAGTCACTGTGTATTATCCAGAACCTGTTTACTTCTAATGTATTTCGCTTTTGAAACTGTTCTGAGGGTCTTTGAAACGTAATAAAGAATGTTTACTCTTTTTTTAGTATTTTGTTGTGAGCTGCCCAGAGTGGCTGGGGCAACCCAGCCAGATGGGCAGCATAAAAATAAAGTAATAGTAATTTTTAGAGCATATATGGTTTTATTCTCTCATTTTATAACTGTTGCATTTTTAAATGTAATAAATAAATTTTAAAAACAAGTATGTGCCATTTGTATGTATATGCAAATTTATCCAATTTAGGAACATAAGAAATCAAAGTGGCGTTATTCTGCTTGTGGAGTGCTCTCCCAAGGAGGCCATATCTGGACCAATTTTATCTACTTCCCTCCCACATTTGTAATAAAAATTCAAGTATAATAGCAGATGCCAAATAAAACAAAGCAAAAAATAAACATACCCAGAACGATACTTAGGATAAATTTTCATACCAATATTTTATTTTTATTTGTCAAAGCAAAATACTTTCGGCCCTTAATTTGAAGAGGGGGCATTGTAACCTTTTTATTATCTGCTCTGCATTGTGGGGTGGAATCTACAAGCCCTGCCTTTTAACTGTATACTGGTATTTCAAGATTTTTATTGGATGTTCTTAACTGGTTTTAATCTCAGCTGTACTGGGTCCCACTCAGAAAAAGCAACTCAGTAAGAATCCAGAATCTGTTACAGAAATGTAGTCTGCCACAATAATTTTAGGCTCATTTAGGACAGAAAAGTAAGGGACAGGTTAGATAAAGAGCAAGCTAGAGAAGACTTGAAAGTTTTGACAACATTCAAAAATTCTCAATTTTATAATTCTTTTTCCACACAAAAAAGGGGGCATGAAAAATCTGTAGGCCTTTTCCCACAACAGACTAAATCTTCTGCCATTTGGGGGCAGTAGATAACAGGTACACAAATTTGTTGGGAAACTGCTATGGAATGGAGAATGTAAACCACTATGAATTGCAATGTTCTTCAAAGGATAGCAAGGCACACAAAAAAATCCCAAGCCATATTTCATCTAGCTCAACAACCTACTCATCAAGTAGTATCTCTTACAAGGGCTTTTACCCGCATGCAAGTACATAATACTTCATGACGTGGTTTAGCTGCAAGGCAACTGCAAAGCATATAGCTTGTGTTGTCAGTTAACACCTCAGTCCTAGAGTGTGCCCATTTCAATTTTAGGTTAATCAGGGTTTTACTCTACTGCACACACCAAATGCTTTATATAATTATATTGTACTTTAATTCCCCCATTCTTTACGTTTTCAAAATTTCAGAGTGCAATTTGACGTTGTCAATGCTAGTAGAGTGAATTTGCTGATGATGACATTCTGTTTATGCATGGGGCATGGTTCTTGACAGGAGTGCCTTCCCCAGCACAAAACAGAACACAAATTCTCTTCTACAAGTAATTAACTTGATTGCTTTTCTTTTTTTAAATAGTTGTTACTGATTTTCTTCTCAAAACAAATATCCAGTATCATTGCTAAACATACCCCGCCCTGTTGACTTGCCTCAACTACCATTTCTGGTTTATTACATCAGATGATAAATTCTGCTGTTTATATACAATATTCTTGTACTTCTTGTTCTCTTAACTTGATTTCCTTTATTCAGTTGTCCCATTAGCAAAACTTTACAATAACATTTCTGGTCTCAGTGACCACATACAATTGTGATCTAACTCTGACCATTTCACAAAAATAGTGGCTTTTAGAAATATAACCCTTGCAACAAAGCCTTCTTGGTTGTATTTTTGTTTTGTTTTTTTTTAAAAAAAGGTCAGTTGATACTTTTAACCAATTTTACCAAGGGTGGTAGGCCTTTAAAAAGGTGTAACTCTCTCTTGATAAGAGAAAAGCAGACAGGCACAATTTTCCTGTCCTCCACCTGCTTCCTGAGGTGAAAACAAAGACCTAATACAACTAAGGAGGAAAAAACCTGGTCTGAAAAATGCAATTTATATTTTGTATTATTAAAAACCAAATTTAGCCAGAAACACCTGTGAATTAAGTTTTTAAAACTGTAAATCTGCCATATAAACACTTCTTGTGTTCTGCCTTCTTGGTGTTAAAACTTCTTTTGGTTATTTTTTCTCAAGTTTTATCAAAATTACGTATAGGAATTCCTAGGAGACCTGATCACACCCAGGTCCTGGAACAGCTGAATACAGATTAACAGCAGCTGAGAAGAGACTTTCATTTTGTTTTCTTAGCTAGGTATTTTAATCATTTTCCACTATTTTCACCAATAATGTCATTTATAATCATTTTGCATGCTGCTTTTCTTAAAAAGGAGGGGGGAAGAAACCCTCAGTAAGAACTTGACTCAGAGGGGGAACCCCAAAAGCTTCCGCTTTTTTAGATTCAACATGAAACTGTGTAAGGTCCACAAAGTTAAACAGCAAGCAAAACCCTCCAACCCACAAAAAAGATCCTCCCTCAACTGCAAATCTTCCCCAAAGACAAGTGCAACTCCGCAGCTGCGGTTAAAAAAGAAGCGGATCGTACCAACTGGGGAAGAGGGGGGGTGAGGAGCTCTTCTGAAAAACGGTTTGAGAACATTGCTGCTCCCCAACCCAGCCCTGTCCGCAAATATCACTCCCCCCACAAATACGGTGTTTTTAAATTAAATATGAGTCGAGTCTGCAGCGTCTTTATTTTCCTAATCTGGAGTTTCAGCTATAAAAGCCTCCCCCCCCCATGGTGATTTCTGTTTGGAACGCACCCTTCAGGGGAATTTTATGCAAATAGTACACTTTATAGGGGGTTTCCCACAGAACTCCCAAAGGGCTACGTGGAGCCCTTAACCCTTTCTTCTCCCGACGCTGTGCAAAATACAGACACACTTGTGTACTGAGCAATTAACAATCCGATCATGCAATTAGGCACCCATTAGTTTAATGGGACGTGGGTGGCGCTGTGGATTAAACCACAGAGCCTAGGACTTGCCGATCAGAAGGTAGGCGGTTTGAATCCCCACGACGGGGTGAGCTTCCGTTGCTTGGTCCCTGCTCCTGCCAACCTAGCAGTTCGAAAGCACATCTAAGTGCAAATAGATAAATAGGTACCGCTCTGGCGGGAAGGTAAACAGCGTTTCCGTGCGCTGCCCTGGTTTGCCAGAAGCGGCTTAGTCCTCCTGGCCACATGACCCGGAAGCTGTACGCCGGCTCCCTCGGCCAATAAAGCGAGATGAGCGCCGCAACCCCAGAGTTGTCCACGACTGGACCTAACGGTCAGGGGTCCCTTTACCTTTACTAGTTTAAACTAGCGCTCTTCATCACAACTATATATGCAAGGATTTGGGCTCCACTGTGCAACAGTGTGCACGGTTACTCGGGAGTAAGCTTGACTCAACCTAGTGGAATCTTCCTCTTGAGTTAACACATGTAGGATAAAGTTATGATTCTGTGCTAAATCACCATGGATTTAATTGGACTCTAATCTGAGTAAGCATGGATAGGACCTAGATGCCTAGCTACTACTGCTAGGTGTACTTACTTGGACGTCTGAGTATAATAAGCTCAAAACAAACATAGAATCATAGAATCAAGTTGGAAGGGAACCTTAGAATCACCTAGTCCAACTCCATGCAATGTATGAATATACAGCTGTCCCGTACGGGGATCGAACCTGCAACCTTGCCATTCTCAGCTCCTGAGTATATTCACTAAAAACTTTCTGACAATAAGAGTTGTTTTGGGCACCACAGTTGAAGAAGCGATATTGACAAGCTGGAATGTGTGCAAAGGAAGTTGATAAAGATGCTCAAAGGCAGGGGGTAGACAACCTAAAGCCTGGGGGCCGGATGCGGACCATTCGCCTTCTCAATCCGGCCTGCAGATGGTCTGGGAATCAGCTTGTTTTTACAGCGCTCTATGTGGGGCTACCTTTGAAGGTGACCCAGAAACTACAACTAATCCAGAATGTGGCAGCTAGACTGGTGACTGGGAACGGCCGCCGGGACCACATAACACCGGTCCTGAGAGATCTGCATTGGCTCCCAGTACGTTTCCGAGCACAATTCAAAGTGTTGGTGCTGACCTTTAAAGCCCTAAACAAGCCTCGGTCCAGTATATCTGAAGGAGCGTCTCCACCTCCATCCTTCTACCTGGACACCGAGGTCCAGCGCCGAGGGCCTTCTGGCAGTTCCCTCACTGCGAGAAGCCAAGTTACAGGGAACCAGGCAGAGGGCCTTCTCTGTGGTGGCCCCCGCCGTGTGGAACGCCCTCCTACCAGATGTCAAAGAGAATTGAGACAGCGAAGAGCCATCTTCAAATATCTTAAGAGCTGTCACATGGAAGATGGAGCAAGCTTGTTTTCTCCTGCTTCAAGTTACAAGAAGGGAGGTTCTCACTAAACATCAGAAAAAACTTTCTGACAGTAAGAGCTGTTGGACAGTGGAACAAACCCTCCCCCCTGAAGCTGGTGGGCTCTCCTTTGTCAGGGGTTTTTAAGCAGAGGTTGGGTGGCTATCTGTCATGGATGCTTTAGCTGAGATTTCTCCATTGCAGGGGGTTGGACTAGATGACCCTCGGGACCCCTTCCAACTCTACAGCTCTATGACTGTATAAGCTGACAGCGACTTTCTTCCAACAATGACATTTCCACTTCACTCTGTAAGTGTAGCCTACCTCACAGAGTGGTTGGGGGAGGGAATGAGAGGGTGGGTGCCTAGGTATGCCTTCCTGAGGTCCTTAGAGGAAACATGGAGTGTAACTGTAATAATTAAAAAAAAAAGTAACATCCACAGACTGGTTAGTGCCAGAGGCAGATTCAAACGACAGCTGATTTTTGTACAGTCATGCCTTGGTTTGCGAACGCCTTGATACAGTCATACCTCGGGTTATGAACACTGCGGGTTGCGCATTTTTGGGTTGCGGACCATGCCAAACCCAGAAGTACTGGTGTTGTAAACAAAAATTGCCCTTTTCTCTTAGCTTTTTTCAAGAGCCCATATAGAGTCCTTACATAGGTTCCCTATTGGTAGGAGAAAATAACAGAGGCCAACCAGAGAATATTGAGAAGCGAAGCAGCTAGTAAGCCTGATCTTTATTAAACTGTTGCAACAGGGTCCCCACTCACCACACGCAGGAGGGAGGAGGAACGCAGTACAATCGTGTGCAAGCCCTTATATAGACTTTTGAAATTGCCAGCCTGTAGATCAAGACCAGCCCCAGAAACATCATACATACATCACAGAAGGGGTGTCTACAGCAGAAACCTGACAATAGAATAGAATGTATTATTTATTATTTATTATTTATACCCCACCCATCTGGCTGGGTTTCCCCAGCCACTCTGGGCGACTTCCAACAGAGTATTAAAATACAGTGGTCTGTTAAACATTAAAAGCTTCCCTAAAGAGGGCTGCCTTCTGATGTCTTCTTAAAGTCTGGTGGTAGTTCTTCTCTTTGATATCTGAGTGCTTTGTTTACCTCCTGTCTGCCAGGTTACCTGTTTAATGGTCACTTGATTGGATTTCGTGGGGAGCCTGGCCAGTCTTTTGTAGTGATAAATACTTAGTTCCTGAGCCAGGTCAGGCTCACACCCTATTCATATCTTAAATGTGCCCTTAAGACAGGATTTGTGAGGAAAGAGACAATGGGGAGGTTTCCCACTTTGATCTTGCAGACAATAAATTGAGGTCAGTTTGGGAATAAAAAATGGTTTCAGGTTGGTCTTCCCGTGCTGATCTATGTACGTGCTTGGTTGGTACACTTACGAACATTTAACATATATCTAAGACCTCAAGAAGATCATGGCCACTGGTCCCATCACCTCCTGCAGATAAAAGGGGAAGAAATGGAGGCAGTGAGGGATTTTACTTTCTTGGGCTCCATGATCACTGCAGATGCTTCTTGGGAGAAAAACAATGAGAAACCTAGAGAGCATCCTAAAAAGCAGAGACATCACCTTGCCAACAAAGGTCCATATAGTTAAAGCTATGGTTTCCCCAGTAGTGATGTATGGAAGTGAGAGCTGGACCATAAAGAAGGCTGATTGCCAAAGAATGGATGCTTTTGAATTATGGTGCTGGAGGAGACTCTAGAGAGTCCCATGGACTGCAAGAAGATCAAACGTATCCATTCTGAAGGAAATCAGCCCTGAGTGCTCACTGGAAGGACAGATCGTGAAGCTGAGGCTCCAAGACTTTGGCCCCCTCATGAGAAGAGAAGACTCCCTGGAAAAGACCCTGATGTTGGGAAAGATGGAGGGCACAAGGAGAAGGGGATGTTAGGTAGATTTATTGCTTTATTCTTGGCGTCCGGCACGCTCCCCTGCACTCCTCTGCAGGTCGTAAAGCAATTAGCAGAATTGCACAGCGTCCGTGTTGAAAGGGCAGTAAAAGAAGTAGAACACGGTTCTTCTTTTCTAGTAGCACTTTATTTGCTCAAAAATAGCATATTTACAATCCATCTGATTCAAGCTGCATTTCTGTGTCTTTCTCTCTCAGTTGCAGCTGCGCAACTAAGCTGCTTTCACTTTTCACTCAGCTCACAGCATTCCAAGCTGCTTTCGCCACGTCCTGGCTTAC
Organism: Podarcis pityusensis; assembly: GCF_964106645.2. Classification (NCBI taxonomy): domain Eukaryota; kingdom Metazoa; phylum Chordata; class Lepidosauria; order Squamata; family Lacertidae; genus Podarcis; species Podarcis pityusensis. The sequence goes on along the minus strand of NC_138035.1, from coordinate 9,819,418 downwards.
TTCCCTTGTAAGCGCCTCCTCTCAGCCTCGAGACACAGAAGGTTAACCCTTCACTACACCCAACACCCCCTCTTGTCTCGCGCCTGAGGGGAGAATCGACCCTTGGTCGTCCCAAACCCAGACCTTCACAAAACTCTCCATGTCTTTGGAAGGTGAGTGGCTTCGTGAACCCATCAGCTAGGTTCTTGGCAGAGGGACAATACTTCAGCGCAACTAATCCCTCCTGAACACTCTGGCACACATTCCGAAAGCGAATGTCTAGGTGTTTAGTTCTGGCCTTGAACTGACCTGACTCTGCCAAACGCAGGCATGGTTGATTGTCCTCGAAAACACGTATCGGCAGACAATCCACTTCGCAGAGTTCCTGCACCAAACAAGCATAGAACTCTACTTCTCTGCACATCTCTGAAAGAGCACTAAACTCAGCCTCAGTGGATGAGAGCGCTATAAGACTTTGCTTCTTGGACCTCCATCCAACTACTGAGTTCCCAAACTTCACCACTAGGCCAGACACAGACTTGCGATCCTCAAGATTAGCCCAATCCGAGTCCACAAAGCAAGTCAGTTTGACTTCTCCTTGTGCTGGCAACCTAAGACAAAAGTCTTTGGTCTCCTGCAAATACCTCAGAACTCTCTTGATGCCATTCCAGGCTTGCACACTAGGGTTTGATGCTTCCCTGCTGAGCAGATTGACAGCAAACGCTATATCAGGTCTGCTCCACTGGGACAAGTACAACAAACTCCCTAGAGCTGACTGAAACACTTCAGTATTTTCGAACGCAGCGCGTTCTGCTTGCTGGCTGTCCTTCACAAAACTAGTCTCCATAGGACTTTTTACTCCTGCACAATCACTCATCCTCATTTTCTGAAGCAATTGCTCAATTTTACCTCTCTGGCTGAGCAAAAAACTTCCATCCTGTGCACGTTCAACACTGACACCTAGATAGGTTTTGACAGCACCAAGCTGTTTAAGCTTGAATCGTTTACCTAGCTCTTTGGCAAACTTTTCCGCCTGTTCATCTGTTTCTGAGAAGAAAAGCACGTCATCAACAAAAATCATCAAACACTCTTGTGTTGCTCCTGAACCTCTCAAATAAAAGCAACTATCAGCAACACTTCTCCTGAAACCTAGCTTCTCCAAAGCTTCATTCAGGCACATGTTCCAGTTTCTAGCAGATTGACGTAATCCATAGATGGATTTGTGCAACCTCTACACAACATCCTGCCTTGAGTTCTCAAACCCCGGAGGAGGAATCATGTACAGCTCCTCCTGGAGATCTGAGTTAAGGTAGGCAACATCCACATCAAAGTGGTTTACCTTCCAGCCTCTCTGTGCTGCACAAGCTAAAAGCGTTCTCAGAGTCTCCGCTCGTGACGTTGGCGAATACACCTCCGTGAAGTGTATTCCCTTCCTCTGAGTAAATCCTCAAGCAACTAATCTGGCTTTATACTGCGGCTCTCCTGCGCCAGTGGGTTTCAAGCGATAAACCCACCTGGAACTCACAGCCTGCTTTCCCGGTGGCAACTCTGTGAGTGAGAACACACCTAGATCTTTCATGGACTTCATCTCTTTGTTCATTGCTCTGTGCCACTTGCCTGCTTCTTCCTCAGGTAAACTCTGAATATCCTTGAAGGATTCAGGTTCACATCTTGCAGAACCTACCCAGACACCTGAAGCGTCGTACCGATCAGGAGGCCTCCTTGTCCTCGCTGATTTCCTCAGTGTGACTCCTGGTGACCCTGCCGCTTCACTGGGTCCAGCTAAATCATCCTCAACTTCAGTGTCTTCCCCCTCTGACCTGCTGCGCCTCTTGGGCCTTACAGCTGGTCCAGCAGGTGAAGAAGGCTCACTCTTTGGCTCAAACTTGACACTTGCCTGAGGAGGTGTTCTAGGTTCCCCCCTCTGAGGGATCCTGAGCTGTCCCTGCCTTGGACTCTGTTGCTCTGGACCGTGGTCCCCAGCAACAAGTTCCTCTTCCTCCTCAACATCTGAGTCATAGAACTGCTGTGGAAGCACGTATGGATTAGCGTGCAGACGCTTCCAACCAGCTTGCTCACAGAACTCAGCGCTATTGCTGATAACCAACCTAGACTGGTCTCCACTTGGGTACGCAAACCTCCAGGCCTTTGAGCCAGGCTCATACCCTACAAAGATCATCCTTTTAGATCTTGGCTCACCCTTCTTGCGTAGAGCCTTTGGAATAAGCACCCAAGCCTCACAACCAAACACACGAAGGTAGTGCACCTTAGGCTTCTCTCCATGAAGTAAGAAATACGGTGTATTTCCTACACTAGAGTTATACACTCTGTTCTCGGTATGGACCACATATCGCCAAGCCTCCGACCAATATTTCTGGGGTAGCCCTGCGTCCCACAGGATCGCAGACACAGCTTCCTGCACCGTCCTGTTCTTTCTCTCTGCGACCCCATTCTGTTGCGGAGAGTAAGGAGCGGTCAGTCTGTGGCTAATCCCCTTCTCCCTAAAGAAATCCTGTAAAGCAGAACCAGTGAATTCAGCACCTCTGTCACTTTGAAAACCACGAACTTTGGTGGAAAAGGTTACCTCAACTGCGGTGATCCAATCCCTGATCATTTTAGCCGCCTCCCCTTTCGTTTTCAGAGAGAAGGTCCAAGCAGACCTCGAAAAATCATCAATCAAAAGTAAAGAATACTTCGAACCTCCCAGTGACTCAACAGACATGGGTCCACACAAATCTGCATGAATTAATTCAAAGGGTTTTGTGGTCTGCCTCTCTGACTTTGGATATGAGCATGTCACAACTTTCGCCTGTTTACATGCATTGCAATCTAGAAATTTGTCACAAGCATTAAATTTGCACCCTTGTGTCAGCTCTGGTGCTTTCTGGAGAGATCTCCAATTCAAATGAGCGAAGCGTCGGTGCCAAATATGTGAACAACCATTGTGGGGTGCTACATTCACACATTGGCCCTTCGCATCTTCGGTGTCATCTTCTCCTGTGGAAAAAGGCACATTTACAGCAAACAAATTATCTTTAGACTGCACTGTGTACACGTGTTTCCCATCCTTGGAAAATTCACATTTGTCACCTGCAAAAGAAATTTGAAAATCATCGATCAATAGATCATGCACACTTAACAAACAGTTAGTTAAACCGGGCACTGCATAAGCTTTGACTTCATGCTTAAGAAAAGGACAGAAGAACAGTCCTGTTTCTGTGAGCCTTTTTCTGCTTCCATCTGAAAACTTAACATACTTCTCAGTTTTTACTGTCCTGCAATTCCTCAAAAGATCAGCAGATGGCACCAACGAATTTGAGGCACCAGAGTCTATTATTACAGAGAGAAAGTCTTGTTGTTGACATTCCTGGGTCGCCAGGGCAACAATCTCCTCACTACCCCCCTCCTTGGGGCTTCTGCAGATGTCCTCTCTGGTTGTCACGGCAACAGACTCCCCCCGGCAGGAAGACTTGCCCACGACCTTCACAGCTTCCGTAGATGCAACTCTCTCAGTTGCCATGGAGACTGGACTTGTCTCGGCGTTCCCACACAACTCTGAAACCCTTATCTCTACTTGATGCAGGTGGCTGACCTTGAAGCCGCTAGCTCTTTGCAGCTTCCCAGGCTCCGACTCACGACGTAAACAACTCTTGGCAGCTTTTGGAGAAAGAGGCGTCTCTGAGCTTTCACTGCTCACTGCCCCCCCCCACTGCTCACGGGGTCTCCAGGACGTTTTTCTGCACCCCCTCTGATGGATGAAGGGCTCCCAACACTTGGCCTCTCTCCAGGTTCCTCACACAGACACGTTGCAGCATCCACACAGCTCCCAGGCTCAGCAAAAGCACAAGCATCATTGCTAGCAACAACAACAGCAACAGTTCCTTCGCCCCCCTGTGGGGGCTCCCAGCTCCTCCCAGCTGTGCATCGGCACTCAAGAATGTGGCCGGCGCCATCTTGCCTCTCCCTTTCAGATGCAGCCACTTCTCGGCCCTTGCTTCCCACTCCAGCTCCACAAGCTTCTTGGAGTGCTAGCCAAGCGGCCTCTGGCCTTCTTGCACCCAGGACAACAGGCACCAGATGAGCATCCACACTTTCTGCCAAAAAGGCAAGCACACGCTTCTCAACTTCACTTTGCTCTGCAGCCCTATTAGCCTCTGCTTTCCCAGCTGCATTCTGTGTGGGGTGAATTACATTCCACAGCTGCTCCCCAACCAGCAAAAGCTCCACTTGAAAGCTCCACTGCAGCCAATTTTGGCTAGTCAGTCTCTGACATGGCAGTTTAAACTCAAAGCCATGTTCACAGGGCTGAGCCATTGCCCCCTTCTGTTGGCTTTTCCCAAAGGTACTCACTCAGCAGTCAAACTGAGAATTCCGGACGTCATGGCTCTCCGTCAGCCTCCTCCGATCTGCCTCTTTGACGTCTCCGGCAGTCAATCAAGCTGACGATCAGCAGATAAAGCTTCAAAGCCCTTCCTCACACGCTTCACGTTGACCCATAACCATGTTAAGGTAGATTTATTGCTTTATTCTTGGCGTCCGGCACGCTCCCCTGCACTCCTCTGCAGGTCATAAAGCAATTAGCAGAATTGCACAGCGTCCGTGTTGAAAGGGCAGTAAAAGAAGTAGAACACGGTTCTTCTTTTCTAGTAGCACTTTATTTGCTCAAAAATAGCATATTTACAATCCATCTGATTCAAGCTGCATTTCTGTGTCTTTCTCCCTCAGTTGCAGCTGCGCAACTAAGCTGCTTTCACTTTTCACTCAGCTCACAGCATTCCAAGCTGCTTTCGTCACGTCCTGGCTTACTTCCCTTGTAAGCGCCTCCTCTCAGCCTCGAGACACAGAAGGTTAACCCTTCACTACACCCAACAGGACGAGATGGTTGGACAGTGTTCTCGAAGCTACCAGCATGAGTTTGACCAAACTGCGGGAGGCAGTGGAAGACAGGAGTGCCTGGTGTGCTCTGGTCCATGGGGTCATGAAGAGTCGGGCATCAAGTGTAACAAAAGAGATATTTACATTTCCCTATTTCCCAGCCAAGTTAATCACACCCCTTTGTCTTCATCTGGATTTGTTCTTTCTGGAATGTCTACCTGTCTGGCACTCAGGCATCAGGATGCAAGGAATTATCACTCAGGCAGAGGGGCTGCTGAGTAGCTGAGCTCACATGTCTATATGAATTTCTGAAGTTTTCCCTGTGAACCAGTACAGCAGATAGATACATTTATCAGTGAATTGCTACATTTGGTATCGTGCAGGAAAGGCCCTTTGAATAGATAGGAAGAAACTGTGATGAAGTGTTCTGTGGGGACAAATCACAAAAGTCCCAAAAGTGATTGTGCTGATTTTGGTAGTGGGCTGCATGTGCATGTTATCTGCTGGAGGGGCAACTCCCCCCAACCTATACAAAAATTCCTGCAACACACCCACAATAAATCAGGCTATTGTTCTTCCGCGAAGGATCATCCAGCCAGTGGAGGGAGGGCTGGGAAAATATCTGCCTCCACTTTTTATCCAGAGCACCATCTCTTAGTTGTGGCTATTACAAGCTAGCTTATTGTTTGAGGTGCCGGTGAGCTCACGTCCGTGGCCAGCTAAGGCCATTGTCTTCCAAAGAAAACTTGTCCTACCGGTTCCTTTTCTCCTGGATCAGAGGTTTTCAGCCTTTTTGAATCCATGGCTCCCTTGACCAACTGCCTTCTTTCTGCAGCACCCCTGTGGGGCTCAGGAGCCCAGTTACGTCGCCCCTCGCCTGCAGAGCTGGCAGCCCCTCAACCCCTTTTTGAACATCCTCTCTTGCGGAGTGTTCCCTGTGGTAGGAATTTTGAGGTCTTAGATACATGGTAATGTTCATAAACACATAGGCTCTGGTTACAGAGTTCATTTTTTCACATTCAAACTCTGCCTGGCATAAGTCACCACAAATGACCCCGTTGTGGAAACTGAAAAGGGGAAACTATTCTGAACCTGAGTGGGAAACTTTGAGCTTTGGGTTTTTGAGAAGTCACTAGCAGGCTGGCAGCCTTTGACTCAGATTAGCCAGAGTTCCTACAGTTTTGCTTGGCACGCTCTTCACTATAGGCAAATGACTTTTAAAAAATAAATTAAAAAAACCCAACACAACCCATTCATCAAGTGTGGGAAAAGGAAACTGAGAAATCGTTTTTGTTTTGTAACATTTTACTGTGCCAGGCAAATTCTCGGTGCATCCAGGCACAGAACTTTTATTGCTGATCTAGAGGCATGTAATTTTGCTTTCCTTATTAGGTGCTCTTCAGTTGGCAGGTGCACTGCAGCCAGAATGAGAAATCCTTGCAACTTATTGCAGATCCTAGCTGGGGAAGGGTTGGAGCTCAACGGTAGAGCGTCTGGCAAGTTCCACTCATCTATGGCAGGTCTTTGGAGAAGACAGCCCTGCAGGAAACCCTGGACAAAGTGCTGCCTGCCAGTGTCAAGACTGCTAAGGTAGATGGTCAGACACAATACAAGGCAGTTGGAGGATGGATGGCAGCTAACAGATTGAGGCTGAATTCTGACAGGACAGAAGTACTGTTTTGGGGGGACAGGAGGTGGGCTGGTGTGGAGGACTCCCTGGTCCTGAATGGGGTAACTGTGCCCCTGAAGGACTAGGTGCACAGCCTGGGAGTCATTCTGGACTCACAGCTGTCCATGGAGGCACAGGTCAATTCTGTGTCCAGGGCAGCTGTTTACCAGCTCCATCTGGTGCAAAGGATGAGACCCTACCTGCCCGCAGACCATCTCGCCAGAGTGGTGCATGCTCTGGTTATCTCCCGCTTAGACTACTGCAATGCGCTCTACGTGGGGCTACCTTTGAAGGTTGACGCAAAAACTGCAATTAATTCAGAATGCGGCACCCAGACTGGTGAGTGGGAGTGGCCGCCGAGACCATATAACACTGGTCCTGAGAGACCTGCATTGGTTCCCAGTACATTTCCAAACACAATTCAAAGTGTTGGTGCCGACCTTTAAAGCCCTAAATGGCCTCGGTCCAGTATACCTGAAGGAGCGTCTCCACCCCCATCGTTCTGGTCCAGCTCTGAGGGCCTTCTGGCGGTTCCCTCCCTGCGAGAAGTGAGGTTACAGGGAACCAGGCAGAGGGCCTTCTCGGTGGTGGCGCCTGCCCTGTGGAACGCCCTCCCAACAGATGTAAAAGAAATAAACAATTATCTGGCTTTTAAAAGACATCTGAAGGCAGCCCTGTTTAGGAAAGTTTTTAATGTTTGATGCTGTATTGTGTTTTTAATATTCGGTTAGTATAAATTCTTCTTCTTCTTCTTCTTCTTCTTCTTCTTCTTCTTCTTCTTCTATAAGGTAGCTTTGTATTTTCCTATGATTAAGGTTGGCAACTATTGTCCACTTCTGAGTCTGACTCTTGCTTGATTCTTCTGGAAACCAAACTGAAGAGAATGATGCTTTCCCCGATTCCATGAAAAGCACCACCTGTTTGGTTTTTTGTTTTTTTTTAATCAATTGGCAGTCTTGCCAGTGACGTGTGTGTTCATGGTGGCGAAGGCATGCAAATGAGCAGCCACAGCTACAAAGGCTGTATTTTTAAAAAAGCTCTTGAGGATTTGTGGGCTGCATTAACAGAAGTGAAGTGTCCCGATCGATGGAAGGAATAGACCCACTCTATTCTGCCTTGGTCAGACCACACCTGGAATTCTGGGTCCAGTTCTGGGCACCACAGTTTAAGAAGGATGTTGACAAGCTGGAATGTGTGCAGAGGAGGGAAACCAAGATGAAAACCAAGCCTTATGAGGAATGGTTGAAGGAGCTGGGTATGTTTAGCCTGGATAAAAAAGGAGACTGAGAGGAGATATGATAGCCATCTTCAAATATCTCAAGGGCTCTCACATGGAAGAGGGAGCAAGCTTGTTTTCTCCTGCTCTGGAGGGTGGGACTCAGAACAATGGCTTCAAGTTACAAGAAAGGAGATTCCGACAAAACATCAGGAAGAACCTTCTAACAGTAAGAGCTGTTCGACAGGGGAATGGTCTCCCTCGAGAGGTGGTGGACTTGTCGGGATGCGCCCAAGGAAACGGGGGCAATTTGCAGGCCCCCAGCTGGCTCCAGACCACCAGCCGGTAGCTGGGTGATCTCCGGTCCTTGACACAGCATGAAACAGTGACCTGCAGCTTCAGAACTCTTCAGGAGTTGGAGCACACTCTAATCAGCAGAGTAAATAACTCTTCGCAATGGAAAGGCAGAAAGAGGCATATGTAAAGTGTATTTGCGGGTGGCGCTGTGGGTTAAACCACAGAGCCTAGGACTTGCCGATCAGAAGGTCAGCGGTTCGAATCCCCATGACGGGGTGAGCTCCCATTGCTCGGTCCCTGCTGTTGCCAACCTAGCAGTTCGAAAGCACGTCAAAGTGCAAGTAGATAAATAGGTACCGCTCCTGTGGGAAGGTAAATGGCGTTTCCGTGCGCTGCTCTGGTTCGCCAGAAGTGGCTTAGTCATGCTGGCCACATGACCCAGAAGCTGTACGCCGGCTCCCTCGGCCAGTAAAGTGAGATGAGCGCCGCAACCCCAGAGTCGTCCGCGACTGGACCTAATGGTCAGGGGTCCCTTTACCTTTAAAGCGTATTTACAAGCAGTTTATTCAGGACAAAGGAAAAACATGACTCTCCCCTTTCATGTCCAAGCAAGCAGCTAAAGCAAAAGCTATACACAAACCGAAGTTCCCAGCAAGCTGTGTTGGACTGTAAACAGACATGTGACATACAACAATTCCACACGCCTGTTCTTAAGGTGGAACGGAACATCGATATCCTAACAGGACTCTCCTTCCTTGGATGTTTTTCAGCAGAGGTTGGATGGCCATCTGTCATGCATGCTTTAGCTGAGATTCCTGCACTACAGGGGGTTGGACTAGATGACCCTTGGTGTCCCTTCCAACTGTATGATGCTTTGGTTTGCTTTTGTGGAAAAATACAGCGCTGAGAATAATTTTGTCTTTTCCTGGTAATGGGTTGCTATGCAAAGGTGTTAGAATGGGAGTTTCCCCACATCCACTCCTAACGCACTGTTCTCTGCCCGAAAGCCCTGACCAATAAGAAAACACTCAACATCCTCACCCTTTTTGCAGCTGGCCATGACAAATACTGTATCTGATTGTGCTTGTCACCCTACCAGTTCAGGGTCAAGATAAGGCGGAAGACTTGAGAAGAATCGAGTCTGGCCATAAATATCTGGTCACCAGCTTTCAACTCATCTGGGCACTTTCTCACAAAATCGGCGACAGAAGCTGGCCAGGGAGTTTTATCCCACAAGCAGTTTGATAACGCCTTTACAGTAAAAGGAGCGTTGCCTAACCTTGAGAAATCCCTGCATCAGAAGAAGAAAAAGCACATTCTAATTTGGGCACCCACATAGATTGGAAACTGTATTCAAACAACAGCTGGAGGAAGTTAATCAGGGGCTAGATAGCCTGCTATCGTTTTCCTTTGGGAACCGTATTTAAGAAGTCAATCTCAGGGTTGCACGTTGCTTATATTCTTGTGCCCTGCCTGGAGGAGAACAAGTCAACCGATACAAGTGTCAGCCTTCCAGAAGGTAAAGGATTACTATTTGAAAATGATTTACAGATGGCATTTAACTCCAAATAGGCTTGCTAAGATGTATATGACTGAATTAGATAATTGCTGGAGTTGCAAAGAGGTGTAGGGACTGTTCTTTCATATGTGGTGGACTTGTAAAAGGGTAAAAGGGTATTGGGGAATGATCCATAACGAATTGAAAAAAAGATGTTTAAAAGTACTCTCCCCCCAAAAACCAGAGTCCTTTTTGTTGGGGATAATTCAGACTGAAATTTGCAGGTGTCAAAAAAGGTTATTTATGTATGCCACTACTGTGGCCCATGTTTTGTTAGCCCCAAAATGGAAAACGAGCGAGGTCCCAACCAAAGAAGAATGGCAGCTTAAGTTGACAGAATATGCGCAGCTTGCAGACTTAACATAGAATAAGAGAACAAGAAGAACATAGGTTTAGAGAAGATTGGAAAACATTTATTGAATATATGGGAAAGAACTGTGTACAGCTGAAAACGCTGGCAGCATTAAGATAAATTCAACAATGTAAATAAGTTATGATGGATGTAACAATGGAATACTGAAAGGTATAGTTTCTGTAAAATATGCAGGGGTTTATGATATGTAAAATGAACCATGTAAAGGGAAGAAGGGAAGTCATTGATATTTCAAGGATGTAAAAATGAGTACTTTAAACTGTAAAACAGAAAATTTAATAAAAATTATATACACAAAGCAATTTTCTTCTCTATTAAAACAATTTCCTTCTTCCGCTCTCCCGTTTTTTAAAGATGATTTTTACTGAATTTTTTATGATAAAAAAACCCACATAAAAACGAACGGGACACAGGCTTGATTTGAAACTTGGTGCAGCTTGCAAATGAGCAGAAAGAAGGAAACAGTCAAACAGTCATGGAGAAGATAACAGAACCATAGAATGGAATACAGTTGTACCTTGGATCTCAAATGCCTTGGCTCCTAAACAAATTGGCTCCTGAACAATCAAAACCCGGAAGTGAGTGTTCCAGTTTTCGAACGATTTTCAGAAGCCGAATGTCCAGTGTGGCTTCTGCAGCTTCTGATTGGCTGCAGGAACTTCCTGCAGCCAATCAGAAGCTGTGCTTTGGTTTCTGAACGTTTTGGAAGTCAAACGGACTTCTGGAACGGATTCCGTTCGGCTTCCAAGGTACGACTATAATGGAATTGTAGAGTTGGAAGGGACCCTGAGGATTATGTATAGTTCAACCCCCTGTAATGCTGGAATACGCAGGTGTCCCGTATGGGAATCAAACCTGTTACCTTGGTTTTATCAGCGCCACGCTATAACCAACTGAGCTATCCAGACGCAGCAATATAGAAGGCCAACAAAGCTAATTTATAGATTTAAAGCTAAAGGCAAAAAATGTCTAGGCGGAGATCTGAATGAAGGACTGCTCCCTGTTGTTGTAAAATGAGTTTGACCAATGGAAACCAAATAACTGCAAATGATCTTTTAGATTTAACCCCTCTATGTTGTCTCTTGCGCTTCGTAACTTTCTGCAAATGCTAACTGACCTATCTTATTCCAGCATCCCTTTAGAGAATGAAGTGAGACTGAGCTCTCCAACGCTGGGCGAATTCCAGCCTCGCTGCTGTTGCTAGGTGGATGATTAGATCTTTAAATGAGGCATTTTGCATGGTTTCTGGGTCTGGAGGAGCACTCTGTTCTTAAGAAATAAATAAATCACCTGACTAAGCAGAGGGATGTGCAGTGGAGATTAGGGTGGGGAGGGCGGAATTCAGCTCACTTTGCATTTAGACCTGGTTCTGCCGCACTTCCCGAAACACCGTGGGAACCAGAACACAGCTCTCCTTCATAAATCACATTTCCCCTGATTTTGCAATGCTGTGCTCCAGCTAAGCAATGTTCCCAAAACTGCCTATGTGAAAGTTTGCATTAAAAATCTGAATGCATAAAGTGAAGATAACAACACACAAAATGTGTTATATTAGAAGAAACAGCTTGCAAAATATGCACGCTTAAATAAATGTGTTTATTTAGAAGAAATTAGCACTAAAGTTCCTGCAGAAAATGTGGGGACCTGAATTTAAGATTGGAGAAATGGAGAGACTTGAAGTTATCGGATCCTTCCCTCCCTAGGTGGGAGGAAATGAGATCCATTGTGGGCTAGTGGTTAGAGCAGGTGTGGGGAAAAGACAACTTCTGATAGCCCTGGCCGTTGGCTGTGCTTGCTGGTGCTAATGGGAGTTGTAGTTCAGCGATATCTGGAGTGCCAAGTGTTCCCTAAACCTAGGTTAGTGTGTTAGACTCCTAAGGGGTTGTTTCCAGCTAATGAAACTATGCATTTAAACAAGCGTCTCTCCAAACAGCCACTCAGTTTTGAGGAGCCTGCACAATGCTGCCGATTCTCCTCCTCGTTGCGGTGTGCCAGCTGAACTCGCCAGGGAGCGCCGAGGTGGTGACCTCTTTTGAAGACGTCTGCCCCCAGTTTTTCTTCAGAGGAACCCCTCCGAGTATCGGGCTGGCTCCCCCGCGCCCGGCTCGGATTTGCCAGCGGTACAAAAACCAGTATCGTTTTGCCACTCTGTACGACCGAGACAACCGCATCCCGGTGTTCTCTGCGTACATCTACAACCCTGGGCAGGCGAAGAGGCCGAACACATGGAGGATTGAACCCCAGGTAAGAGGTCTGAGCAGACAAGAGCCGCTGCTTTAAACTCAGTGTCCCCACCTGCGTTCAAGTATGTTTCTCAGCACAATTCACAGCTGGGGAGCCAGCTGTGGTGTAGCGGTTAAGAGCGGTGGACTCGTAATTCAAAGTGTTGGTGCTGACCTTTAAAGCCTCGGCCCGGTATATCTGAAGGAGCATCTCCACCCCCATCGTTCAGCCCGGACACTGAGGTCCAGCACCGAGGGCCTTCTGGCAGTGGCGTAGCGTGGGTTGTCAGCACCCGTGGCAAGGCAAGTAATTTGCGCCCCCTAACCCGCATGCCTGGCACCCCCCCCCACAGTGGGCGGCGACCCGGCGGCTCGGATCGGATTCGCACAGCCAGCACTGCAGAGAGAGAGAGTGAGTGTAGGGGCAGAGAGCTGCGAGTGCGAGCGCCCCCCCCAGATGTTGCGCCCGGTGCGGCCGGCCCCCCCTGCACCCCCCACGCTACGCCACTGCCTTCTGGCGGTTCCCTCCCTGCGAGAAGTGAGGTTACAGGGAACCAGGCAGAGGGCCTTCTCGGTAGTGGCGCCCGCCCTGTGGAACGCCCTCCCATCAGATGCCAAGGAAATAAACAACTACAGTGGTACCTCAGGTTAAGAACTTAGTTCGTTCTGGAGGTCTGATCTTAACCTGAAACTGTCCTTAACGTGAGGTACCACTTCAGCTAATGGGGCCTCCTGCTGCCGCCGCACAATTTCTGTTCTCATCCTGAAGCAAAGTTCTTAACCCGAGGTACTATTTCTGGGCTAGCACAGTCTGTAACCTGAAGCGTCTGTAACCTGAGGTACCACTGTATCTGACTTTTAGAAGGCACCTGCTTAGGGAAGTTTCTAATGTTTGATGTTTTATTGTGCTTTTAATATTCTGTTGGGGGGTGCCCAGAGTGACTGGGGAAACCCAGCTAGATGGGCAGGGTATAAATATATTTATTATTATTATTATTATTAGAAGTAGTAGTAGTAGTAGTATTCAGCCTGCCTATTTGGGAGGGAATTCAGACATTGCAAAATGCCTAAGTTCCTGAGGAAACCCTGATCCGGGGAGGCATTGCACCCCAACACATCTTACTGCTGAAAGTGGGGAGAGACTAGCGAGATGGTTGAAGGCAGTGTTCGGCGGGGGGGGGGGGCAGGTTTGTCTTCTCATTTACTCCCTTTGTCTTCTCAGTGTGGTGTAGTGGTTAAGAGTGATAGACTCACATCAAACAATTGTTATCCCTCACTTTCCAGGGCATTTTCCTTACCACAAAAAAATGTTCTTGGAGAGGGTGGAAGCGTGTTTCTTGCATAGAGCACCAAATCCAAAGTAATTGGGCAATCTCAATTTACTGGTATGGGATCAAATCCCACACAGGAATTTTGGATTCATTGGTGGGGCTTGCTTCCAAGTAAACATTCCAAGTAAAGATGGGGAGATGGGCTAGATCCAGAAGGGGGAGCCAGTGTGGTGTAGTGGTTAAGAGCGGTGGACTCGTAATCTGGTGAACCGGGTTCGCTTCCCCGCTCCTCCTCATGCAGCTGCTGGGTGACCTTGGGCCAGTCACACTTCTCTGAAGTCTCTCAGCCCCACTCACCCCACAGAGTGTTTGTTGTGGGGGAGGAAGGGAAAAGGAGATTGTTAGCCGCTTTGAGACTCCTTCAGGTAGTGATAAAGCACGATATCAAATCCAAACTCCTCCTCCTCTTCTTCTTCTTCTTCCTTGCTTGCACCCCTGTCTCTCTTTTTCCTAAAGCTCTTGGATTTAGCACTGCCGCCCGAAATGGAAACGGAAGGATCCCTCCTGCAGGAAGGTGATGACATGCAGGAAGCACTTAAAGGCAGCCAGGCCGTTTTGCTAGATTACAAAAACCTGACCGATTTCAACAGGGGTCACCTTAACCCCAATGGCCACCAGCCCGACCGGGACGCCAAGACTTCCACCTTCACGTTGACCAACATTGTGCCGCAGTACATCAAGCTGAACGGCGGGGCCTGGAACCACTATGAGCAGTCGACGATGGCAAGCAAGACCGAAGGATGCAAGGAAACCTTTGCCGTGGTGGGCGCAGTGCCAGGGGATAGCTTCATTGCCAAAGGGAGGGTCAACAAGCCCAGCCATGTATGGTCTGCAGCCTGCTGTGTCATAGACAACAATCACCTGAGATCTTGGGCCATAATTGCCCGGAATGACGAAAACGCAGTGCAGACTCTCACTCTGGGGCAGTTGGAGGAGAAGCTGGCAGAGTTGTATAACCAGAGTCACATCTCTCTATTTGATAGTGATTGTCCCCGGGAATAAAGCCTTGTTCACTGAGACATCCTGCATGAAACTAATGATTTTAAAGTATACGTTATGTTAGTCACATGTTATGTTAGTCACAAGGTTTGACCTTAAGTACAAGGTTTTTTATTATTATTCTGTAAGTAGTCAGCCTGGTTTTTTTCTTTGGCAATCACTCATAGCTGAGTAAGATTGTCTTCCATTAACACAGTTTTAACAGTGAGTCCGAAAGTGACTGTGGAGGCCAATTCTGGATCCACACGTCCTTCCACAGTGGGGACATAGGTTTCTGGGTGGGAGCTGATCCCGGTGAGGGTTTGCCAAGCGTGCCTTCCTCTTAGCACGTTTCTTCCTTGCGTCCTGAGTTCGAGCATCTTCAAAGCTCATGACATCTTTGGCAAAGGCTGTTCTCCAATTGGAGCGCTCACAGGCAAGTGTTTCCCAGTTGTCGGTGTTTATAACATTCGATTGGGAGCCACCCAGAGTGGCTGGGAAAACTCAGCCAGATGGGCGGGGTATAAATAATAAATTATTATTATTATTATTATTATTATTATTATTATACTACATTTTTTTTAGATTTGCCTTGAAACAGTCTTTAAACCTCTTTTGTCAAACCACCAGCATTACGCTTTCCATTTTTAAGTTCGGAATAGAGTAGTTGTTGCAGAAGATGATAATCAGGCATCCGAACAACATGACCAGTCCAACGCAGCTGATGTTGAAGAATCATTGCTTCGAGACTGGTGATCTTCGCTTCTTCCAGTACACTTCTGGCATTAGTTTGCCTGTCAGCCTGGTGCTGCTGATCCATATCAGGAAGCTGGTATAGAGGGGAGGGGAGCTTTAAACATTTGCCCCCGCTGTGTTTCTAATCCGGATCCTGCCATGGTTCCATTTGCCTCTCAGTTCAGGAATATTTTTGTACACACAGAAGCTCCAATGCACAAGCAGCACATATTAAATTTTTGAAACAATTTTTTTTATTGATGCTTTGTTGATACAATGAGAAAAGAGGGGGGAGAGAAAGAAAGAGAAAATAAAATGAAGGGGGGGGGGACACCTTGGGCAGAGCAAACAAGTGCAGTAGCTACAGGCCAGCCATAGCAACATTGGAGGTGTGTACAGACATGCACACACCCTGTTGGTCCATCCAGACCACCAAGAGGTGTCTGAAGAGTTCAAGGTTACATTCCAGCCAGACAAAAGCAGCCAAGGAGGGTGACAGTGAGAGGTGTGACCTGGGAAGGAGGGGTCATAGTCTGGGGAGAGTCCTAGGGGCTGGATAGGAAAGCCTGAAAGGGCACATTTGGGGCGAAGGCCTCCCCACCACTAGTGCTAGCCCACGGGGCCTGGCTTTCCCCCTATGAATATGTCCCAGTTTTGCTTTCTAGCTCATCTCGGCCGAAAATGTGGTTGGTGAGAAGGACCGGTCCTTTGCAGGGGTGGCCCCACAGTAACTGAACTCCTTGATGCATAGGCTCCCTTCTCCCTTTAGGAACACAGGGCAATAGAAACGTTGGTGGGTGATGGATCAGGGCAAGGCAAAAGCCCTTGGGAGGATAGTTGCCTGGCGTAAAGGTAAAGGTAAAGGGACCCGTGACCATTAGGTCAAGTCGTGGCTGACTCTGGGGTTGCAGCGCTCATCTCACTTTACTGGCCGAGGGAGCCGGCGTACAGCTTCCGGGTCATGTGGCCAGCATGACTAAGCCGCTTCTGGCGAACCAGAGCAGCACACGGAAACTCCATTTACCTTCCCACCAGAGCACTACCTATTTATCTACTTGCACTTTGAGGTGCTTTCGAACTGCTAGGTTCACAGGAGCAGGGACCGTGCAATGGGAGCTCACCCCGTCGCGGGGATTCGAACCGCCAACCTTCTGATCGGCAAGTCCTAGGCTTTGTGGTTTAACCCACAACGCCACCCGCGTCCCTGCTGCCTGGCATCTAACAGCCAATAAGGAATAAGTAAGGTGGCCTACCCTTGGGGAGGAGTTCTACAGCTTTGGGGCCACGACAAGAAAGGCCCCACTGTCACTGCAGATATATGTATTATTACATTTACATCCTGTTTTTCTTCCACGGTGATATATACACAGTTCTCTCCTTCCCATCTTACCCCACAACAACCCTGTGAGGTAGGCCAAGCTGAGAGACTGTGACCAAGGTGAGCTTTGTGGCCAAGCAGGAATTTGAACCCTAGTCTCCTGGGTCCCGGTCCAGCACTCTAACCACCAAGTCACACTGGCTTTCATATGGTGGGGGCAAGATAATTTATATTTCTTAATTTTCCCTAATGTGCAAGAGTGGGGTGTTATTGCAAGAGGCTAAAATCTGTATGGAATTTATTTTTTCAAAAATACACCAGCAGGAGTCCAGCAAATGCATGAACGATATGAGCGTCATAATAATAGGGAAATGAACATCATATTATGCATGAATGAATCTTGGGCAAATGTTGTTTACATGGAAAACAAAACAGAATATGAAGATGGAACTTTTAAACTTAACTCTATGCAGAACAATAGGCAAGATTAAATTAACTACAAATTAACAGCTGCTAAATGCTGTGTTAGGGACGCGGGTGGCGCTGTGGGTAAAACCTCAGCGCCTAGGACTTGCCGATCGCATGGTCGGCGGTTCGAATCCCCGCGCAGGGTGCGCTCCCGTCGTTCGGTCCCAGCGCCTGCCAACCTAGCAGTTTGAAAGCACCCCCAGGTGCAAGTAGATAAATAGGGACCGCTTACCAGCGGGAAGGTAAACAGCGTTCCGTGTGCTGCGCTGGCTCGCCAGATGCAGCTTGTCACGCTTTCCACGTGACCCGGAAGTGTCTGTGGACAGCGCTGGCTCCCGGCCTATAGAGTGAGATGAGCGCACAACCCTAGAGTCTGGCAAGACTGGCCCGTACGGGCAGGGGTACCTTTACCTTTAAATGCTGTGTTGGGGCACCTAAAGCCCAGAATGCCTCTAGTCAAAAGTTTACTACATTAGCAACGCTGTCCTAACTACACAGTCCTTTAGAAGAAGACCAACTACCCAAAGTGAAATTCCGGGAGGCATAAACGTCCGTGGTTTTAGTTTCACATTACTAGAGACCAGTTGGGCTGCCAGGATGTACAATCCAGGAAAATCCAGATGGAAGATTAGTCCAGGCATAAACTGTAGAAAAATGCTTATTACAAGCAGCAAGAATAGAATCTAAAAAGAAAGGAAAAGGTAAGTTATTGCACACGCGTGCACATACACACACACACACACTGTAAAAAAAAAAGTGTCTGGAAAGGTGAAGCTAAGATGTTGACCACAGAAGAAATTGCAAACTTTTCTCTGCTTCCCAACATCCCAGAACTCTCTTCCCAAGTTTGATTGGTTCTTCTAATTCCACCTTTGCTCACAACTAAGACTTGTTCCACAGTTGCTATGTGGCAGCCAAGTTAACAGATAGAGCAAGATAAGCGACTGAACCGACACTTGCGGTCAAGTTGCAAGACAGCGGGTAGGCAAACTAAGGCCCAGGGGCCGGATCAGCCCAATCGCCTTCTAAATCCAGCCCAAGGACGGTCCGGGAATCAACGTGTTTTTACATGAGTAGAATGTGCCCTTTTATTTAAAATGCATCTCTGGGTTATTTGTGGGGCATAGGAATTTGCTCATTTCCCCCCTCCAAAATATAGTCCGCCCCCCCCCACAAGGTCTGAGGGACAGTGGACCGGCCCCTGCTGAAAAAGTTTGCTGACCCCTGTGCAAGCCGCATCCATGACCTCCAACCCAAGCTAAAGATAGTCCCACCAAGCTAACTCAAGTCCTATTGCTTTTGAAAGCCTTCATGATCAAATTAAGGTAGGTTCAGGGTGCTAGGTTAAGAACGTAACTATCAGGCGGCAGAGGAACCAGCCCCCACAGCAGGTTGCCAGGAACGGACAGGACAAGGAAAAGTACAGTGGTACCTCGGGTTAAGTACTTAATTCGTTCCGCAGGTCCGTTCTTAACCTGAAACTGTTCTTAACCTGAAGCACCACTTTAGCTAATGGGGCCTCCTGCTGCCGCTGCTGCAAGATTTCTGTTCTCATCCTGAAGCAAAGTTCTTAACCTGAGGTACTATTTCTGGATTAGCGGAGTCTGTAACCTGAAGCGTATGTAACCTGAAGCGTATGTAACCTGAAGTGTATGTAACCCAAGGTACCACTGTACTTAACCCGAGGTACCACTGTAACAGCATTGCCCCAAGTGAATCTCTGCCCACTCCATCTCTCCCACTTCCTCATGAGTCCAGCAGCGGAGCAAGCCAATCGGGTGCCCTGTGCAGGGGGCGGGGCCAGCCACCCCAGCCGCCCGCGGGGCCTCCAAGGAGTCTGCCTGCCTCCTCCCACTCAGCCACCCTACAGCTGAGGGGCAGGCGGCGGGTGGACCATTTGGGGCAGCGGGGAGCCTGTGAGTGCTCAAGCCACTGCGTTACTCCCAGGAGAGATGCTTGGCTCAGGTGCGCTGCAGGCCCTGTGCTGAGTGCCGCTAGGTGTGGCGTTTGCCCTCCTATGTGTGTGACATCATACTGGGTTCATAGGGAAAGGGTTAACTAATTGTAAAATGACTAACCAATGGGGACCCAGGGAGCAGAGTTAACTGTGTATAAGGTTTAAGCACAGAGGTACCGTATTTTTTGCACCATAACACTCACTTTTTTCCTCCTAGAAAGTAAGGGGAAATGTCTGTGCGTGTTATGGAGCGAATGCCTGCGGGTGGCGGAGGGGATCTGCTGCAGTCGTGAGCAGAGGATCCATGGTTCCCCTTCCTTCCCTCCTCCGTGGCTCGCTTTGAAACAGCAAAGCGGGAGAAGAGCCGCGGAGTGGGGAGGAGAGAGGGACAGAGAGCCTGCTTCTTTAAAGGAGCAAAGCGGGAGGGGAGAGGAGCCTTCTCCCCTTATACCCCTCTTCTTCATTATTAGCAGCATCCTTCTCCACCCACCCCACGCGTGTTCCTTGTCCCTTGAGTGCTTTTCCTTCCTTCCCCACTTAAAACATGGTTACAAAGCACGGATCCACATGGATCCTCAGGATTTTTGCACTGGGTCACCCCAAATTCACCATCAGATCACCTAGCATGTCCATGGCTACATCTTGCACCAAAAAAATCACACACCCACTGTTGCCTGGGGCTGCAGTGGTGCAAAAACGTGGTTACAAAGCATGGATCCACATGGATCCTCAGGATTTTGCACTGGGCTACTCCAAACTCACTGTCAGATCACATGTCCGTGGCCACAGCATGAACCACAAAAATCATATATCCACTGTTTCGTTTAGAATATTTTTTTCCTTGTTTTCTTCCTCTAAAAACTACGTGCGTGTTATGGTCTGGTGCATGTTATAGAGCGAAAAATACGGTATTTTAGGGGGTTAGAGTTGTAGAGAAGACAGTCTGGAGTGGGAAGAGACAGATAAGATAAGTCAGTGGGTTGGGCTAGTCTGGTGTGTGTGTGTGAGAGAGAATATGTTAAGAGGAGTTGGTCAAACAGTTGAGATAATCAGTCAGAAGGTATTAGGAAGATAAAGATACTAAAGTTAAGAGGAATATTATCTGAGAAACCATAAACTTGTTAATGCTTGTAAAATAAACGGTTTTTTTGGTTCACTTTTAACAACTGTCTGGACTCAGTGTTTTACCAGACAGTAACTGGTTGGTGGCAGCGGGGAAGCGAGCACAGTGGTGGCACAGGGATCAATAGACCGTTAAACATCCGGGGTTGTGTTCGCTTCAGGAGGCGAACGGGGCTCCAGAACTAATCCCGTTTGCATCCAGAGGTACCACTGTATAGACATTTTAAATTCCCTGCCCTGGAGCTCAAGACCACCCTTCCATACATCATACATACATCACAGAAGGGGTGTAACCCAAGACCACCCCCCACAAACATCATATCTACATCACAGAAAATGTGTTGTCGTTTTTCCTGTCTGCCAGGTTATCTGGTTGCCTTTCCATATAGTCTGTCACCCATTAAAATGCCGATTACTCAATTCCCGAGACAATGGGAAGGCTCCCTGACCCCCTCCCTCCTTGCAGAGAAAACACCTGGTCAGTTTGGGAACCAAAAGTGGTTTTCCTGTGCTGATCTATGTATGTGCTTGGTTGGTACACTTATGAACATTTAGCATATATCTAAGACCTCAAAATTCCTACCATACCCCTCATCTGCCTCTGAGCTGTGACTTCCCTCAAATCCCTGCTGTAATTCTGAACTGTCTTCTTCTCTGGAAGGGTCAGGCTGGGGAGATGGCCTCCACCAATCCTCCTCTGCCCAGTCCCTGACAGTAACTACAGTTTTAGGTTACAGCTTTTCCGGTGCAAAGGGCACTTTATAAGGCCACTTACCCCACAGTTCCTGCGAGGATTCCTTCTAAGATGATGAACTTGGTCTTTGCAGCAAGGCTGAGAGCAGCTTTAAAACGAAAAGGAAACCACGTAGTCAGGGAGTGAGGAAATGGCTGGCTTATACTATCAATGCTTCAGGGTCCACGTTCTGCTTGCTTACTCTTTATCATCCCACGGTGGGATTTATGTATAAGCTAAACAAGCTACAGTTTAGGGCTACACTCTCTTGCCCCCCCCCCCAATTCTTTTAAAGGAAAACAAACTGGATGTACATTTCCAAAATACAAGATAAAAAACAAATGAAATAAAACCTACATACAGCAACAGTGTTTTGTGTTGTGTAGGCTCCCTATTTGTTATGTGCAAATGGCTTTAGATACATATGAAGTCCATGAATTACCATACAGTGGTACCTCTGGTTAAGAACTTAATTCGTTCTGGAGGTCCGTTCTTAACCTGAAACTGTTCTTAACCTGAGGTACCACTTTAGCTAATGGGGCCTCCCGCTGCGTGATTTCTGTTCTCATCCTGAAGCAAATTTCTTAACCTGAGGTACTATTTCTGGGATAGCGGAGTCTGCAACCTGAAGCGCCTGTAATCTGAAGGGTCTGTAACCCGAGGTACCACTGTATAGCATATATTCAACACAAAGAACAGTGACAATTTGTTGTTGACAAAGGACAGCTGGACATATAAAGGGCCCCATTACCTTCAGGAACTTAGAGCCTCATCAAACCTAAATCTGGCCCTGATCCCACCCAACACCTGTGACTCCTATAATGAGTCCTCCTTGCAAGCAAAATGCTCTCTCCTAACTCTGGAGGAGGAAGAAGAAAAATGGGAAACTGGAATGAGACCCTTGTATGGGGCAAATGTGTGAAACACACCAGAGCTGGTGCCGGTTGGAGAGGATGGTGCTGGACTCTGTGGATGATTGGCGTGCGTCAGTATAACACAGCTCCTTGGTCGCATCCACAATATACATTTAAAGCAGGTGACTCCCCCAGCCGCCACTGCTGCCACTGCCGCCAAAAAAAGGGAACTGTAGTTTAAGTTCTGTGAGGAGTAAGCAACAGTTCGCAGAATTCCTTGGGGAAAGTAATTTTTTAAAAAGCGCATAGTGTGGATGTGTCTTTATGGACACAAGCAATTCTTAGAACTTAAATATATATATTTAAGTTTTTAAATATATAATTTTTAAATATATTTAAATATTTAATATGTAAATATATAATTGCTGTTTGCAATTGCTGAGTATTTAACTTGCCGCTCTGTTCTGGTTATTAATTTTCTCTTATTTTGCCTAAAATGTTTATGGTCCTCGTGTATTCAAGGCTCTCTAAGCAACAGAATAAAATACAGAATGGCATACGTGCACCTACAAGGTATTTTGGAGAAGTTAGTTGTTTGTTGTGCATTTCGACACCTCGAACCAAATTTTGCGTGATGGTCCTGAGACCAAGGAGAAGGTTTTCATGTATGTTTGGATACAACTGGACGCCATTTTGAATAAAGTTGGTGGACTGGACCTTTCAAAGCTGGACTGAATTTAATGACGGATTTTAAAAATGGGTACTTCAGAATTCCAGAGCGACGCTGGATACAAGGCTGCTTGCTCGTTATATATAAAATGAGAGAGTGTAAGAATGGTCAGATAAGTATTAACCTTCCTAAACTATTTGCTCAAATATTAATTATAAAATATTAATTATAAAATTAGATTGGTTAACCCGACATATTCTGTGATATTTCTGCTTCCATCAGGCCCTGGTCCCCATGCGAAAGCAGACACGGCTGCCTGAATAGGGTGGTGGAACAAGGAGAGTCACCCCATTAAGAAGGAAACATCAAAATGAGGATATTTGTGAGGACAACAGAACCCTCCTCTCCTCTGCCTTAAGAACAGAAGAAGAGCCTGCTGGATCAGGCCAATGGCCCATCTAGTTCATCATACTGTTCTCACAGTGGCCAACCAGGTGTCTGTAAAAAACCTGCAACTGGGACCCGGGGTAAGCAGAGACATCACCTTGCCAACAAAGGTCCATATAGTTCAAGCTATGGTTTTCCCAGTAGTGATGTATGGAAGTGAGAGCTGGACCATAAAGAAGGCTGAT
Organism: Podarcis pityusensis; assembly: GCF_964106645.2. Taxonomy (NCBI): domain Eukaryota; kingdom Metazoa; phylum Chordata; class Lepidosauria; order Squamata; family Lacertidae; genus Podarcis; species Podarcis pityusensis. Next base: position 9,796,431 of record NC_138035.1, on the reverse strand, counting down.
CACCGAAGAATGGATGCTTTTGAATTATGGTGCTGGAGGAGACTCTTGAGAGTCCCATGGACTGCAAGAAGATCAAACCTATCCATTCTTAAGGAAATCAGCCCTGAGTGCTCATTGGAAGGACAGATCCTGAAGCTGAGGCTCCATGACTTTGGCCACCTCATGAGAAGAGAAGACTCCCTGGAAAAGACCCTGATGTTGGGAAAGATGGAGGGCACAAGGAGAAGGGGACGACAGAGGACAAGATGGTTGGACAGTGTTCTTGAAGCTACGAACATGAGTTTGACCAAACTGCGGGAGGCGGTGGAAGACAGGAGTGCCTGGCGTGCTCTGGTCCATGGGGTCACAAAGAGTTGGACACAACTAAACGACTAAGCAACAATAAAGCGTAATGCTGGTGGTTGACAAAAGAGGTTTAAAGACTCTCTCAAGACAAATCTAAAAAAATGTAGTATAAAAACTGGCCTGCGAGTGCTCCAATTGGAGAACAGCCTTCACGAAAGGTGTCATGGGCTTTGAAGATGATTGAACTCAGGACAAAAGGGAGAAACGTGCTAAGAGGAAGACATGCTTGGCAAACCCTCACCATGATCAACACCTGCCCGGAAACCTAAGTCTCCACTATGGAAGGACATGTGGATCCAGAATTGGCCTCCACAGTCACTTACGGACTCACTATTAAAACTGGGTTTATGGAAGACAATCTTACTCGGCTACATATGATCGCTGGAGAAGAAAGAGAAGGAGAAGGAGAAGGAGAAGGAGAAGGAGAAGGAGAAGGAGAAGGAGAAGGAGAAGGAGAAGGAGAAGGAGAAGGAGAAGCATTGTCACCTCTAGGCAGAGCTTAGGCATCATGGCTAAAGCCATCCAAGTTGGGAACAGCACTGTCTCCTAGGGGAGAGAGTTTCATTATTTAACTTTGGTCCACACTTCTGCCTGTGCTGTGCCTAAAAAGCGCCCACCCTGTGGAACGCCCTCCCGCCAGATGCCGAAGAAATAAACAATTAACACAACTTTCCAAAGACATCTGAATGAAGCCCTTTATGGGGAAGTTTTTCGTGTTTGGTGTTTTAATGCGGCTTCATAATTTGTTGGAAGCCGCCCAGAGTGGCTGGGGCAGCCCCGTCGGATGGGTGGCATATAAAGGAATCATGATTGTCAGGGAACTGCCATCAGCTCAGAGGCGAGAGGTGGAAGGGCAGTTGGGTTACAGGGAGCCTCCGAAGATCGTGAGAAGTAGTTCTTCCTCCGGGGAGGAGGGAAACCACACCTCCAGTGGGGAAGGGATGCAGGGCTCGGAGGTTGCAAGGGACAGCCACAACACCGAGCCTGAGCAAAGCAGGTCCCCCTTTGCCCACGCCCTCTCTGCGCAGTTGGTTTGCGCACAGAGAGGGGAGGCGTAGGATGGGGTCAAAAGAATGCTCTGCTGGGGCAAGTTTAAGGACCGCCCACTCCCAGATTCTGCTAGTGACTGAGCAAGACATGGAATTGAGACGTTCTGAACTGTGAATGTTTTTGTACCGATAATAAAGCCTTGAAAAGACCAGTGGGGGTCTTGCTTATTCGCTCTCGAGCAACCACGCCGGCACACATAACAATGATGATGAAAGAAGTCTAGAATCAGCGGCAGAAGCTGAAGTAGGGGAGGAGGGAAGCCAACAGGCAGAGACTCCTGACATATCAGACCCAACCGTCACAGCCAGTAGTCAAGTATGATGAGAGCTGTAGCAGAAATCATCTGTAGGCCACCAAGTTGGGGAAGGTTGGTGGAGACAGGCGGACAACAAATATGGTGGCCATCGTCGTTATTAGTTCGAACCTAGGATATTCTGTAAGGGGGAAAGTGCCCTGTTACTATGCAACGTTTACTCTTAAACCTCATCTTACCTGCACCAGAACCCTTTGGTGTGTCCCTGTTGTGTCCCTGTTGTGTGCTACAACTGAGATTTAACTTAGACCAAACGTTTTTTCCACCAGAAGCCTCACAGGTGCTGACTTCAGAGAAGGGGACGGTTCCTCGATAGCCTTCCAGGCATTCATAGCGCAGTTTCTGCCCCACGTGGTACATTGTCACTTTAACATCGGCATTGCTGAGGGGTTCTGGTTCTCCGCAGAAGCCTACAGGGCGGAAGAAGAAAGTGAAGAAGTCCAGCAGTCAGTGATGGAGCCAGGAACAAGCAGGGGCTGTTTGTTTGTTTTTAAGGGCCACATATTTTTATTTTCAATTTCGTGAACCCATTTTTATCGCTGTTGTTTTACAGGTAGTATGAAAACCAAGGCAGGGGAAAATGAGAAGCGGGTACACGAGATCATCAAGGACAGAGATTCAAAAGTTGTTTGGCACCTTTTGTTGCCTTTTTAAATAGACTGTAAAAGGTTCCCATTCTTCTTTAAAATCACAGACAACAAAATGAACCTGACTCCTTGGCAGGTTTTGAATAAACTACGGTAACACAAATTTGTTGAGTTAATATGGTGGATAGATAACATAAGGATGTATACAATTTTATAATATGCAGAGAACAACATGAGTTGAGAAATCAGAGAGAGGAGCTGAAGGAAGTCTTGGGGGGGAGGGAGGGTTTGTTGGGGAGGTGGGAGGAAAAAACATGGGGGGGGGAAACAATGAAGATGATTTGTATTGTTGATTTGTTTTGTTGAATTTGTTAATAAAAAAACCTTTTTAAAAAGCTGTTTGGCACCTTCTAGGGCACCAAATGCAGCAGGCCTAGTATAGGGGTGCAACAACCCAATAGAGAGGTATATCCTGTATCTGCCACCTGAGGTGGTTGCCTAACTTTACCTAATGATAGGACCGGACTGTCACCACAATTCTGGGTCCAAGATCTCAAAGAGATCACTCTTCCATGGTTAAAGAAAAGGTAAAGGGAGCCCTGACCATTAGGTCCAGTCGTGGCTGACTCTGGGGTTGGGGCGCTCATCTCGCTTTACTGGCCGAGGGAGCCAGCGTACAGCTTCCAGTTCATGTGGCCAGCATGACTAAGCCACTTCTGGCAAACCAGAGCAGCGCACGGAAACGCCATTTACCTTCCTGCCGGAGTGGTACCTATTGATCTATTTGCACTTTGACGTGATTTTGAACTGCTAGGTTGGCAGGAACAGGGACTGAGCAATGGGAGCTCACCCCGTCATGGGGATTTGAACCGCCGACCTTCCGATCAGCAAGTCCCAGGCTCTGTGGTTTAACTCACAGCGCCACCTGCGTCCCTCTTTCCATGGTTACATTTGTGTTAAATGCACGATCAGGGACATGTACAGGATTAATAGCACCTTAGGAGTCCCAGCCACCTACCCTGAGATGTTCTGCTACTTCTGAACATCCCAAAATTTCTCCAACCCTGCTGGCCTAATATAACATCAGAAGAGGAGCCTGCTGGATCAGGCCAATGGCTCATCAAGTCTAGCATCTTGTTCTCACAGTGGCCAACTGGATACCCATGGGAAACAGGCAGGATTTAAGGACAAGAGCCCTCTTCCCTCTTGTGGTTGCCAGCAACAGGCATTGTGAATTGTTTTGTGGATTACGAGTGCTGCAACGCTTTGTGGATTTTATAATATGACTTTTCTTGTGGTTGTGCTGTTTGATCTTTTTTTTTAGTTGTTTTGTTAATGTCGTATGGAAGTGGCTGTTTCATTGGTGATACGTTAATCGTTTTATATACCCTATTTTTCCATGTATAAGATGCCCCCATGTATAAGATGACCCCTATTTTTGAGCCCCAAATTAAGAAATGAATATTCTAAACATTCCATGTATGAGGCCCCCCAATTTTAAACTTAAAAAATAAGGGAGAAATATAGTCTTATACAGTGGACGCTCAGGTCGCGAACGTGATCCGTGCGGGATGCACGTTTGCCACCCACAGTGGCGTGTCTGCGCACACGCGGGTTGCGATTCAGTGCTTCCACGCATGTGCAAAGCGCAATTTAGTGCTTCTGCACACGATCGACCCCCGAAACTCGGAAGAAGAAGAAGAGGAGTTTGGATTTGATATCCCGCTTTATCAATTACCCTAAGGAGTCTCAAAGCGGCTAACATTCTCCTTTCCCTTCCTCCCCCACAACAAACACTCTGTGAGGTGAGTGGGGCTGAGAGACTTCAGAGAAGTGTGACTGGCCCAAGGTCACCCAGCATGTGGAGGAGCGGGGAAGCGAACCCTGTTCCCCAGATTACGAGTCCACCGCTCTTAACCACTACACCACGCTGGCTCTCTGGTACCCGTTCTGGTACTTCCGGGTTTCGGCGGGTCTGTAACCTGAAAAAACACAACCTGAAGCATCTGTAACTCAAGGTATGACTGTACACAGAAAAATACATTAATTTATGTTGCAATGGTGATGCTCTGCGTGATTGCTTATTGTAGGCAAGCCGCTTTGTGACTCATGTAAGCGAAAAGAGGCCGTAGAAATAAAACAAATGAACCTGAAAAGCAATGATATTCAGAAGGATAATGCCCCTAACTGGAGCAGCACACAGGGCACCAGTTTACTCTTTGCCTTTATTTGTTTCCTGTGCGGCTACATCTCTACTTGCGGAGTGACTTTAGGCTATAGGATATGAAGATGGAAGCATCTGTCTTACCTGCCAGATTTGTAGGTTGGGGGCTGGTGGAAGCTATGGTCCAGTTTCCTGCTGTAGAATGTACTGTAGGAGGAAGAGTCTGCCGCGGGTCAGCTGTGTAGAAGAACGAGGAAGAAAATAAGGTACTCCGAACAATATACAGTGGTACCTCTGGATGCGAACGGGATCCATTCCGGAGCTCCGTTCGCATCCTGAGTAGAACGTAAGACGTGTCTGCGCGTCTGCGTGGGTCGCATTTTGCCACTTCCGCGCATGCGCATGATGTCGTTTTGAGCATCTGCACATGCGCGAGCAGCAAAACCCAGAAGTAACGGTCTCCCATACTTCTGGGTTGCTGTGGAGCGTACCTTGAAAACGCTCAACCTGAAGCACATTTAACCTGAGGTATGACTGTAGAAGTGCTTGCTTGTTAGGCGCATCATGCGTTGAACAGCAAAGCAGCAGTGTCTGTTTTCAGTCCAGGGTCCACTTTCCCTTATGGTGAGCCTGGCAGGAGCCACATAACTGTGGTGGGTGGAGCCAGAAGCAAAAGCGGGCAGAGTAATAATAATAATAATAATAGTATTTTATACCCCACCCATCTGACTGGATTGCCACCGCCACTCTGGGAGGCTTCCAACAGAAACACAGGAAAGCAACAACATCTAACCTTGAAAGCTTCCCAAAACTGGGCAGCCTTCAGATGTCTTCTGTATAATTTTTCATAGACATCTGAAGGCAGCCTTGTTTTGGGAAGCTTTTCACAGTTTAATGTTTTTTTATGTTTTTATATATGTTGGAAGCTGCTCGTAATGGCTGGGGGAACCCAGTCAGATGGATGGGGTACAAATAAATTACGATTATTAACCTATCTCCTTGACATCTGATGGGAGGGCATTCAACAGGGCAGGCGCCACTACCGAGAAGGCCCTCTGCCTGGTTCCCTGTAATCTCGCTTCTCCCAGTGAGGAAGCCGCCAGAAAGTCCTGGACCTCAGTGTCTGAACAATGGGGGTGGAGACGCTCCTTCAGGTTGACAGCACAGAGGCCATTTAGGGCTTAAAGGTCAGCACCAAGACTTAGAATTGTGCTTGGAAACATCCTGGGAGCCAACGTAGATTTTTTAGCATTGTTGTTATGTGGCCCCGTGGCTGCTACCAGTCTCGCAGCTGCATTTGGGATGCGTGATAGTTTCTGAGGTCTTTTCAAAGGTAGAGCGCATTGAAGTAGTCCAAGCGGGAGATAACCAGTGCATGGAGCACTCTGGCGAGACAGTGTGCAGGCAGGCAGGTCTCAGCTGTCGCAACAGGGGAAACAGGTAGACAGCTGCCCTGGAAACATAGTTTACCTGCACCTCCATGGGCAGCTGTGAGTCCAAAATGACCCCCAGGCTCCACACCTGGTCCTTTAGGGGCACAGTTACTCCATTCAGGACCAGCGAGTCCCTCACACTTCCCTGCCCCGTCTCCCCATTTTGTTGGGATTTAATTTCAATCCATTAACCACCCTCCAACTGCTTCCAGACACCCACAAAGGACCTTCGCCACCATCACTGGTTCCAGGAGATCGAGCCGAGTATGGCTGCGATCGGCTGCCATTTTTCTTTTTTGCAAAGTGGCGTTACATGCAAAAACAGAAGTTTTTACCTGCAGATGCATCTCTCCATTTCTCAGATCTTCCAGCTGACTTCAAAGAGGAAGACAAGGTATAGAAATTCATTCTGTCTCCCAGAAACACAACTTCTTACCTACACAAATTGGGAGCAGAGCAGTTCTGTTCCACTTAGCTGTACCGCCCACGTTCCTGCATGTCAGAAGATTGCTTTTCCTTGGTTTTCTCTGGTACCCTTTATGGCAATTGTAACGAGCAGGTGTGCCCACGACATACCCTTCAGGAGCAGTGTATTTTGCAAACTTGATTTTCTGTGGAACGGGGCACTCTACTGCAAAAGAGAAAGGAAGTTTGCATGTGTGAACCAGGGATACGGGATGTTAGCAAAGCCATTCAAATAATGCATAATAAGACGTAACCGGCTGGATTTTTGAATAAATACGGTATACTATTCATTGTATCAAACTGTAGATTTCAACGGAAGTTTCATAAAGTTCAACGAAAAAAGCAGAAGACCCAGTGGATCAGTTCATTCTCTAGTCAGTTCATACATGTATAAGTCATCATCATCAATCTTTATTACGGTCCAGAGACCCAACAAATCATTACAAAGCAATACACAATTCATATAGCCTACCTCCAGGTTAAACAAGCATTTTGTTCAGAATATTGGGATCATTGGTTCTTGCAATCACCGATAAAAACTTTGCCACTGCTAATGTTCTAGCGTTTGTCCGGTCTTCCAATAGGAACCTGACATAGTGAGCCTCTGATTTTCCCGGGAAAGGTACCAGCAAGGGTAATATCAGTTCAGCCCTGGCTTGCTCATATTTTGCACAGTGCAACAAAATATGTTTTATAGAAGCAATGTCTTGAGCACAGGAGCAAAGTCTGTCCTGGTAGGGAACTCCTCTCAACCTGCCATCCAACACTGCAGAAGTGTCTATTCTACCTGTCTGTTCATAGAGTCCAATAATCCACATAAAGGGTTGTTACAGTTCCACAGAATTCTTTCACAGAGGCTAAGACAAGGATTTCTGGAATATTAGCCTTGTTTCGCCATCCTAGGCTTCATCAGTAGAACAGGCTCTAGGTAATGCAAATAAATACAATTTCGTAATCTCACACATTTTTACAGCAAAAATAATATAAAAAACCATAAACAACTGTAGATACCATATGTAATATAGTGGATCTTATAGCATAGTATTAGTTGCAGTAAACAACGACTGCTACAAGGCAGGATTATATGGACAAGCACAATATTGGTTTGAGTAACAAGTGTCAGCAATCCACAGATACAAAATTTATTTCTTAAAGTGACCCATATGGCACGACAGAAAGAAAGCAAACTTAATCCATGCTCAGATGTGTAAACTCATACATAAATGTAATCAGTTTTTAGATCTAAAGTAAAAGCAGTCCACAGATACAAAATTTGTAATAACGCAAGCAGAGTCCAGGAGGAAAATAAATCCTGCCAACACTTCACTGAAGAAATTGAATGAAACAGCGTATAATTTGAGAGGAAAGGAACAAAGAAGCCTTTCTTACTTCTGGCCTGGTTCATAGCGGGAAGACAGTCAACCAGTCATACAGAGGGGGAGAAACTCCCTCAGGACAGCATAGCCAATCACATGCTACCTCAGTAAACACACTGCCTGGTTGCTAAGAAATGTCTCTACCAGTCCCTCTCTTGTTTATAATAATAATTTATAGCAATTTATTATTTATACCACGCTCATCTGGCTGAGTTTCCCCAACCATTCTGGGCGGCTCCCAACTGAGTGCTAAAAACAATACAGCATTAAATATTAAAAACTTCCCTAAACAGGGCTGCCTTCAGATGTCTTTTAAATAATAATAGTGAAATATACTCAGAGTCGGGAGTGGATTTCATGCTCTTTATTCAGCTCATAGTGGTGAGGAGGAATGAAAGTTTCCCCAAAGTATCTGCTTATATACATTATTTACACAATGGGCTGCACGTGATTGGCTAATTCCAGAATTCTCCTGTAGGCCAATCAGATTGTGGATTCACTTCCATCTGGAGCTAGATTGGGTGGCTCCTGCAGACCAATCATACTGCTGCATTGTTCTAGGACCAATCAGATTGCTGCATTCTGAATCCTATTGTTCTAGGACCAATCAGACTGCTGCATTTTGGATCCTATTGTTCTAGGACCAATCAGACTGCTGCATTTTGGATCCTATTCAACTCAGTACATAACAAATAATAATTTAATTTAACAGAATTAACCCTTTAGTTGCAAACTGGATGATCCTTGTTGTTGCATTTCCAAGGTCTGGGGGACAAACGCAGCCTTCCAAATCTCTCTGGTCAGTCCCCAAGACTCTCCCCACGCCACAGCCCTCACCAGTCCTGTTCCACAGCCTCCTCAGGCTTGTGTGTCTAGCCAGAATGCGTCCCTGAACTCTGAAAATGCTCTTGCTTGCCTCTGTGTGTGTGTGACAATAATACATTTACATCCATCGCTCCTCCCGCTTTTGCTGCTCCCCTAGGAAATATTACTGGGGTTTAAGTCCACAAATCACAACTTGAGGGATGGGAGAGAGATTCAACTCAGTTGCATTTAAAGGGGAAATTACCTAATTCACACTTTCTAAACCAACATGCAAATCGAAACACAGCCATCCTTCGAAATTCACACTTCTCCAAGTTGCACAGTGCCGTCCTCCAGCCAGTTAATGTATAACGTTGGGGTAAGTGCGCACTCATTGCTGAAAACAGCGTATGAAAAGACATTATATTGGGTGTCATTGCTTTGGAAAAAATGTGTATAACGGGCAAAACTGCACACGCAAATGGAGGCGTTCACAAAGTAAAGGAAGGATTGAACTCTGATTAATAAGAATACACACAGAGGCTTGAACCAGCAAGACTCTGGGAAGGGTTCGTATAATAATCTCTCTCTGCCTCCACCCCTCGGCTCAGGTCCCCAGGTCGTTGTATTCACAAAATAACTTTTACAGAGTGTTTGTAAGAACCAATCAGATGTCTTCTGAGCATTTCAACAGACCCCACCTGGGGACAAAGTTAAACTACTAAAACTAATTAAGCATGGGGTAAATAAAGAACAGAACTACAAAGGAGTGCCAGAGGTGATAAACAAGCAATATACATGATAAGAAGGATGGCCAGGAGCACAGCAATCATTATCACCTTCAGGTGAGACCTGTTTCCTGGCCCGAAAATTAACATCCTAAGATTAACATATCAGAAAAGCTACATCAAAGAAACTGCCCACTGTCTTTGATGACCCCGGATGCCTGCCTCGCGAAGCAACTGGGCTGTGTACGTGACTGGTCAAGAAAGAGAAATGGAACAGGGATGCAGAGGTGTAGATTGATCAAGAATCATATCAAAATAGTTTAAACCCAGTCAACGCAATGCTTTCATTGCTGACACAGATGGCTTACTCTATATTTGTTATAATTCCTCATAGCAATCCCACCTGATCACTACAGCAAATGTGTACATCTGGGGAAATTTGCATTAAGATGCTGACATGTTTTCACGAGGACTTAAAAATTAATAAATTGTAAACGGGTGTGGAATTATGAGGAACTGAACTGAAGACTGGAAGGATGAGAAACTGAGGCCACATTCACACGCCATGCATACAAAGCACTATGATACCACTTTAAACAGTTATGGCTTTCCCCACCAAACAATTATGGGAGCTGTAGTTTGTTAAGTTATCACAGGCATAGGCAAACTCCGGCCCTCCAGAAGTTAGGGACTACAATTCCCATCATCCCTGACCACTGGTCCTGTTAGCTAGGGATGATGGGAATTGTAGTCCCAAGCATCTGGAGGGCCGGAGTTTGCCTATCCTGAGTTATCAGGAGGCCCCCATCCCCCTCACAGAATTAAAATTCCCAGAGTGGTGTAACAATCCCTTGTCCCAGAGAACTCTGGGAATTGTAGTTCTGGCAGGGGACAAACAACTCTCAGCACCCTTAACAAACTACAGCTCCCAGAATTCTCTGGGGGAAGTTATGGCTATTTGAAGTAGTGTCATAGTTATTCACATGTATGGTGTGGTGACTGTGGCTTTAGAACAAGCTTCATCAACCTCGGCCCTCCAGATGTTTTTGGCCTACAACTCCCATGATTCCCTAGCTAGCAGGACCAGTGGTCAAGGATGATGGGAATTGTAGTCCCAAACTTCCAGCCCAACCCATTACAATGCAATTATCTCAACATAAACAGTGTTAGTAGACACGTATTAGGATTTTCCTGTAAATGCCCTTTACAGATGGCTTTGAGCTTCACCCTGCAACTGCGCTATGACTCTCTTGTGACTCATTTAATCAAGAGTGCCCTTTAGAATAGGCAGTTTTGGGGCAAAGGGGGGAATGAACGAAAGATAAGCGTCAAAAACAGATGAAAAATGGAAATCCCAGGCTGCCCGCTGCTTTCAAAGAACCGTTTGAAGCCTTAGCAGAAATGTGTCACCCCTTTATGAGGAAGTAGCTTGCGGAGACTTTTTTATTTGATAAGCCTGCTTTCGTTTCAGAATATGTGGCTGAGGTGTGCGGTTAATCTCTCTCTCTCTCTCTCTCTTCCGATCATCAGTCCTGCAGGAGAACCACAGCCTGCTACTAGGTTAGAGAAGGGGAGGGGAGTGACCTTAAAACCATCTTATACACACGCAAAGCACATGCACAGACATATTGTTTTGGTTGAGGACCAGCAAATGGTTCAGGGCGCCTATTAGTCATTTTAACCATAGGACTCGGGGACGGCTCAAGACTTTTTGCAGCCTGAGGCGAAGGACAAGATGGCACCCTCCCCCAAGGTATATACAGAAGCCAGTTGGACTGGTAGTTGAATCTTACTCCAATACGAGTGAAAGGATGTTATGTACTGAGCTGAATAGGATCCAAAATGCAGCAGTCTGATTGGTCCTAGAACAATAGGATCCAGAATGCAGCAGTCTGATTGGTCCACAGGAGCCACCCAATCCAGCTCCAGGTGGAAGTGAATACGCAACCTGATTGGCCTACAGGAGAATCCCGGAATTAGCCAATCACGTGGGGCCCATTGTGTAAATAACAGACATTCTGGGGGAACTTCCATTCCTCTTCACCACTATGAGCTGAATAAAGAGCATGAAATCCACTCTTGACTCTGAGTATATTTCAAAGGACAGTGTCTTCCACTGAATTTGGAAGCAATGTCTTCCACTGGATTCTAGCTTAGGCGATACAGGGTGGACCCAAGCCTGAGGCAGTTGCCTCACTTTGCCTCATCGTAGAGCCGGCCCTGACAGAATCACGGAATTGTAGAGTTGGAAGGGATTCCCGAGGGCCATCTAGTCCAACCCCCTGCGATGCAGGAATCTCAGCTAAAGCATCCATGACAGATGGCCACCCAACCTCTGCTTAAAAACCTCAAAGGCAGGAGAGTCTGCAACCTCCCAACAAAGTCCATTCCACTGTCGAACAGCTCTTACTGTCAGAATGTTTTTCCTAATTTTTAGTCGGAACCTCCTTTCTTGTAACTTGAAGCCATGGGTTCGAGTCCTACCCTCCAGAGCAGGAGAAAACAAGCTTGTTGTTCCCTCTTCCATGTGACATCCCTTAAGACATTTGAAGATGGCCATCATATCTCCTCTCAGTCTCCTCTTTTCCAGGCGAAACATGCCCAGCTCCCTCAACTGTTCCTCATAAGGCATGGTTTCCAGACCCTTCAACATCTTGGTCACCCTCCTCTTCACACATTCCAGCTTGTCAACATCCTTCTTAAATTGTGGTGCCCAGAATTGGACACAGTATTCCAGGTGTGGTCTGACCAAGGCAGAATATATTCAGTTCAATGTAAGTTTATTGTTCTAGCCAATGTCTATGACAAACCTGCAGCAGCAGTACCAATGAAGTAATTGAGATCATACACCCATAATTTGAGGCAACATCTGCAATGTAAGAGAGGTTACCAGGGACGCCAACAAACTGAAATCCAGCTTGATTTCAAATTAAACCACCAACTCACCGCAATGATTTCCAGCGATTTTACCTAACTCCTTTTTTTCTGATTTCCTCCCCTTGAAGCCAGCGGAATAGAGGTCCACTCTCTGTGCTACGAAGCTATTATTGTTACTCAAAAGAATGCGGACCATTTCTACCTAGCTGCTTGCTTGTGTGAACAGTGGTTTCTGAAAGCAATTTCTTGAGTATATAAGGGGCAGGCTATGATGTCTTCCACCTCAGGTTGACCACTAATACAAACTCTGTCTGTGTACAGGACCTTGTTGTATCAGCCATCCAAAAGCCAAAACACACCTCTGTGTATACGCATGTCTGTCTGTCTATCTATCTATCTATCTATCTATCTATCTATCTATCTATTATCTATCTATCTATCTATCTATCTATCTATCTATCTATCTATCATCTATCTATCTATCATCTATCTATCATCTATCTATCTATCTATCTATCTATCTATCTATCTATCATCTATCTTCTATCTATCTATCATGGATATACTTTAGCAACACTTAAGGGAAGCTTTCCTTCTGTTCTGGAAAACATATCCTATGTGTTTCACTTCCTTCCAGCGTATAATGGATGACATCCCTTAAAAATAGACTGTGTTATATGGAGACAGACCATTGGTCCATTTTGCTCAGTGTTGTCCACACTCATTGGGTCTCTCGTTGTCCCAGCTAGAGACGCCAGGGATTTAACCTCAGAGCAAGGCAGATGATCAGCCAATGCGTTAGGTGGCCCTTTCCTGGTGTGCATGCCCATTCTGGAGCGCATTATTTGGGAAGCTCAGCGGCACAACATGCGCACTGCAGGCAGAAGGTATCAGGTTCAATTCCTGGAACCTGCAAGGAGGGCTGGGACTGCCCCATGCCTGAATCCCATTAGACACTGTAGACAATGATATCCTAGAGGGACCAAAGATCTGACTCAGTCTGAGCTAGCTTCCTTGTGTTACCGGCACCCGATGAAGGCAAATTTCTATGTTTCTCAAACTGTTTTTACTTATGTCCACATTTAATCCATCAAGGCTGACCTCCTAAGCCCAATTACTTGGGAGAAAGTCCCACTTAATTATTAGCATACCCTCCAACGTTTTCCCACTGAAAATTGGGACACCCTGGCAGAATTCGAGACCAGGGAGAAGGGTCGATGGAAGAAGATTGGAAAAAATTCAAAATATATCTTCAAAAATACTGCAATATAAAAGAATGTTAGAAAGAGGTTGGAAAAAGAATATTAGGTCGTTTTGGTAGATATGATATAATGGACTAAGCAAAAATGAGTTGTTGATTTTGATGAAATGGAGGAAGTTGAATTACATTATTTGAAATTTTAAAATACGTAAATGAAAATAAGGTTAGAAGGAATTGCTGGAAATACGATCTGAACTAGAATACAAAATTGGGAGGTGAGAGGAGGTCATGGAAATAAGTAAAGGGAAAAGGTTAAGTAAAGGTTTAATCTGTTTTTGTTTTATTTTAACTTAATGTATTTTTATATCTTTTGTTAAGTCTTCTTTTTTACTCTATTTTATTGTTCTTTTTTATTTGTTTATTCTACGTTTTGTCACGGTTAAAGTTTTCCTTGTATTTTGTATGGTTTTTCTTTTTCTTTTTTGTAATTTTAAATTTGAAATAAATATCATTTAAAAAGAAAAAGAAAAGAAAAGAAAAGAAAATTGGGACACCCTATTCCACAACAACAATAATTTTATTATTTACACCCCATATTTTTTATAAAATTAAAAACAATTTTATTATTTGTATGCCACCCATCTGACTGGGTTGTCCCAGCCACTCTGGGCAGCTTCCAACAGACACATATAAAAACATGATAAAACATTTAAAAAAACTTCTCCATACAGGGCTGCCTTCAAATATCTTCTAAAGGTTGTTACAGCTACTTATCTCCTTGGCTCGGGGTGACACATAACTCCAAACCCTCCAACATTTCTCCAGTTGGAACGGCTTAAGGAAAAGCAGGACATTCTAGGATCAAATCAGAAACCGGAACGACTTCTGTAAATCTGGGACTGTCCCTGGAAAATAGGGACACTTGGAGGGTCTGTAATAGGACTTATTAATTTCAGAGTAAAACTGGTAAGTCCTATTACAGACCTTATTTATTTATTTATTTATTTATTTATTTACCTTAACTGGTAACAGGGACGCAGGCAGCGCTGTGGTCTAAACCACAGAGCCTTACTGATCAGAAGGTCAGCGGTTCGAATCCCCGTGACGGGGTGAGCTCCCATTGCTCGGTCCTTGCTCCTGCCAACCTAGCAGTTCGAAAGCATGCCAGTGCAAGTTGATAAATAGGTACCACTGCAGTGGGAAGGTAAACGGCATTTCCGTGCGCTGTTCTGGTTCGCCAGAAGTGGCTTAGTCATGCTGGCCACATGACCCGGAAGCTGTACGCCGGCTCCCTCGGCCAATAAAGCGAGATGAACGCCGCAACCCCAGAGTCGTCCACGACTGGACCCAACGGTCAGGGGTCCCTTTACCTTTACCTAAAACTGGTAAGGATTGTGGTGTAATTCATCAGGTTGAACACATACAGTTAGGACAGCCAGAGGACAGCTGCAGCGGTTTGCTACTTACCATCAGTGGCAGCCAAAGTGGTGGGTTGGAAAATCCCCCATATGAGAAGTAGCCCCAGTCCAGTGTAAAAGCTACCCATCTCTTCTCCAGCTGTAAGCTGGTTCTGAAGGTGGCAGGAGGTTTTCCACTGACTGAATGCGAGCCGACACGCCTCTCTAGTGCAGAGCCAGAGGAAAGGGACTTGATAACATATTTATATGCTCGTTGTCTCAAGTCTGATCAGCGTTGCTCTCTGACTCTCCCCCATCCACCCCCTCCTTGTCTAAGAATAGGCGAAACTGTCCTTCTCAGGTGTGAGGACTACTCATCCAGGAAGCCACATTTTCTTGTCAAGGTGTGACACAGCTTTGCTCTTGCTGTGGAGGAGGAGGAAGTGGTTTTCACAACTGGCTAACGCTCTGCGGATGAGCTTGGCAGAGAGTGGACAGCTTTACCCAAACTCCTTGTGTGGCCATTGTTCTAGTGACCCCCAAGCCAGCGGACGGTTGCTCGTCTCTGGTTTAGGATGGACTGAAGTGTGGCAAGGAAAAGGAGAATTAAAGCACCATCTTTAACAGCCTCGGCTCAGTATACCTGAAGAAGCGCCTCCACCCCCATCGTTCTGCCCGGACGCTGAGGTCCAGCTCCAAGGGCCTTCTGGCGGTTCCCTCATTGTGAGAAGCAAAGCTACAGGGAACCAGGCAGAGGGCCTTCTCGGTAGTGGCACCCGCCCTGTGGAACACCCTCCCATCAGATGTCAAAGGGATAAACTACAGTGGTACCTCGGGTTACATACGCTTCAGGTTACATACACTTCAGGTTACAGACTCCGCTAACCCAGAAATAGTACCTCAGGTTAAGAACTTTGCTTCAGGATGAGAACAGAAATCGGGCGGCGGCGGCGGTGCAGCGGCAGCGGGAGGCCCCATTAGCTAAAGTGGTACCTCAGGTTAAGAACAGTTTCAGGTTAAGACCGGACCTCTGGAACGAATTAAGTACGTAACCAGAGGTACCACTGTACCTGACATTTAGAAGACATCTGAAGGCAGCCCTGTTCAGGGAAGTTTTTAATGTGTGACATTTTAATGTATTTTTAATCTTTGTTGGAAGGCACCCAGAGTGGCTGGGGAAACCCAGCCAGATGGGTGGGGTACAAATAATAAATTATTATAGTATTATTATATTATTATAATCTTGGATGCACTTGGCACTACAGGAGAGCAGGCGCTATGCAGTATTCCAGGTTTCGGAGTGCTCTTGGGTCAAGCACTCTCCCTGGGATTCTCACACAATGGGTCTTGTTCCTGGACCTCTTTGTCAGGTGTGTTGCAATGTCCTCCTTGTTGGTTCCACTTTCTGGCTCAGGCAAACAGCCAAAGAGCAAGCAGGCAGTGGGACCGACTTATCCAACTGCACCCATTGGTGGCTGGGATGGGTGGGTCAGATGGCAGGTGGAGTCAAGAGTTCTTGCTCTTTTTCTCGTGACACGCTTTTGATGTTTACTGAACTATTTCTTTAGGAAATTCCCTGGTTGATCATATGCACTTGATGCTTCATTTGCCCCTTTCAGATCAGAGCGCACCCATCTCTTCCAGGACAGCTTACTATTTTGCTGCTGCACAGAAAATAGTGACAGATTTCATTTTTATTTTTTGCTGTGGCATACTTTTCTGGGGTTTTCTTTTTCTCCCCCCCTTAAAATCTTTTATTGAAATTAATAGATATCATAAAAAGGTAAAGGTAAAGGTAAAGGTAAAGGTAAAGGCTGCAGAAGCAGCGCCTCCAGTTGGGGAAACTTTGGGATACAGCCGGACCTCCGAAATGGATCCTGTCCGCAACTGGAGGTACCACTGTAATCCAGTAGATCAGAGGAGGCTAACCTGTGTCCTTCAGGAGGTTTTGGAATACCTATAATTACAACTACAGTCAACTCGCATCTTGTGCGCATTTAATTTTCGCTATTGACCGCCTACTTGCCAGCAGGTCAGCTGACATTGCACAAATTAAATGCATGCAAAGTGGAGAACCTAAAACCTTCCTCTGTGCTGGGTTTTCCTGGAAAAGACTTTTAAGCTCCCAGACTTGCTTACTGGGCTCTGGGACGGTCTCAGGCAGGCTCTGAGATGTTGAGATACAAGGGGTCAAACAGCCCCTTATCAATTTGACAGGGTACGGTTTCCGTTCCTAACCTTCGTAAACACTTCTCTTAAGAATTCGTGGCCTCCAGCTACCCACACGGGGTTTTGGAGGGCCGTATCAGACAGTTGGTTTTACTTAATTCTTTATCTGATTTAAGGCTTATCGCTTCTTTCCAACAATGCGCCGTATCAAGGACATGAGATCTGAAATTTCTTCCTTTTAAAATTGTGCAATTTGCACCATCAAGAAAAGGTTTCCTGTGGGAAAAAAGGCTCTGTAGCTCTGTCCTATCACAATGGCTCCTACTGCCAGACACCGGGCAGATCTACACCATGTATGT
The DNA here is from genome assembly GCF_964106645.2 of Podarcis pityusensis. Lineage (NCBI taxonomy): Eukaryota > Metazoa > Chordata > Lepidosauria > Squamata > Lacertidae > Podarcis > Podarcis pityusensis. The sequence continues at coordinate 9,779,163 of NC_138035.1, read as the reverse complement.
CAACCCCATCAATGCACATTTAAAACACAGTGCCCATTTATTTATTTTCGTAAGATGTATACGCTGCTTGATTGTAAAAAAAACCAACAACCTCAAAGCAGTTTACGAAAAGATAAAACAATAAAATCAAGAAAATGTGTCTCCCCCTCACAGAGCTACCATTCGCAGCATCCTTAACAAACTACAGTTCCCAAGAATCTTTGAGGGAAAGTTACGTGCGTTAAATGTATGGTGTGCGTTTTTGTTTGTTTTTTACAAAAATGTATGGTGTGGATCTAGGCCTGGTGTGTCTGTCGATTGGTGGCTCAATAAGGGAGACTGCATATCTGCCGTGTTAAGTATCCATATTGGGCTTTAATTGGATTTTTATTGCTTCTTTTATTTCTAAAGAAAGACGGTCTTTTGTTGCGTTACAATTTGAATGCCACAGAATTCCAATACAGTGGTATCTCGTGTTACGGACAGCATCCGTTCCGGAGGCCCGTCCGTAACGTGAAATGCCCGCAACTCGAAGCGCTGCGTCTGCGCAGGCGCGCTGCGCATTTTGGCGCTTCTGCGCAAAGCATGATTTAGTGCTCCTGCGCATGCGTGAGTGGTGAAACCCGGAAGTAACCCATTCCAGTACTTCTGGGTTGCCACGGGACGAAATGCAAAAAGCCGCAACATAAAGCGGACGCAACACGAGGTATGACTGTATTTATTGCTGCACCATGTATGGAAGTGAGAGCTGAACCATAAAGAAGGCTGATCGCCGAAGAATGGATGCTTTTGAATTCTGGTGCTGGAGGAGACTCTTGAGAGTCCCATGGACTGCAAGAAGATCAAACCTCTCCATTCTGAAGGAAATCAGCCCTGAGTGCTCACTGGAAGGACAGATCCTGAAGCTGAGGCTCCAAGACTTTGGCCACCTCAGGAGAAGAGAAGACTCCCTGGAAAAGACCCTGATGTTGGGAAAGATGGTGGGCACAAGGAGAAGGGGATGACAGAGGACGAGATGGTGGGACAGTGTTCTCAAAGCTACCAGCATGAGTTTGACCAAACTGCGGGAGGCAGTGGAAGACAGGAGTGCCTGGCGTGCTCTGGTCCAGGGGGTCACAAAGAGTCGGACAGACTAAACAACAACAAACAACAAATTGCTGCACCGGGCAGAAAAATCCACTGAGACCGTCCATAGAATTGATCACAGGACATGGTGCAGGCACACCATTTGAATGGCAATGCCCATCAACTTGGGGGGCGGGCCCTTCAAATATTTTATTGGGGGGGGTGGATCTGCAGAGCCCTCGACCCCTAGGAGTTGGCTGCTATGCTAACCAGTGCGACGCCTGTTTTGGGAATCAACTCCAGGTTTCTGCAAAACCATTTGCTGCAGAACGCTGGCAGGGGAAGAAAGGGTTAACAACTTCACTCCAGCCCCTTCAGAGCACTAGGGAAACCCCATACGCTTGAGCGTCCCGGAGCTTTTGCAAGCCTTTCGGAAGGGTTGTTCCAAACAGATGAACGGGGGGGGTGCATGCATGAGTATTTTTAGGTGGAGACGCTGCTAGGGAAACCCAGTGTAAGCTTGACAGATACCAAGGGTAGTACATAAAAAGTGTTTGTGGTGATGTGTGCAACCAGGGCAGGAGGTTTGAGCTGGGGTGTTCTGCAGAGGGCGATCGGGAAGATCTCTCCCCTCTTGTCGTTCTTGAGTTGGTACGATCCATCGCTTCTCTCCCCTTATCTGTTCTGCAAGCTGAGCTGAGTTCCAGATGAGCGCGGCGCGCTAGCGGAGTGGGATGGTGGTGGGGAGAGTTAGGGCTTGTTTTGCAAAACCTTTTGCTGGCTTGGAGCAATTCTATTTTAAAGTAGTGTAATTGCTTAGGAAAGCTTATTTTCCATTTCCAGTTGAGCTTTAGGGGGGAGTGGAGGGGAAACAGCTTAAGAAGAAAAGCACAGTTGAGTTTTTTTTTAAACCGCTGCTTTTTTTAGGATTTGCGTGTTTTTGTGCAGTGATTATTTCGACAGAGTTCTTTTTTTTTAAATGAGCCATATACTTTATATTTAACTTTTAAGGGCCAGAAAAGCTAGTCTGCCCCTCTGCGGAGCTGACATGCAACATGCAAAAGCTGTTTACTTTTTTAAAACAAAGAGCTAGCTCTGTTTATTTAACACTTAACTACTGGCAGTTCCCAAAAAAGGGGAGTGTGTTTGTGGAAAGGTAGTCATTTTTACAGAAGTGCTGTCAGTATAAACCACCCAATGTAAATTTTACTTAAAAAGGGAATTGGTTGTCTCACTGTAGTGAGAAATGCTGTTGCAAAGGGTTGCGTTTAAATTAAAAAGGACAATTAAACCTAAAAACTTGGAGAATCCAGCTTTTTTCATTTTTTAAAAAGGCTGTTGCTGTTTGTTCCAGAAACAAGTAGTTTGGTTGCAGTTACTTGCAATGGTTAAATGGAACTGCAATGGCTAGGAAGTGTGTGAAATGCAAACTATGGGGCAGTTTCTATCCTAATAGCCCTGCTTTTGCACTTCTCACAGGAATTGAGTTGTGTGCCTGAGGATTTAGCAGTTTCTTTCTAAAGGAAAACGCTGGGATTCCCCCCCCCCACCTTAATTGGTTCTTAACTAGATGTTCCACCTGGTGGTTAATCTGGTTGAATGCAGGTGTTGGCTGTTAGTGATAAATAGGGATGATTTCTCTTACCTGTCCTTCCTGAGGTCTCAGCACACATTAGAGCAGTGTTTTTCAACCTTTTTTGGGCAAAGGCACACTTGTTTCATGAAAAAAATCACGAGGCACACCACCATTAGAAAAAGTTAAAAAATTGTAACTCTGTGCCTATATTGACTGTATATAAAGTAATTCTCTTGAATAGGAATCAAACAAACACAAAGAAAGTATTTTATAATTACTTTATTATTAAATAGTAAATAAACAGAAATATGAAAAATTATAAAATACTTTATTCAGTGCGCAACCTGGGCGTGTTTGGCTGAACACAAAGCTGATATTCTGGCTGGAATCGAAGAACGACACACGTACAGTGGTGCCTCGCAAGATGAAATTAATCCGTTACGCGAGTGTCTTCGTCTAGCGCTTTTTTCGTCTTTCGAAGCAATCCTATTAGCGGTTTAGCGGCTATTAAAGGCTTAGCGGCTTAGCTGCTAAAAGCCTATTAGCGGCTTAGAAAAAGGGGGGGGGAGCGAAAAAAAATATCTCAAGACTCGCAAGACATTTTCGTCTTGCGAAGCAAGCCCATAGGGAAATTCGTCCTGTGAAGCTCATCGAAAAATGGAAAACCCTTTCGTCTAGGGGGTATTCCGTCTTGCGAGGCATTTGTCTTGCGGGGCACCACTGTAGCTCTTCGTCAACAGCTCTCAAGTCTCTGTATTTAGTTTTTACAGCAATCATGCTTGAAAAGCTCATCTCACACAGATATGTAGTGGAAAATGGGAGCAATGTCAAAATAGCTTTGTTTGCCAGAAGGGGGAACTCCTTGGCAGTATCCAACCAAAAACTGTCCAAAGGTAGATCAGCAAATCTTAGCTTGAAACCATGATTTTGTCTCAGTTCAGTTAGTTCCTCCTGCTCCTGTAAAGTCATGTCCTTTCCACCAACTGATGCTGAGCTATAAGGGTCCCTAACCCAGTCAAGGCATTCAGTGGAGACTGAAGAGAAATAAAATGACAACTTCTCCGGTCCTCCTGGTGACTCGAGTCGCGACGTCTTCTTCTCTCCGCTGCTGCGCACACTGTGCTCGGGCGGGAAGGAAGTCGGAAGATGATGTCCTACTGTGATAGGTCCAGGCTGGAGTCTGGACCAATCACAGCCTGGACATCAGAAAAGTGGAGGGTATCCCCCTGAGGCGCGCCAATCGGCGCCCCTGCTGGCCGAGGGTGGGGTCAAAACCCCCCCATACCCAGGACACAGTCAGGCGCCCCCCTAGTGTGCAAAAATTTGTTTTATTTTTTAAAAATCTTTCGAATTTTTCAGTTTTTCCCACGGCACACCAGGCAACATCTCGCGGCACACTAGTTTGCCGCGGAACAGTGGTTGAAAAACACTGCATTAGAGCATTAAAAAGAATAAAAAGTGGCTTTTAAAGAACTTTCAATTATAAAAGTAGAATTACTGGTAAAAACAAAGTGAAACTAAAACCAGCAAAAAGAAAAGCAATTTGAATTAAGATGATTAAGTTAAGATGATTTGGGGAAGGTTTGATCTACTGGTTCTATGTTTCATACCTTGCCCAGTTAGCCCTGCTAGTTGCAAGTTTGCCAAGAAGGCCCCAGGAATTGGGGTGGAGGCATTCCATGGGATTACCAAGCACGAAAGGCACCGAAGTGAGGGGTTTTTTTGTAACCAGAGGTGGAAATTTTGCAGCTTCAAAATGCTATTCAATTAAACAGCAGTTCCCAACTGGGGAATCTGAGCAGGTGGTTAAGAGCCAGGAGAAAGACTGCTGGTGTGGAGGTTTGCAAAACAAGCTAAAAGAGTATGGGAAAGGTCTCTGATCACACAAGGTTCCTTAAATTACTGCAGAAATAGGCTCAAAACCAACTTCAGCATGCGATATCGCTTGGTGCTTCTGCTGAACCTTACCCATATATGCCAGAATTCTGCTAGTCTTTAAGGCAGGGGTCCTCCAACTTAAACCTAGCCATGTGTAGGGGTAGGCCTGGGTGTAAAAGTTTGGCATAAAATTTATACACCGCTTTAATAACAAACTCAGTGGGTTTGCAAAGACTCAAATGATGGCATTAGCAGTGAAAGCTATTTAAAACGCTCAAGAATTAAAATCTGCAATTGACTAAAAGTTTTAAACACGTTTAATACATTAGCTTTTTGCATTAGAAATGCCTCTATTCAGTCAGAATCTACAGAGCGCTGCATAGCTTTGAGAAATCTTAAGTGTTTGAGTGGACCACTCCCCAATGCTAAAGGACTATGTACTTCTGAAATGCTCCTACAAACTAGGCAGCCCTCCAGTTGGAACCAGTTTGCACCTTTATTGGGCGATTACCTGAATTCATTGGGTTTTCAGGGGGAGGAATTGGGATGAAGAAATGTTTTTTGTGTATAGTATTGTCATCTCATGAAATATCAGGTAGTAGTACAACAAGGAAACAAAAGAAAAGCCATTCAAAACAATGAAAAATAATTAAAGTACCTAGCTAAGAAAACAAAATGAAAGTCTCTTCTCAGCTGCTGTTAATCTGCATTCAGCTGTTCCGGGACCTTGGTGTGATCAGGTCTCTTAGGAATTCCTATACATAATTTTGATAGACTTTTAAGAAAGCTAACCAAGTTTTTGATGCCCAAGAAGGAAAGGCAGAACAGAAAGAAGTGTTTATATGACAGATTTACAGTTTTAAAAACTTAACTTCACAGGTGTTTTGGGTTAAATTTGGTTATTAATCAAAATACAAAACAAATTGCATTTTTCAGATGAGGTTTTTTTTAAAAATTGTGTTAGGTCTTTGTTTCCGCCTCGAGAAGCAGGTGTAGGACAGGGAAATTGTGCCTGTCTGCTTTTCTCTTATCAAGTGTAGGTTAGACCTTTTTTAAAGACCTACCACCCATGGTAAAATTGGTAAAGTACCACTTGACCTTTTTTAAAAAGCACAACTAAGAAGGCTTTGTTGCAAGGTTTAGATTTCTTAACAGTCACTACTTTTTGTGAAATGAGCAGAGTTGGATGACAATTGTATATTTCCATTAAGACCAGAATTGTATTGAGTTTTGCTAATGTGCCAACTGAAAAAAGGAAATTAAGAGAACAAGTACAAGAATGTGACAACGTAATATTATATATAAACAGCAATTAATCTAAAACTGAAATGGGTACACTCTCTAGGACTTCGAGATGTTAACTGTTAAACAAGCTATTTATGCTTTGCAGTTTGCTTGCAGCTAAAGCACATAATGAAGTATTATATATTACATGCGGGTAAAAGTCCTTACAAGATATGCTACTTGATGAGTAGGTTGTTGAGCTAGATGAAATGTGGCTTGGGATTTTTTGTGTGCATTGCTATCCTTCGAAGAACATTGCAATTAGTGGTTTACATTCTCCATTCCATAGCAGTTTCCCAGCAAATTTGTGTATCTGTTGTCTACTGCCCCCAGATGGCAGAAGATTTAATCTGTTGGGGAAAAGGCCTACAGATTTTTCATGCCGTCCCTTTTTTGTGTGGAAAAAGAATGATAAAGTTGAGAATTTTTGAATGTTGTCAAAACTTTATTACCTATCTAACCTGTCCCATTACTTTTCTGTCTTAAATGAGCCGAAAATTATTGTGGCAGGCTACATTTCTGTAACAGATTTTGGATTCCTACTGAGTTGCTTTTTCTGAGTGGGACCCGTAGCTTCTGCCTCACGGATTTAAGGGGTGATACCCTCACCCAAATGATAAAAAAACATAGTGAAAGTATTTTCCAAGGGAAAACGGATAGAGTGAAGGAGGCGGTGGGTTCAGTTCCATGGTAGGACCTGAAACCCAATTGAAAAGGAAGGATCCCAGAAGACATTGACAAGAATGACCAGAAACTGTTCTTATACACAACAACGGCGGCGAGGTTATTGCTGGCTCAGATATGGAAACAGCAAGAATTGCCTACAATAGAAGAATGGCAGTACAAGGTTATGGAATATGCAGAAATAGCCAAATTAACAGTAAAAATTTGACACCAGGGGGATGAAACATCAAAAAGAATGGGGGAAATTTATGTTATATATAGAGATGATGTGAAATAGGGGACCAGTAGAATAAAAATAATATCTCATAACGGGAAAATACAAGAAATTTACTGGATAATAATATCTTAATGAATTAAAAATGTATATTAGGACTATTATTGAACAATATTTGTAAATGAATATAGACAGACAACAAGAACTTTTATACAGTGGTGCCTCGCAAGACGAAATTAATCCCTTCCGCGAGTCTCTTCGTCTTGCGGTTTTTTCGTCTTGCGAAGCACGGCTATTAGCGGCTTAGGGGCTATTAACGGCTTAGCGGCTTTAAGAAAAAGGAAACAAACTCGCAAGACGTTTCGTCTTGCGAAGCAAGCCCATAGGGAAATTCGTCTTGCGGAACGACTCAAAAAACGGAAAACTCTTTCGTCTTGCGCATTTTTCGTCTTGCGAGGCATTCGTCTTGCGAGGTACCACTGTATATAGAAAGATTTGTTTACGGACATTTAATGGAAAAAATGTCATCTGGAGAAAATGCCTGCGTCCTCCAAATGTCCTTTGGAGTTGTTCAGTGACCACTCCCTCCCTCCCCTTTCCCAGGAATATGGAATATTGGAGATTAATCGGCCCTAGTGGCCGGGTCCAAATATGGTTTTAAGAAGCAGTTTGATTATGGCTTCTTGCAGGGGTCCTGTGAGGACTCTCAACAGAGGGAAGCATTCCCCACCCCACAGAGCCCAGTTCTGCCCGCCTCGCTTTTATGAATCAGGATGGGCAAGGATCAAGGAGACGGGTTTCACTTGTCCAAGCAGCCTGTCCACATCCTCAGAGGTAACAGGTTGAGATTTATCCCATACAACTTGACTAGACAGCGCTCTGGCACTCTCCGGCCCCGGCCCCCCACGGTGGAGTCTACTTCTTTCCAAATTGTAACAAAATAGTTACAGTAATAATAATTTATTATTTATACCCCTGCCCATCTGGCTGGTTTTCCCCAGCCACTCTGGGCAGCTTCCAATAAAACACTTAAAGTACATTAAACCTATTAAACATTCAAAGCTTCCCTAAACAGGAGATCTTGGGTGTCTTTATTGGACCCCAATGGCAAAGATGGTTCTGTTAGACTACAAACCTCCTGAAAGAGTTTCCTGTCCTCTGCTGATGCAGAAGTTGCCGAATGAGGTCCTCTTTACCATCACTATTGCCACTTGGTAGGCTCAATGTTTAAATTTGGAGAAAATCAAAAGAGAAAGATGTTTGACATGCATAAAAAGGAACCAGGGGAGGGAGTTGGAAGGAAGTCAAGGGATTTGAGTAATCCCAAAATGTGGATTTAATAAAAGATTTCAATCTGTATTCACATATTTTGTGCTTAATTTTTTTATTTAGTTTTAATGTGATTTTGTTTAATTGTGAGACTACTTTAAAAAATACTAAAAACCGATGCATGCTTGCTGTAATAAGCTTGGCCCTATGCTTTCTTTTAACTCACACAAAGTTGTTCCCCCTGCCTTTTCAATAGCAAACCCAAAGGTTTTCTTTTTTATATATATAAGGTATTTATTAAAGTTTCAAAAAAAAAGTTACAATAATAATAAAGAATAAAAAAAGAAAAAAAGAATACAAAATACAAAAAAGTAAAAACAATTAAAAACAAATCAATCTTTCCATATCTTGTTTTTCATTCACTTGTTTCCCTGACCTCCTCACACCTCCCCTTTTTGTATTCCAGTTCAGTAAGTTAATTCAGCAAATCCTTTCCCTCTTTGTTTTTATCTTAGTCCTTTGTCTTAATATGTAATAACTGTATATTCTCATCTGTTAGCAGTCCATTTTTACATACTCCTTGTAACATTGCTACTAAAAACCCCTTAGCTTCATTCCGACATCATTCTAACATTCATTAATTTTGCAGTATTTCTGTAGATAGTCTTTAAATTTCTTCCAATCTTCTTCCACCGACTCTTCTCCCTGGTCTCGGATTCTGCCAGTCATTTCCGCCAGTTCCATATAGTCCATCACCTTCATCTGTCATTCTTCCAGGGTGGGTAGATCTTGTGTCTTACAGTACTTTGCAATAAGTATTTTTGCTGCTGTTGTGGCATACATAAAGAAAATTCTATCCTTTGGCACCAATTGGCCGACTATGCCCAGGAGAAAGGCCTCTGGTTTCTTCAGGAAGGTATATTTGAATACCTTTTTCATTTCATTATAGATCATCTCCCAGAAAGCCTTAATCCTTGGAGCAAGCCCAAAGGTTTTCTAATCCATTCTGTCACCTTTTGAAAACATTCAGTTGGAGGGTATTAACTTCAGTCTGCATGGGAGATGCCATACAGGAGAGAAGCAATACAAGTGCCTTCACGTGGGGCTTGCAGGCTGAACATCCATGGCAGTTTTTCATTAGAGGCCTAGGTAAGCTATCAAATGAAGCTGCTTTCTGACCCAGGACAGGATCAAATGTTACTTTTAAGCATCACATCCTGCACACACTTGAATCTCCCAATAACCCCACTGAAACCAAGACCACTCCCTTCTGCGTAAACCTCGATAAAACAGTGGCATTTGTTCTGGGCTCTAATACTGTAGGATATTGTTGGATACATGTTAAAATGAACTTTCAATCTCTGAATTTTCAGTTTTGTTGGCAGTCGTGATTTTTTTGTTCCTCTCCATGATTGTTCTGCTGTATTTAGATGGTTTTTTAATTTGAAAACCAGTTGTTGGTGTGGTGAGGTGTTGCTGCTTCACACCTCCTAACACAGCAGGGGCAAATTTGGGGTTTTGTGGATGTACCAACAGCCTGTGCAGTCCTTTTGCACAACTCTGCCTCACTTGCCTCCCTTTTCCTGCACTGCTGTTGGGAGAGGAGCAGCACAGCATATTTGTAGTCAATAGACTAACCGTGCTTCCAGATTGTTGCGATTTTGAGGTAGGATTCAATTACATGCAGTTATGCTAAATTTACCTTGTGCTATGACTGGGATGTTTAGCACAGCACACCTAACGTCCCCCCAAAATAAGACCCCCCCAACTGAGAACATGCCAGGAAAATGCACTGGAGAGGGGGATAACGATACCTTTTGATGTGCCACTTCCATAAAAAGAAATCAGGATGAATGCTCTTTAAACAGGCAGTGTCCTTTTAATCGCCCTGCAAACAAATTAAGATGAATACATAATAAACAGATTAGTCTTGTGCATATATAATCCCTACCCTCTTGTGCTTTGAGGTAAAAAATGGAAGGCTTTAATTTTTACCTGCACTTAAAACAGGAGTAAGCAGGAACCAGGAGCACCTGTGTCATTAAAACATATGACCTCTTTCTGTTATCGTAGAGGTGGTCCTGTAAATTTGACATACTTTCACATCTTGCAGGTAGCAGCAAAGGGAATTTGCAATATTTGCAGACCTGTTGTGTGCGTACTTCACGAGTCTTTTCAAGATTGCATCATGCTAACTGTGATTGTATGATGAATCTGTTTCCAAAGACCCCCGTGAAACACGAGACACTATGTGCTTTAATTATAATTTGTACCTTTTAAAACTTAAAGGGGTGTGCAAGTTAGATTTTATTATAAATCCCAGCTCAGTTTAGAATAAGGATTAGCACACTATTGTATACCAAAATTGATTTTTGCACTACCTTCTGACATTTTTGAAATACGTATTTTTATTTGTAGAAGGGATGAACAATTGTGTCCCAAATGTTATGCAGAAGGTGTTGAAGTAGTCTGAGCTGGAGAAGGTAAAGGGAAGTAGAAAAGAAGGTAAGAGAGTTTGGGTGTAATCCTTGACGCCTCCCTTTCCATGGAGGCGCAGGTTACAGCAACAGCCAAGGTGATATTTTTCCACCTTTGCGCATCAAGCAGTTGGTCCCTTACCTTTCCTGCCCCGACCTGGCCACAGTGATCCATACGACGGTCACCTCCTGGCTTGACTATTGTACTTCGCTCTTGAAACTGTCTCACAAACACCAACGGGTACAGAACGAAACCGCTTTCTTTGTACCGCATGGAAAAGTAATCGTAAGTCCACTGTTGTTTGAATACCCTGCACTCTTGAGTCAAATTTTCTTTTCTTTTTTTTGGACATAGCAATCTATTAGTAAAAACCCAATAAATACAGAGCTACTGGTAGATCAAATAGAATTTATGAACCCCCCGCCCCAGCAGCCCCTGCCCCAAACATGACCAGAAAATGTCTGACTGAGGAAATAGTGCAGGAATCAGCAGTTAGAAAAGCGGAAGTGGAAGGGTCTTGAAATCTTGTGCTAGCAATGTTGTGTCTGGGAAGAAGTGAGGAAGTAGAGAGATTTAGAATTTGCTTGGGTAATGTCTGCGCAAGGGAGAATGTTCTTTTTATAATCTGCTAATTTGCAAAATAATGTACTGTAATCTTGCTCTGCGCATGCGTTTGTCAGTCATTATAAAAGGGCCCCTGAAAGAGGAAATGGGGCTCAGCCCTTGAGAATGATCTTGCTGGTGCTACTATGCAGCTTAAAACAATAAACCAGACCTTTCTGGGAAAAGGACCCTTTTCTGTCTTTATTGATGAGGATAATTTCTGCAATGCTACAAAAACAATATAACAGCAACAATGACTTAATAGCGATGATGCACATTAAATACGGGGGAGCCCGTTTTGTTTTGTTTCGTTTTTTAAATAATTTTTATTAACCGGCCAATCAAATCAAATTAAATCACATCACATAAATTCCGCATTAGAGCCGAATTTTAAATTTTGTTGTTGAGGGGACCCATATTTCAAGATCCGAAGGGGGATTCTGATCATCTTCTTGCTACTGCTTTAATGTCCAAATCAGTCCAAACAGAGTTCATAATTCTATCCAGTCTTATCTTGCTGTTTCCACATCACATCTTGTTCATATATTTTCTCTTTTTTCTTTATGATCTCTTCTGATAGTCTCCTTAAGCCGATAAACACCAATAATAATCCTGTGTGAATTGGGGGAGCCCATTTGGAAACCTGGTCATGGCTGACCTGGTCATGGCTGACCAAGGGGGCTGGAGGGGAGAGATGGCTCAGCAGCTCCCTGTCTCAATCCTGAGGCAGGGCCTCCTCTCACCTGCTCAGCCGGGGCTGCCGACCTCCCCCCCCCATGGCTGCCTCACCCACGTCGCTCACCTTGTGCAGCGCAGCCAAAGGAACTCTTAAGCCATGGACAATAGAGAGAACGCAAAAGCACCAGCCCGCCTGCTGCACGTGCGCAGGATCACATCATCCCTCCCTCTTGTGCACACACCGCTCCCCCTCCCTGCAACCAACTAACCACTCTCGGTAGCAACGGATGCTGGATGCAGAGGCCACGCATGGGACGCCGTACTTCCTTTTGCCATAGACCTGTTAGATAGTGGCGGGTTCTGCAATTGACCTTGATGGCCCAGACCTTGCCCGCAGACCTTAATTTGAGGACCCCTGGTATAAAGTTAACTATAATACACAGCATCAATTGAAATTTTGAAGGAACCAGGGAGGGGAAGTTGCAGGTGGAATGATTGTTAAATTTCTAACGTTGCAGAATTTTTTGTGTGTACTATGAGGTTTATCAGTTATTTTGAGTAAAATAGAGGAATGTTACTGCCCCTAAGGCAATGCAGAATATTTGTCTCGGCTTCTTTTTACTCCGCCAGCACTGGCTTTTGACTTCCTGTGCCCCACCAAGTTTCGAATCTGTTTGTAAGACTCCCTTCCCTCATATTTCCACATTCCAGCCATTGCTTGCTCAGCGATCTGGACCCCCACATATTACAACTTTATTCATCAACATCATCAAACCTTTTATTGGCATCACATACAAACAATATTTTCTTAATTTCTATGAAGCACCCAGTGCCTATTCTGCCCTGCGGTCTCCATCTGCTTTGCCTGGTGCCAAGGGGGGGAGACTGGATATTTTTAAAGAAGTGCCGCTTAATCCTGTAGTTTGGGCCCTGGGTGTGTTTTTCTGATTGCTTGCTGCTTTTACAGGGCTGTAAACTCCACCTTTTCGGCATATACACTGTTTAAAGTGGATAGGGGCTAATCGCGATCTCCCCAACAAATAACCCTTAGAGAATTGATCTCGTCCTCTTGGGAGCTGGGGCGTGAGGGATTCACAGCAAGCAGATACTTGTGGATAGTAAGAAGGTAGAATGGATAATTCCTTCTTTCCTCAACATGCTTGGAAAGAGTTAGTTCTGGGCTGAAACGCAGGCGGAAGAGAATTGCCATGCCTTGCTTGTGATGGCCCCCAGGGGCCTGTGTTAACTCGTGAATTGGGGAGGGGGGAATCCCTCCTAATCAACCACATGAGAGATTCCATACAGGGGAGAAACCCTATGAATGTTTGGAAAGATGTCACCAAGGAACTAGTAGTAGATGCACTTCACACAAACTCTGCGCCCCAATTATACAGTGTCAAAATCATCTTCCTCTTCCAGTTCAGATGGCAGGGGCAGCTCTGCCCGGTGGGTCTCCTAAGATTGAAACACTGCTTGTTCGCAGAGAGAACCTCAAAGGGGTTTCCATTTTATTTTTATTCTGAAAAACCATTTACAGCCGCGATTTAAAACGTGGAGAGTTGAGAACGGCGACAGGCCAGGCTAAAACAAAATGAAAGCGCCTGCAGATGTTGTAAATGTTGTATAGTGGGAAAGATGGGCGACAAGACACAGCTCTTTTAAGCAACAGCTCTTTATTAACAGCAGTTAGCACTGCTCTTAAGTGTCTCTGAACAGTGAAGCTGGCTGCCTTATATAATGCTCAAGAACTTGTAACAGTAATGAATTCCAACTATAAATACCCAATCGGTGAAAGCAACTCTCAATCCTGCATTTGCAAACTTGGTGGCCCAGAGTGAGAACTGCAGCCAGTCTGAATACGTAACAGTAAGCATCTGCGTAGGGTCCCTGTATATATTGCTACTTCCTTTTCAATGCTGATCATGGCTGATCATTCAATTCTTGAGTCATGTTGTTTAGTTGTGTCCGACTCTTCGGGACCCCATGGACAGGCACTCCTGTCTTCCACTGCCTCCCGCAGTTTGGTCAAACTCATTCTGGTAGCTTCGAGAACACTGTCCAGCCATCTCGTCCTCGTGTCATCCCCTTATTGAGCCTTCCATCTTTCCCAACATCAGGGTCTTTTCCAGGGAGTCTTCTCTTCTCATGAGGTGGCCAAAGTCTTGGAGCCTCAGCTTCAGGATCTGTCCTTCCAGTGAGCACTCAGGGCTGATTTCCTTCAGAATGGATCGGTTTGATCTTCTTGCAGTCCATGGGACTCTCAAGAGTCTCCTCCAGCACCAGAATTCAAAAGCATCCATTCTTCGGCGATCAGCCTTCTTTATGGTCCAGCTCTCACTTCCATACATCACTACTGGGAAAAACATAGCTTTTACTATACGGACCTTTGTTGGCAAGGTGATGTCTCTGCTTTTTAAGATGCTGTCTAGGTTTGTCATTGCTTTCCTCCCAAGAAGCAGGCGTCTTTTAATGGGACTGCTGTCAACATCTGCAGTGATCATGGAGCCCAAGAAACTGCCTCCATTTCTTCCCCTTCTATTTGCCAGGAGGTGATGGGGCCAGTGGCCATGATTTTCGTATTTTTGATTTTGAGCTTCAGACCATATTTTGCACTCTCCTCTTTAACCCTCATTAAAAGGTTCTTTAATTCCGCCTCACTTTCTGCCATCAAGGTTGTGTCATCTGCGTACAGTGGTGCCTCGCAAGACGAAATTAATTCGTTCTGCGAGTTTTTTCGTCTAGCGAATTTTTTGTCTTACGAAGCACAAAATCCCATAGGAATGCATTGAAATCCAATTAATGCGTTCCTATGGTCAAAAAAACTCCAAACAAAGCAAAGCCAAATTTGGTACAACAAGAGTTTATTAAGTGCTCTTTAAAGTCACACATACTGTAAAGAGCATTTCAAAAATTGAAGGAACAATAAATTAAGTTTCTAAACATGACAGAAAAACAGTTTAAAATCAACAAAGTGTACAGTACATTTTCTAAGACTCTGGGGGACAACTCGAAGAAGGTTCCTCTTCCACTCTTTGCTTCTTGCTGAAGAACCTGTCCATGGTCTGCTGCTTCATCCGCCTTTTCAGCACCTCCCTGAAAGGCGACATGACCTGCGTATCAAAAGTGTTCGCAAGGTCATGTGCCACGTGCTTGTCAGGTTGGTGCCGCTGTGCAAAAGCCTGCACATCCTTCCACTTCAGGCAAATGTCCCTCAGTTCTTTGGAGGACAGCCGTTCCTCAGTTGCTTCCTCCTCTTCCAGCGAGGCCTGCTCCTGCGCAGCCTCTGCCTGCAGTTCGACCAGCTCCTGGGTGGTCAGCTCGTGGTCGTGCTCCTCCACCAGCTCGCTGATGTCCTCTGTGACCTCCAGGCCCATGGTCCTCCCCAAGGCAACAATGTCCTGCACCACTGTTGACTCTGGTGCATCAGAATCACTTGGTGCCACACAGTCCGGCCACAGGCTGCGCCAAGCGCAATTCAAATTTCTCTGGCTGATCCCGTTCCAGGCTGTGGTGATCATATTCAAGCAGGTGACGATGTCGAAGTGGTCCTTCCAGAATTCCCACAGGGTGATGGTGGTGCAATCAGTCACCTCGAAGCATTGCCTGAAAAGCTCCTTGGTGTAGAGTTTTTTGAAATTGGCAATGACCTGCTGATCCATCGGCTGGAGCAGTGGCGTGGTGTTAGGCGGCAGGAACATGATGCTGATGAAGCTGAACTCCTCCAACAAGTCCTCCTCAAGGCCTTTAGGATGAGCAGGAGCATTGTCCATCAGAAGCAAAGCCTTCAGCGGCAGGTCGTTGTCCAGCAGGTACTGTTTGACAGCATGGCCAAAAGCAAGATTGACCCAGTCCACAAACAGCACACGTGTGACCCAAGCCTTACTGTTGGATCGCCACATGACACTCAGCTGCTCCTTGTCGACCTTGTGTTTCTTGAAGGCCCGTGGGCTCTCCGAGTGGTACACCAGTAGGGGCTTGATCTTCAGGTCGCCGCTTGCGTTGGCACAGAAGAGCAGGGTCAGACGGTCCTTCATGGGCTTGTGGCCAGGCAACTTGGCCTCCTCCTGTGATGAAAGTCCTTTTGGGCATCCTCTTCCAAAACAGCCCGATCTTGTTGCAGTTGAAGACCTGCTGTGGAACGTAGCCCTCCGTCTTCACAACCTCCAGGAACTCCGCTGCAAAGTCTTCAGCCGCAGAAACATCAGAACTGGCAGCCTCTCCATGCCTGACCACGCTGTGGATTCCAGATTTTGTCTTGAACCGGTCAAACCAGCCTCTGCTTGCCTTGAAGACTTCTGGCTCGCCTGAGGTTCCTGGCTGTTCCCGGACGAGGTCTGCGTGCAAGGCCTAGTTCTTCTCACAAATGACGGCCTCAGCCACTGTGTCCCCTGCACGCTGCTTCTCTTCTAACCAGATGAGCAGCAACTTCTCCACCTCCTCCAGAACAGCTGGGCGGTTCTTCACGATCCTGGTGACTCCCTTGGCTGCATCAGTCGCAAGGATCTTCTCCCTCATCTTCAGGATGGTCCCGATGGTCGATGGATTCCTCCCGTACTCCCTGGCGAGGTCTGTCACACGCATTCCACCGTCGTGCTTCCGGATGATCTCCTCCTTCATTTCCAGCGTAACCTCCTCCTCCTTCCCCTTGCTGGCCTCCGCAGCAGCAGTCTCCTTGGGCCCCATGGCAGCACAGCTCCTACCTGCGCAACCCCCCCCCCAAAAAAAATCAGTGCTTCACATCCAAAAAATTCAAAAGCACCCAGCCACCCACCACACAGAAATTCAAACCCAGAACCAAGTCCTTGAATTCCAAACACCCCAACCCAAAATCCAACCCCCCCCAAAAAAGTTTTAAAAGTTTAACTTACCAAATGGCTGCAAAAGAAGTTTTGGAAAAGCTTTAAAAATCACCAAAGTCTTCAAAAACCTCAACTATTCCCCCAGCCACCCACCACACAGAAATTGCAAACCCCTCCCCAACTGTTCCTCCAGTCACCCACCACACAGAAACTCAAACCCAGATTTTTTTTTAAAAAAAACAAGAGTGGCCCAATGGTCACAGAAAATCATAAAAATGCAGAAAAAACCACACAAGCTTCCAGATTCTTGCAAACCCCTCCCCAACACCAAGTCCTTGAATTCCAAACACCCCAACCCAAAATCCAACCCCCCCCCAAAAAAAGTTTTAAAAGTTTAACTTGCCAAATGGCTGCAAAAGAAGTTTTGGAAAAGCTTCAAAAATCACCAAAGTCTTCAAAAACCTCAAAAAAGGCTACCACACCGCATGCTATGAGTTGCTCCTCGAAGTCAAGTCGCAACTGCACCTCTTCAAGCAATGCACCCTGGGTTTTAACGGTTTTACGAAAAAGGAAACAAACTTGCAAGACGTTTTCGTCTTGCGAAGCAAGCCCATAGGGAAATTTGTCTTGCGAAGCACCTCAAAAAATGAAAAACCCTTTCGTCTAGCGAGTTTTTCGTCTTGCGAGGCATTCGTCTTGCGGGGCACCACTGTATCTGAGTTGGTTGATATTTCTTCCGGCAATCTTAATTCCGGCTAGGGATTCATCCAGCCCAGCCTTTCGCATGATGAATTCTGCATATAAGTTAAATTAGCAGGGAGACAATATACAGCCTTGCCGTACTCCTTTCCCAATTTTGAACCAATCAGTTGTTCCATATCCGGTTCTAAGAACTTGCCATAGTTTGCTGTGGTCGACACAGTCAAAGGCTTTTGCATAGTCAATGAAGCAGAAATAGATGTCTTTCTGGAACTCTCTAGCTTTCTCCATAATCCAGCGCATGTTTGCAATTTGGTCTCTGGTTCCTCTGCCTCTTCTAAATCCATCTTGCACTTCTGGGAGTTCTCGGTCCACATACTGCTTGAGCCTTCCTTGTAGAATTTTAAGCATAACCTTGCTAGCGTGTGAAATGAGTGCAATTGTGCGGTAGTTGGAGCATTCTTTGGCACTGCCCTTCTTTGGGATTGGGATGTAGACTGATCTTCTTCAATCCTCTGGCCATTGCTGAGTTTTCCAAACTTGCTGGCAGATTGAATGTAGCACCTTAACAGCATCATCTTTTAAAATTTTAAATAGTTCAGCTGGAATACCATTACTTCCACCGGCCTTGTTACTAGCAGTGCTTTCTAAGGCCCATTTGACTTCACTCTCCAGGATGTCTGGCTCAAGGTCTGCAACCACTACCTGGGGTGTATGAGACATCCATATCTTTCTGGTATAATTCCTCTGTATTCTTGCCACCCCTTCTTGATGTCTTCTGCTTCTGTTAGGTCCTTACCACTTTTGTACTTTATTATGGTAATCTTTGTACGAAGTGTTCCTTTCATATCTCCAAGTTTCTTGAACAGATCCTTGAGTCGTATAGTTGACCTTAAATAATTTTTGTTAATTTCAATTTCGAAAATGATCTTTCACCTTCAGCTACCGTTACCTGTAGTGATATGGACAAGTTAGAAAATATTGGATGTCAAATTATTTGACTATATATAATTGAAAATATCCACTGGATTTGTGTCTTGAAAACAATTGGTAATAGTTCTAGTTCGTGAAATAAATCTTCTCCGTCTATATCAGCCCCCCTTTTGGCAGTCAAATTTCTGTTGCAAATTGAAACACTGCTCTTTTCTGGCATGTCTCTTAATTTTCTCCATTTGTCTATATTTTGTAAAAATGAAAAACGGTCATTGTGTTCACTTAGTAGTTCAAATCTTTAATTTTGTGATTGCTGTGTCCAACATATAAAAATTTAAAGTTTTTCTGTGGATCTGTAATTGGCTCATGGGTAGACTCAACTGAAAAATCGTTTCCTGGCATAAGATCATGCGGTGTATGTAAATTCAGTTTTGCATTCTATTTACTCAGCAATTGATAAAGCTTCTAACAACATAGCGTCAAACGTGGAGTCTACACAATTAAAAAAATAATAATTGTCCAGTGGCACTGAATCCAACTTGTTCTGGGAGTAAGCTTTTGTGTACATGCACACTTATTCAGACACTGAAACAGAAGTCATCAGACCCTTCCCACTTATATATAGTGGGAAGGTGGGGTGGGGTATTTCTCAGAAGGGTAGTAGGAGATGGGTGATTGATTCAATGGGTATAGTAAACCTGTTGACTGCAATTAGTCCTACAGGAAGAAGCAGGGATAGTATGCAGATAACCAAAAACAGCTTTAGCATGTGTAATGAGACAAGAATCCAATATTTCTATTCAGACCAGGTCCCTCCATATCAGTTTAGTAATAAGTTGTAATTCAGCAACTTCTCTTTCTGTAATTCTTGTGTATTAAGACTGCTGCTTTGAGATCCTGTATTGAATGTCCTGGGAGATTGAAGTTTTCTCCTCCTGGCTGTTATTGTCTTGTGATTCCTGATGTCAGATTTATGTCCATTTATCCTTTGGCGTAGCTGAAGGGCACTGCTGGCATTTGATGGCATACACAATGTTAGAAGAGGAGCAATTAAACAGGCCTGAGATGGTGTGTTGGATGTTGGGTCCAGTGATGGTGTTGTCTGGGTGGATGTGGCAGCAAAGTTGGCATCTGGGTTTATTGCAGGCTCTGGTACCAGTGTCCATGTTAAGTCTGGTTGCTGTATTATTGTGGGTGAGGAGTTGTTTAAGATTGGGTGGCTGTAGGCAATGAAAGGTCTTCCTGTATTGTAAGCCAAGTCATTTTTGACCTGCTCTATCATTTTAACTGCTTCCGGAAGAACGACAGACTTTTGTAAGGTTTTACTAACAATAGTTTTCAATAATACGTTATACCACGTCATTAAAGAAAGATGAATTTGAAAGACTTCAATTTCAACATCAATGAACTTGCTATGTTCCTTGTGTCACTACCATTCTTGTTACCTGAGAATATAAGGTGTTGTAAACCTTTTCCATATTAAAACGGAAGTGCTTTCAACGCCTCTACTTCCCCATTGCGTGTTTGATAATGGTCTTAAGGTGAAAGGGGGCACCTGGTTCACGAGGATTTGCCAACGTGACGTTGACCCGGAAAAGAATACATATATTTCCTGAAGTAATTTCCAGTGAGCTTTTAGCGGCATCATTCACTACTAAGTTGAGGCTGTGAGCCACACAAGGAATGTAGAAAGCAGATGGATTTATGGCCAAGATTTTATTTTTTTTGAGGCCTATATTTTTGCCTCATATTTGCGCCGTTGTCATATCCTTGACCTTGCATGTCATCTAATTCGATATATGAAGATTTTTAAAAATCCAGCAAAACGTCACTTGTCCTTGTAGTGTAGTGTCAGTAACTGGAAAAAAGCCTTAAAAATGATCTTTGATAATGGGTTAATGTGTACAAACCTAACAGTAAGTTTTTCCTTGTGTGAGACATCAGGAGTGCAATCTAAAATAACAGAATAGTATTTGGATTGCTTCAAAAGATAAATAATAGTCATGAGCTATTAACAACTTCTCTGGAACTATTTGAGGCCACAAAGAAGGACCATCCACTACATCTTCATGAAATGTCTCTTCCGGGGGAGTATCCGACGTTGAGGCAGATTCAGTTGCAAGTGCAGGTGTGGTAGGAGTAGAGCTTTCTGCAATAGGGCTTGGCGCTGGCCTTTGCTTTCTTGCGTACTTCGTCCCTCAGATATTCTGCAAATCTCGTAGAGTTGTTAATTGTGGATTCATCCAGATCTTCCACCTGCAATTTGTTGTTGTATCTTAATGCGTGGGTCAGCAAGGTGTTGATGCTGCTGGTCGCCAAATCTCTTTCCTAAGCAGTCTCCCGGCCATTTATTGGCCTTTTACATTATCTTCTATGGAATCTCTACGGCGCTCCAAGTGCCTGCCCTGTGCCAAGGCCTTGGGCATGTTTGTCCTGGTTGCTCCTCTTTAGTTGGGCTGTGAACCCCTTCACCTTTTTGGTATGCGACTTGTTAAGGCGTATCTATCTCTTGACTTGGTTTCCCTTCTTTCATAGAACCTTGCCTTCTGCATGATTTTGCCAGATAAGGGCTTGGTGCTGGCTTTTGCTTTTTGCGTACTTGGTCCCTCAGATCCTTTGCAAATCCAGTAGCGTTTATTCTGGATTCCTTCAGGTCTTCCACCTGCAATTCCTACCCATGTTGTTGAACCTTAATCCCCGTGCCAGCAAAGCTTGGATGCTTCTGTCCACCAGATCCTTTTCCTCCCGGTCGTTTTGATTGGACAATCAGCACATTACTTCAACATGCATTGCATTGTCTCGATGGTTGGGGCTTCTGAAAACAGGTCCTTTTAGTTCCTCCATTTCATCAGAGGTGCCCCCCTGGTCTGCTTCCAGAATACTGAATCGCTTGATTTGGAGTACAAGAGCCAGTCTGTTAATAGTTTCGTTGTTTTGTAACTTTCTTGTCTAATGAGTATCTGAATATGCCCTATTATTACCATTTGTAGGATAAGCTGATTTTTTTCATTTGAAGTGGCTCGTGATCTATTAAAAACAATCTTAACTTCTCTGGAACTATTTGAGGCCACAAAGAAGGACCATCCACTACATCTTCATGAAACGTCTCTTCCAGGGGAGTATCAGACGTTGAGGCAGATTCAGTTGCAAGTGCAGGTGTGGTAGGAGTAGATCTTTCTGCAATAGGGCTTGGCGCTGGCCTTTGCTTTCTTGCGTACTTCGTCCCTCAGATATTCTGCAAATCTTGGAGAGTTGTTAATTGTGGATTCATCCAGATCTTCCACCTGCAATTCGTACCCACGTTGTTGTATCTTAATGCGTGTGTCAGCAAGGTGTTGATGCTGCTGGTCGCCAAATCTCTTTCCTAAACAGTCTCCCGGCCATTTATTGGCCTTTTACATTATCTTCTAAGGAATCTCTATGGCGCTCCCAGTGCCTGCTCTGTGCCAAGGCCTTTGCTCACTTTGCCCGGTGCCGCGGGGGCACTAGAGAGTTTAAAAGAAGTGCTCCTTCCTTGTTCCAGTAGTCCAGTTCAGCCTTGGGCATGTTTGTCCTGGTTGCTCCTCTTGAGTAGGGCTGTGAACCCCTTCACCTTTTTGGTATACGACTTGTTAAGGCGTATCTGTCTCTTGACTTGGTTTCCCTTCTTTCATAGAACCTTGCCTTCTGCATGATTTTGCCAAATGAGGCCTTGGTGCTGGCTTCTGCTTTCTTGCGTCCTTGGCTCCTCAGATCCTGTGCAAAACCAGTAGCATTTTTATTCTGGAGTTTTTCCACCTGCAATTCCAACCCATGTTGTTGAACCTTAATCCCCGTGCCAGCAAAACTTGGATGCTTCTGTCCTCCAGATCCTTTTCCTCCCGGTCGTTTTGATTGGACAATCAGCACATTACTTCAACATGCATTGCATTGTCTCGATGGTTGGGGCTTCTGAAAACATGTCCTTTTAGATCCTCCGTTGCGTAGCAGATTCCCTCCTGCTCTCTGCTTCCAAGTGTGGGCTTCTGCAGTCTAATGGGCCTCTCATCAGTTCAGGTGGTGCTGGTTCCTTTAGGCCCATCGGTCCTTCCTTGGAGGAAAGGGTCTCCTGCCCCCTAGCCCTGCTCCCTGAGCATTGAGCCTGTATGCAGCCCACAAATCCACACGTCAGATGGGGGTCGCTTCTCTCTTCCCACCCGTAACACACAGTAGCTGGAGCGGGAGATGTCCTTCCCAATAAATTTGTGTGGTTTTTAAATATTGGCTCCAAAGAACACAACTTCCAAAAGTCAAAGGGGAAAAGAGAAAGAAAACCAAGCTGTTCACCATTCTAGAAACCTTTAGGTCTAGGGCCAATGGGGCTCTTCCTGCCAGCCATTTTGTTTTGCTTCCTGTTGCTGTGCCAAGGTTGGGCTATTCTCTGAGCAAGGCAGGAACAGAAGTAGGCCAAACACAAGAACAGGGCTCCTGTCAGGGTGGGATAACTGCCTGCGAGGACTCTTGATGCCTCTCCAAGAGATGGAAGCCTTCCTGCTCACTGACTTTCTCTGATCTTGGTGTCACTGTACAATGTGGCTATCTGGGGGTTCGATTTGGAGTTATTGCTTGAGGCTTTGTGTCACTGAGTTCTTAACGTGTGGGGATGTTTGGGATAATAGGTAAGGAAATATTGTTTAAGTACCCTTCCTTCCTTCCTTCCTTCCTTCACTCATGCTAGTGAGTGACGTAGCAGAGCAAATCCCCTCTTATTTTCACGGAAGCGAGTTGTTGATAGATTGGTATGAATCTCTGCAAAATGACTAATCCAATCTGGTTTGCCCAGGTGGGTTGCTCCTGGTGTCCCCTTTTCTCCCTCCTAAAATACAATAAAGACTTGAAGAGTCTGTCTTTAAAAGTATAACAGTAAGTTTACTCACAAGCTGTTCACAGTACACATCTAGAAAGTCAGGCTTTTTAAGCTTCAGGTTACAAACATATAACGTGGCTTGACATCCTTTGTGAGGATGGGCCCAAGTTCTGCTGGCTGAGAGCCCCCAGACAACAAAATGAATGAGACTTAACTTGAGAGTTGAATCGATCAGAGACAAAATGGCTGTGTGACTGTTTTTATAGAGGAACAGGAAGTTACACATCTGTCTCTGTCCGCTCTAGGAAGTAAAGTGTGTTGTAATTGACTGTACTGATGTAACACATCCCACAATATGCTGTTTGTGGTGTGTGTGTCTTTCTGCACCCTAGACAATGTTGTGCTCGGGGGAACGGGCTGGATTTCTGGAAGAAACAGTTCCAGTCTGTTCCCCCACCTCCTTCCAACGTTGATCTGTTCGATGTTTGTTCCCGGGGCTGAAAAGGATATATCAAGAACTCTGGCCAAAAGTTTCAATATAAGGAATAATTCCTACTCAAGAGTTGAAATGAAAAACGTGTGTATTCTGCTAAGAATAACAGTTTGAAGCTAGTAGTAGATTTAAACACAACGTATAAATATGATAGTTCCCGGGGCTGAGCAATTTGTGCTTCTGAAGGGTGAAACACATTTCTCAGAGCAGCCAGTGCGAGTGGGGAGAAGCCAGCAAGTAGCTGTGCTCTCTTCCAAGTTCAGGGTTTTGGGGAGGGGGATCCCTCCTAGTCAACCACACGAGAGATTCCATACAGGGGAGAAACCATATCAATGCTTGGGAAGATGTCGCCAAGGAGCTAGTAGTAGTTGTTTCACAGGGCCAGATTTAGATGAAGAGAAGGCCCTAGGCTACTCCAGTTGTGAGGTCTCTGGAAAATTTCTCCTCTCCTGAGCAGTTGGTGACTATAAGGCTAAGAAATAGCCGCAAGATTGCTTCCACATTAGGAAAGGCTATCTGAATTTTCCCTTGTATATAATTTGATAAAGGTCTGTATGAGATAGTGCTCTGCCGTAAGCCTATGGCTTTGTGTCACATACAGTTGAAAGTGCAAAAGTTCATCCGGAAGTCTCAGGTCAATATGTTCTGTGGGTATGCTTCCAACAACGGTTCAACAACTTGCTGAACTTCTTGCCTCGATGCTGTCAAATTAGCAAGAATGGCAAATAATTGTGCAACATCACTTTACGCAGTACTGTTTCTTTTTAAATTGGCTTCAAATTGGCATCTAATGTAGGAATAAAGGATTTTATCCTAAACCTATCTCTTGAAGAAAGTGCATCTAAGGCATCAGGTGGACTTCTGTCATTTCTTTGCCGTTCCCTCACTCTTCGTCTCCTGGTTTTGTTGTTGACATTTGGCAAAGTGGCTTTTGCTTGTTTCTCAAGCTCATCAAAATCATTCCTTATTTTCCTTAAAGAGATCCAGGAGTGAACTGTAGAAACTCGCACAAGAACTCAATAACAGGTCTGGTTTTTGAAGGCCTTTGCTGACCTTGTGAAAATGACCTAGCACCTGGGTCCAAGAATGCAGCATAAACACAAATTCCAGTTCTTCCATTTTCTGCAGGAGACTGTTAACTCTGTGCTTGGTCTCCCTCTTCCCATTAACATCAGAACAAATGACGGAGGGCATCAATGATAGCACTGTAACTTTCCAAAACAGCTGCTGTGGCTTTGCGTGTGCGTCCCGTCCTAGAGTCTGACAAATGTTTAGGCACTTTAGACTGAGGTGGCAAAAACGATTTTAGAACTGCCCATCTCTTTGTGGAGGATGAAAAGAAGGTATAAATTTCATTGATAATGCCAAAACAGTTCCCTGCATCAAGGCAGCAATCCACAGCTGAACTGCCCACCAGATTTAAAGAGTGACCTGCGCATGGAATAAATTTTGCAAATTGGTTTTTTTAATGATTTATTGCTGCATATCATTGTACTTGCCCAGCCATGTTGGCAGCGTTGTGATAAGACTCCCCGCAGCATTTTCTAAAGTCAATTTCAAGCTCAGTAGTAAAATAGGAGAAAGCACGGCTGAATTAGTAAATCTGTGTTGGCAAATGATCTTAAGGTGATACATACCTGATAATTTAAAGTCAACGGATCAGTATGTGAAATGTCAGGAGTGGAATCTACTGAAAAGCTTGAAATATCCAGTCTTTCTCACATCAGCCAGAGTTGCATCCTTAACTTTTTTTGTCCTGAGCTGAACAATTTCCTCACATAGAGTTTTTGACAAATAAGAGGGATTGCTTGATTCAGAATGTCCATACTGATAAGAGCAACTAAAAATGGATCAAATTTTGCCACTAGTTCTAAAAGACCAAGATAATTGCCATTATTTGGAGATCCAAAGTGCTCATTGTCTCTTCTGAATGGCAAGCCCCGTTCTACTAGAGTGCATATTAACAGCAATAATTCTCTCCATGACATGCCTCCAGTACTGCTGTTATGCTTTTATTTGTTCCTCTAATAGAAAAAAATAATAATCACAGAACTGAGAAATTGCACAAAACAAAAATACTGTGAAAATCCCTGAAGCGAGAAGTAATCGACTAGAAATATTAGCTTGTGGAAATAAATTAAATAATAAAAATCAAAAAGCTTAAGGAAAAAAACATAGAAAAACCTAAAATTGAACAAAGCATGCCAGCTACAAACCTCGTTTCACTGAACTATTCAGTTTCCTCAGAAGGAAATAGAAAAATCATAAACTTTAAATGACGAAAATTCAAAAAAAGGGGAATAACCCAAAATGCTGAAGTATTATAAGCCTAGCTCAACCTAGGTAAAGCAAAGCGCAGTAATAAAGGATAGAGAACTCAAAAGTACAGTTTCTAATACTGAATTTACAAAACCTAAATGGCAAGTTTTAAACAAAGCCCAGCTTGAAGAAAGCAAAGCACAGTAATAAAGGGTTGAGGACTCAACTGTGAAAATTCTAGTGCTGCTTTTACAAAAAGGTTTAAAAACCAAAATGGCACAAATTCAAAGAAAGGAATACGAGATAAGCTGTTTTAGATTTTTTGCGTGGACAGGCGGAGTCCCCAGATCCTGCACGGTCCCCCCGTCATGTGGAATAACGACTCAAGACAACGTGCTATGGGATTAAATTGGCCACAACTTTATTAAATTTCAAATGTGGGTAGACCTTGGCTCAGGCATTGGGCGTTCTCCCTCCCCGGTCCCCAGCCGGGGACCTAGGGAGCATCAGGGTTATCCAGTGTGTGTGTGGGGATGGGCCGGCTCTGAAGAACATATGTTCAAGCAGAGATGGCCGCCCCCGTAACGCCGCCGCAGCCGCAGGAGAGAGCAATGACCTTTCGGTGTACGGCAAAAGCCTCCCTTCAGAAAACCCCTTTAACGGGGAACCCTGATATCGCCGCCGCAAGAGGAAGATGGACAAAAGGATTCTGCCCAAGGCCTGATACCGCCACCCGAGACCGCAAAGAATGCGGTCTCGCCGCCAAGACTACCTACATCTGAAAGACGCCTTTGCCATCCTCCACCAATCAATCAGGCCATGCCTGATGTCGCTCAGCCAACGCTCGTTACCAAGGTCCGATAGGTGCACGCCATCGGGCCGAAATAGCTCCTGCATGTAAACTTTAATGTTGGGGTGTTTCACGACCCGACCTCCCATGCGAGTGGTTGCAAAGCGCACTGCCCTATTGATTTTTTCCACAGTGTAATTAAGTCTAGTGGGTTTGATGTTGCCACGCCAATGCAAGCGTGGCAGAAGTTCGGACCAGAAAATCATAATATTGGGGTGAGTGGCGTGTACGCTTTCCAGGTGTGCGATCGCTGTTTTGATCAAAATTATGCTTTTATGCACGACCAAGTCATTTTCGGCGTGGTGGAGCACAACCGCGCTTGGCGGGTGGCGGAACGCAAGTTCGTGACGCAACCGAGGGAACAGGGCATCCCACCGCCTTCCACGTTGTCCGAACCAGGCAATGGAGATCTTTGGCTGCAGACCCAGATGTTCTCCGCCTGGACCAGTGGTGGCATGGATGGCCGCCCAATGCACTATGCTGTGGCCGAAAGAAAGGATTATATGGTATCTGTCAGTGTCTGCTGGTTGTATGTAATGTAGCCTTTGAAGGCAGCTGAACGCCACCGCCCCATTGCTTTTATGTGTTCTGCCGGGAGGCCGCTTGCAGCTGCCGTGGTTGCTGCACCGATACGAAAGGAATGCCCGGAAAATTGTGCCAGGTCGCCTCCACAAGCATGGATGGCCTTACGCAATATTGAGACAAATGGGTCATGGGGCGGCCTGATGCATGAATGAGGAGAGGGCCTGGTCCTGGAGGACGTACCTTCAGGAATTTGCGAGTGTCCGCGACAGGGCATGGTCCAGTGTGTGGGGAGGAGGCTAGACTTTGCGTGGTACCCCTACCTAGTTGATCGGTTTTGGAGGCTCGGATTTTGACTTGTAGCATGCACCTGTCAAGGTTGATATCAGCCACAGACAAGCCCCTGCGATGAGATGACAATGTGCCCCCAACACACTCTCCGATATGGAGCGCACCAAAGAAGGCCAGGGAGAAGGCCGCCCTGAAGAGCCTAACCTCATAGTTGAACCAGCAAATACTGGGGAGCGCATCCCATATCAGCCGGAGGATCTCAATGGTTACTGTCCTCCTCTTATCTGGAATGGGCGGGTGGGAGCGACGCCGCCCTGCAAAGCTTCCTTACGTGGAAAGTGTTACAGGGGTCTGGGAGGCAAAAACAGTTGCTGAAGTATGAGATAGCGGCCTTGTGCAGGCTGATGGTCTTAAGGGCCATGCCTCTACGCTTTAGGTGAACCAAATATTTTAGAACATCATACTCCTTAGCTGCACGCCTGCGTCGTAAACCAAACTTATCTCTGAACCCCTCGAATTGGGACCATGCTCAGGTGTAGGATTGCAATGTTGATGGTGCAAGGGCGCTCAGTACTCCTGCTGTCACTTCTCTCGTCCAAGTTCCCAGAGTTCCTCCGGAAAGGCTTCTGGGAGTTGATCGGCCTCGGGTGCTAGGTCGCGAAAACGCTCCACCTGAAAGCGAGACAGGGCATCTGCAATGTCATTATTGAGGCCCGGGATGAACCGTGCGGAAAAGGAGATGTTACCTTTCAGACATTCCAGCACGAAGAGACGGAGCACGCGAATTACCCTGTTGGATTTTGCAGATTGCTTTGCAATGATTCTTACCACCGCCTGGTTGTCCGACCAGAAGCACACCCTGGTGTCCTTGAGGAGGTGCCCCCAAACCCGGAGAGCCACTAGGATTGGGAAGAACTCAAGAAAAGTTAAATCGCGTGTAATGCCATCCGCGTGCCAAGATGTTGGCCAAGGCTGCGCACACCAGTGACCCCTGAAGTAGACACCGAAGCCAGAGCGACCAGAGGCGTCAGAGTGCACCTGTAGCTGCTCCTTAGGCAGCAGCCAATCTCGCCAAAAGGATACCCCATTGTAACTTTCCAGGAAGGTCAGCCATATTTTGAGGTACTCCCTTATGGTATGAGTGACCCTGATGTGGTGATGGGGGGCAACACCGCCAGCCGTGAGACGGGCTAGGCGTGCGCAAAAGGCGCGACCGGGCGAGATAACCCTGCCTGCAAAATTGAGGTGTCCTAAGAGTGTCTGGACCTGACGCAACGTGGTCGTTTTCTGGGCCATCATAGTAGTAACCAATTCCCTCAACGTGGCGAGTTCGGCCAGGGGCAGGCGAGAGGTTTGGCTGACAGAATCCAGTTCAATACCCAGATATGATTTGAAACCTAGCAACCAGAAGTCCTTGGGGTGGACTGGTAACAAACGGAAGGCCGATTTGATGTCACATTTTGCCATGAGCGCGCCCGGGCCGCACTCCCTAACCAGCCTGATTGCCTGATCAAGAGATGCATATTTGACTGAGCATTGTTCTTGAGGAATGGCATCATTTACTGACCCACCCTTTGGGTAAGAAAGGTTGTGTATTAATCGAAACTCGCCTGGGGCCTTCTTAGGCACGATACCTAGTGGAGACACTATGAGGGTGGGAAATGGAGGTTCTGAGAAGGGACCTGCCACTCTCCCCAGCAAGCATTTTTTGGTGATCTTCTCGGCAATGTGTGGCATATCTCGGACAGACTTTTGGTTGGGGGGATTGGTGCATGAAGGGGTGCCTACCACTGGGATGTGGAAACCTTCCCTAAAGCCCTCCTCAATGTATTTTGCTGCCTCTTTATTGGGGTACTGGAGTAAAAAAGGCAGCATTGCTGATATAGATATGGGTGAGGGGGCTAGGGAAAGGAGAACACTATTTGCGGGCATTGTTTTTGCTTTGCTGTGTGCCAGAGGAGCCTGTAGAGGCTCCGGCCTCTCTTTTGTCTTGAGA
Organism: Podarcis pityusensis; assembly: GCF_964106645.2. NCBI lineage: Eukaryota > Metazoa > Chordata > Lepidosauria > Squamata > Lacertidae > Podarcis > Podarcis pityusensis. The sequence continues at coordinate 9,749,788 of NC_138035.1, read as the reverse complement.
TGTGCCTGCGCCTGATCCGCGGGAGCCTCGAAAAAACTTCTTCCCCCGAAAACATTTTGTGGTGGGGTGAGATCCACTACAGCGCTCGCATTCATGAGCAAATCGGCATTTTTCTCTGAAGCAGGAACCGTTGTTATACTCCCAGCAAGATCTCTTGGGGGCCTTGGATTGGTATTTGGACTGTTTGACATTGTCAGACTCTTTCTTGAAGAATGGGGCAACCAACTCAGACCACACATCATCATCTTTGATATCCCATCTAGCTGTGTCGTCCCCTGCCCCCCGCTCCCTGAATGCCTGGTCATAGGCAAGTGCCGCCTCCCCCCCTCAGACATGGCTTCAGCCTTTAGGATGATAAGTAGGTAGTTGGTCAGGTGCCAACCCCTGTCAGGGTAACTAGCGACTATAATACCCATGTAAGTGGTGTATGCAGTGAGCCAATTACGAAAGGTACGCTCGACACTCACTTTTTTATCTTTTTTCCTCTGCTCGGCGGATTTAGATTTTAGGAATGTCGAAGAGGCAGGGGATAGCAGATCAAACAAATCCACAAACTCCCCATTAAGGATGCGTTCCCGCAACTTCTCGCGCAGGCGAAGGCCTGGGGGCTGGTCGGTTCTTTTGAAGTTGGATTTCCTAATGCTACCTCTGGAGTCAATGCCCTCCTCACCACACGGCGCAATAGCACCATGTTCACGCCTGTGCCTCCGGTTGCGGCACCGCCAGACCCAGTGCGGCAGCCCTGGGGCATGGGGGCCTGTAACCCAATAGCCTTTGATGCTCCCCCCCCCCCCGTTTACTATCAGTGGAGCTGGACCTACCTGAGGAACTAGATGATCCAGAAGAGTCCCTCTTGGACTTGTGGCCCCTCCTCCTGGATTTGCGGTGTTTCCTCCTGCGATGATGCGATCTGTGCGACTTAGGGATGATGAGCGTGATCCGCCTTCCTGGACACGGCGGTCAGCGGAGCTGCTACTGCGCCCTCGCCTGCGGCTGTGAGGTGACCCAGAGCGCCCTCTGCGCGAATCCCGCCGCTCCAGGCGGCGCCTCAGCCGGGCAATGGTCCTATCCCTACTGTCCCCACGCACCGGGTGCGAGAGACTGCTACTAAGGGAGGAGCGGGTAGAGGAGGAGCTCTCTGTACATCTCGGCTTGGCAGCTGAGCCCTAGTAAGTAAACAGAAATATGAAAAATTATAAAATACTTTATTCAGTGCGCAACCTGGGCCTGTTTGGCTGAACACAAAGCTTGATATTCTGGCTGGAATCGAAGACACACACGTAGCTCTTCGTCAACAGCTCTCAGTCTCTCTGTATTTAGTTTTTATAGCAATCATGCTTGAAAAGCTCATCTCACACAGATATGTAGTAGAAAATGGGAGCAATGTCAAAATAGCTTTGTTTGCCAGAAGGGGGAACTCCTTGGCAGTATCCAACCAAAAACTGTCCAAAGGTAGATCAGCAAATCTTAGCCTGAAACCACGATTTTGTCTCAGTTCAGTTAGTTCCTCCTGCTTCTGTAAAGTCATGTCCTTTCCACCAACTGATGCTGAGCTATAAGGGTCCCTAACCCAGTCAAGGCATTCAGTGGAGACTGAAGAGAAATAAAATGACAACTCCTCGAGAGTTTTTAAATGTTTAACTATTATCTCACACAGTGCAGCAGTGTGAACACCTTGCCATTGCTTGGTGAGTGTGAACATTACAAGATTGCCACTTTCCACGTGTTGATGCCAGAATTGCACCTTTGAACGGAATCCATTTATTTTATCTGTACTTGTAAGCAGGTTTTCATTTTGTCCTTGCATTCATGTGTTCAGTTCATTCAGATGATGAAATAGATCTGCCAGGTATGCCAGCCTTGCACACCACTCATCACTTGACGAGGGCAGTAATGACGAGGGCCTGCTCGTCACAAAAATAAATCAGTCTCACACCAGGATGCTTTTTTGTAAAGGGTCTAACAGCCTCAGGAGAGAGAGAGAGAAAAGCCTCTCTGGAGCTGCAGCCCAGCATTTTTATTAAGAACAGTACAACAGTGTATCAATCATCATGCAAGGCAAACACCAAATATGGGGATCACCCCATTATCAAGCCATACAATAAGAACCAATCACCTTCCTTGCATGAGGCGATCACGCGCTCATCATGCCTAACACAGCCTGCAGTATCAAAAGGTCAAACTATAGTAAATTTCCATCCTGGCATCCATCTTGTCATGTAGGTACAAACAACCATTTTCCTACATGCCCTCTTTTCTTATTTGTTTTATGAAAAGTAAAAAATAAAATTTAACAAAACCTAATCAGAATCATTTGTTTCATTTCCTAAACGCTGATATCTTGCAATGTAAATTCCTCTTGTGACTCCAGTGGTAGGTCTTGGACGATACCACCAGGTACTACATTGAGCAAACAAAGAGGGTAGGCATTGAATGCAACAACACAACACAATAAATCCTGCAACAAGCAAAATTACAATTAGTAAAATTTTTCTTAACCACACTCTATTAGGCAACCAGGAAGACAACCATTCCCATGGATCAAAACCTTCGGGAGGATTCAAAGGATTATGGGCTATCATTTGTTCCATATAATCAATAGTAGCAGAAATATTGGCCGATTGATCAGATATATACATACAACAATGGGAATGAATTAAAGCACAAACTCCACCTTTGGAAGCAAGGATTACATCTAAAGCATAACGATTTTCAAGAGTCACATCTCTCATTTCTGACATTTCTTTGTTAATTAATTTTAAGGCCAAGATAGTAGAATTAAACAAGGCTTCAGTCCAATTAGCCAATTTGTGCAAATCACGGTAATTCATGCCTGCACCTAAAGAGGGCAGGAGAGATCTAGAGACGGCTGTCCCTGTATATTGAGAGATAGGTGATCGCACTTCCCTTTTGTTACGCAAACGAACCACTGGGAGCTTGTCCAGTTTATAGACCAGGGGTATGACTATTCCTAAGGTGCACGTTCCAGAAAAGGCAAAGGGGATTTCTTTGTAGGCTCTAGTACCACAAAATAACCATAAATCAGATTGAAGCAAACATGTAGATTTGCTGCTTTTCTTCATCCAATCAAACCAAACATAAAAATCTCTACACATAGCCTGTTGTTCATAAGTCATGTTGGTCGTGACATTATTAACTAAAACTTTTGGCCTACCACTCATAGTGGTAACATTAAGAAAACAAGAAGATCCATTAACATACTCATAGGTCCAATTACAATATGGATAATGACCTAAAAATTTACTACTATTACGATTGAAATGAAAACAATGAGACGCTGTTTCTACAAGCGACAAAAACACAGGGGGTGAACTAGTACGATTATCTTTCATATTATTACTAATCTTATATGAAGCATTTACAGGAATACCATGCAATAATATGCCAGATCTTTTTGATTGAGGAGGAATATGCATACACACCCAACATTCGGAAAGATTAAGTATAGAAGCAAAATTATTTATGTCCCTAACATACGTATTGTTGGTCCAAATCTGATGATAAAGTTCAGGCTTACGAGCCTTCTGCAAAAGAGCAGCACGACGAGGGCGGCGCTTCACAGTGTCCACGGAGGGGTAATTGGTAGTCATGGTGACTTCCCAGGGGGAAGGGGGGTCAATGAGGTAGGGACGAAGATGACCTTTCGACGTGCCAGGAAACACCGGAACAGCTGTAGAAGGCGACTTTATCCAGGGTGCATCAATATGGCGATGTCTCCAACTGCAACGCGGGTTGAAGTCAGGTGGGAGGTCATCACTGGCAGACAGCGTAGAATACGATTTCAAGGCGTTGGTGTCTCCTTGGGCGAAGACGAGGCAACAGAAGAGCGCCAAGGTCGAACGCACCGAGCTGGAACCCATCGTGTTTCTCCGTCCACGTCAATGGCAGCGAATCCACGACCCCAGGAAATCAATGAAGTTGGACCCTTCCACTGTGGATCTGGAAGCAACCTGTAAGACACTAGAGGGCGCTGCAGTACTTCTTCTTTCCTGAAATGAAGTTCAGCAGGCGTAAAATCCTTATTGTGAGGGTACAACAAATGATTTAAGGTAAACAATACTTGATGCACAATATTAGGTATTTCAGAAACAGTAGCCGAGCGGCCTCCCAATTGCTTGTTGAGAAGAGTCTTAAAAGTCAAGTGGGAGCGCTCGACGATTGCTTGTCCTGTAGAATTGAATGGAATACCATGAGTCAACCTAACATCCCACAAAGAACAAAAATCAGAAAAGGCCTGAGAAATATATGCAGGGCCATTGTCAGTTTTCAAAGTATGGGGTTTTCCCATAACAGCAAAACAACGCATTAAATGTTGAATAACATGACGAGTAGTCTCTCCTTTCAAGGGCGTGGCCCAAATAAAACCAGAGGCAGTGTCCACAGTGAGATGTACTTTAGAAAATGGAGCCAAAGATGGCGTGTAGGTGACATCCATTTGCCAAATTGCCAGGGGATGCAAGCCTCTAGGGTTGACTGCATCATAAGGAATGACTGTGGGTGATTTGGAACACACAGCGCACTGTGACACAATGTCCCTAGCTTGAGAAATTGGTAATGAAAAGGATTTAGCTAACACCTTAGCATTTTGATGAAACACTGAATGGCTCTCGAATGGGTCAGAAAATAAAGAAAAGATGCCATTCTTCAAAGCTTGATCTGCCCGGTCGTTACCTTCTGCCAAATAGCCAGGGTGACCAGTATGTGATCTAAGGTGTGCTACATAAAACTGACAAGTCCTAGCTTGTACCAAGCTCTGCAAAGTGGAGAATAATGCAAACAAATTATCATCAATGGCAGGAGTAATATACGACAATGGTAACACATTCAACAGATTATACACATACTGCGTATCCACAATGAGATTGAAAGGGATATCAGCAAATTGTTGGAAAGCTAAAATTACAGCTGCCAATTCAGCACGTTGTGCTGAGGATTGCTCAGTAGTATATAAACTTTTCCATTTCCCCTCCTCATCCCACACCACCACCCCCCTGGACTTAGTGCCATCGGTGAATACAGTGAGAGCGGAGGGTAAGGGTAGAGGGGACAAGGCAGTTCGCAGGACATAACGTAGCCCTGTAAGGAAAGACAAACGAGGGTCTCTAGGGGGATTGTGAATAATTTTTCCTAAGAAATCAGCAAAAGCTATTTGAGTAGGAACGGCTGTCATCATTAAATGCATGAATTCTTCCTGGGAGAAGGGCAAGTACACTGACTGTAAGTCCATTCCAGAGAGGGCAAGGGACCGATGTCGGCCCTTGACAACAAGGTCCATGACGCTGTTGGGTGTAGCATACACATTACGCGGAGGAGTATGAGGCAGGTGAAGCCACTCCACAATAGACACAGTCCCAGGCTTCTGGCCTGTGGTGTACAATATAGCTGTTGGAAGGAGTGGGGTGGCAAACACTGCAAGAGATAATTGTGCCATGGAAAGGGAAGGGATCCTGTCCACCATACATCTGCGGAGATGGTTGTTCACAGTTGTCAAAGCCTCTTCCATAGCAGGGGTAACTGTGATCTTGCTTGCTGGATCCTTGTGGCCTTTAAGGGCAGAAAATAGTGGAGACAGAGTGGAGGTGGGCAGGTCCAAGTAACTCTTTATCCAATTTAACTGTCCAAGGAGTTGTTGCAAGTCCACCAATTTAAGATGATCAGGGAACTGTAGTTGAGGCGCAACTGGAATGGCAGCAGCAGCAGACAACTTATGTCCTAAATACGTAATAGGCAGGGTCCGCTGGATCTTTTCTTTAGCCACTGTCAATCCTGCTTGCATCAGAGCATGGGTCAAATCCTCGAGAAGAATATCAGAAATGTGCGATGAGGAAAGTAAAATATCATCCATGTAATGATAACAGGTGACCACAGGGTGGCGCTCACGGAATGGTTGAAGTGCCTTATCCACAAAATACTGGCACAAAGTTGGAGAATTTCGCATTCCCTGTGGGAGAACCACCCATTGAAAGCGCTGGGTAGGTTGGGAGTTGTTCAGGACAGGCAGGGTAAAGGCAAAACGCTGTCTGTCTTGTGGTGCCAGAGGGATAGAGAAAAAGCAGTCTTTGAGATCGATGACAGCAAGCTGATGGTTTTGTGGTAGCATGTTGGGATTAGGAATGCCGGGTTGCAAGGTCCCCATCGGTTGCATTTGTTCATTAACCCTTCGAAGGTCTTGGAGAAGACGGAATTTTCCAGATGCCTTTTTTCTGATGACAAAGATGGGCATATTCCACGGGCTGGTGGAAGGTTCAATGTGCCCCAGTTCAAGTTGTTCTGAAATTAACTGGGCTGCCACTGCAAGCTTTTCTTTAGGCAAGGGCCATTGGTCTACCCACACGGGGGTGTCTGTGGTCCAGCAGAGAGAAAGCGCAGTCCGGGGCATGGCAGGGGCAGCCCTTGGCATAAATTTGTAGAAATGGTGGTATCCGCTGCAGCAAGCAGATCTCGCCCCCAAAGGGAGACAGGAATGTCCAGGATCAGTGGCAAAATAGTCATTTCAAAGCCTTGAGAGCCTTGAATCAAAATAGGATTCCTGCTGCGGCGGGCCGAGGCAGAGCCTCCAACGCCGACAACAGAAGAAGCTGGTTCGGTGGGCCAAGCAGGAGGCCAATCCTTGGAGGCGATCACGGAGCAATCCGCCCCCGTGTCCAAAACCCCTTCAATCATGCGGCCTCCAAGGGTCATCTGGATCTTTGGGCGCTCCTCTGTGACTGAAAAAGTAGCGGCAACAAGAGGATCATGGTTCTGGATCGTCTCCGGAGCGCACACAATCTTGGCAATAGGAGAACCAGACGGCAAATGCGTAGGGCGATCAGAAAAGACAGTCACATAAGGGTCATTTTGTTGTAATCCATGTAACACATCTGGAACAAGATGGACCCCTTGCTGCAAAACCTCTGACAGTGGGAAGACAAGGCACTGTGCTGAAGAAGAAAAACCAGCCCCTATTGACACTTGAGCCTGTTGTGGTACATAGGGGACTGGCAGGCATAAGTCCTGGGTTAGAGAAAGGTGAGGTAGTGCTGGCGGTGGAATGACCGGAGAACATGCTGAATCCCCTATTGTTGTGCCTGGGCCCGGGGTGGGCCCGACTGCCGGTTTCCCGTCAGTTGGTTTTGTTGATGTTGCTGTTTTTGTTGTTGTTGTTGACTTTGTTGAGGTACGGCAAAACGGCACTGGTTAGCCCAGTGAAAGCCTTTCTTACAAATAGGGCACTTTGTGCTAGGGCGGCGTTGCTGCGTGATGGATCTGCACTGCGCACGAAAATGTCCCATTTTTCCGCAACCAAAACAAGTTTTGTCCTTGGCAGGATTCTGGGATACTGTAGAGGATAGAGCTGCGGCTAACAGACGAGCTTTGTGCGTCTCAGTGCCCACTGACTGGCAGGCCTTAAGCATATCTGCAATGGCAATATTTGGCGTTGTCATCAAAGGGCGCAGTGCTTGCTTACAGTCCTCATTTGCATTATCAAACGCAAGCTGGCGGACAATCACTTCTTGGGCTGCGACGTCCTGAACTTGCCGCTTGAGGGTGTTATACAAGCGATCGACAAATTGTCCATAAGGCTCTGCAGGGCCTTGCCGGACGCTGCCCCAACGTCCATCACGCTCAGTCTTTTCATCAGGCACAGCGGACAGGGCCTCCTGAGCGGCAGCGGTAGTGGCTTCCCAATACATGGGATCAAGGGCTAGCTGCAGGGCGATGGTAAGAAAATTGCCCCCACCTGTCAGGCCGTCAAAAACATCAGTATGGGTCAACATAACAGGGGCTGGAGGTGGAGCGCCAGCGGCGGCAATCGCGGCTTGGTGAGCTGCCTGCGCAGCATTGTTGAGATTGTTGCGAATGCCATCAACGCGACGTTGGCAAGCCCAATGCCAAGCTTGTATAAACAAAATCATTTGATGAGGCTGCATAACAGTGCGGGCTAATAATTTTACATCCTCTGGTATTAGATTTTGCTGGAAAATAGTGCCAAAAAGTCCCAGGGTATAAGGAGAATGTAAGCCATTGTCCCTGACAGAGGAATACAGTTCCTTTATGAATCTTAAATCAAACTGTTCGTGGCGGGCTGGGCCTCCCCCCACGGCGGCAGGAACAATTACAGGAAAAAGATTTGGTGTGGCAGAATCAAAAGCCAGCAATGGAGCAGCGGCACGGAGAGACTCTTGAAGAGGAGTGGTAGCAACGTTGGGCACCCCTGGTGAAAAAGCCGGAGGAGGGGCAGAGGGAGGCGGTGGCAGGACAGTAGGAACCGAAGGAGAGAGATCCGGTGGTTTAGGAGGTACATAAACTGGTGGTTTCGAAGAAGGCAATGGTTGGCATAAAATTGGAGAGGGAAGAGGCAAAGCAGCAGGCGAAGAAGCCAAAAGGATATTAGCTGGTGTCAGGCAGGACATTGCTTTATAAACTTTAAACCATGCAAGCAGAACCTTGACATTAATTTGAGGATGGTTATGGAAAAAATGTCCTATTTTCTCCCAGTCTTTTAAATCCAAAGTGCCATCCTGAGGAAACCAGGGGCAATGAGTGTCCAAAGCTAGAAGAAGTGCCTTAAGATCGGCATCCGAAACAGCAAGGTTGTTACTGGCCAGGAGAAATTTAAGTTCATCAAAAAACTTCTTTTGTGGCGCTGAAAGAGACTGCCCCATGATAGCAAGAGTAGTGAAAAAAAAATCACAGGGATCCACAAAGGATGAAAAGGAGCGAAAAAAGGGAGCACCCACCGGGATCCTAGGAGAGGATGCGCGGTACCTGAAGCCCTGGCCGGGCGTGGTGGACGCTGAGAGGGCCGCAGCGACGCGAAGTCCGAAATCAGTCGAAGTCCAAAGGAAAGGGAGCGCTCACCGGGATCCGAAGCGGATGAAAGACGCGTGGCGAGCGCTGAACGATGAGGAACAACGAAGAGTCCGAGGGTAGTCACACGGGGCACCAAATGACGAGGGCAGTAATGACGAGGGCCTGCTCGTCACAAAAATAAATCAGTCTCACACCAGGATGCTTTTTTGTAAAGGGTCTAACAGCCTCAGGAGAGAGAGAGAGAAAAGCCTCTCTGGAGCTGCAGCCCAGCATTTTTATTAAGAACAGTACAACAGTGTATCAATCATCATGCAAGGCAAACACCAAATATGGGGATCACCCCATTATCAAGCCATACAATAAGAACCAATCACCTTCCTTGCATGAGGCGATCACGCGCTCATCATGCCTAACACAGCCTGCAGTATCAAAAGGTCAAACTATAGTAAATTTCCATCCTGGCATCCATCTTGTCATGTAGGTACAAACAACCATTTTCCTACAACCTTTTTGGTATGCGACTTGTTAAGGCGTATCTATCTCTTGACTTGGTTTCCCTTCTTTCATAGAACCTTGCCTTCTGCATGATTTTGCCAGATAAGGGCTTGGTGCTGGCTTTTGCTTTTTGCGTACTTGGTCCCTCAGATCCTTTGCAAATCCAGTAGCGTTTATTCTGGATTCCTTCAGGTCTTCCACCTGCAATTCCTACCCATGTTGTTGAACCTTAATCCCCGTGCCAGCAAAGCTTGGATGCTTCTGTCCACCAGATCCTTTTCCTCCCGGTTGTTTTGATTGGACAATCAGCACATTACTTCAACATGCATTGCATTGTCTCGATGGTTGGGGCTTCTGAAAACAGGTCCTTTTAGTTCCTCCATTTCATCAGAGGTGCCCCCCTGGTCTGCTTCCAGAATACTGAATCGCTTGATTTGGAGTACAAGAGCCAGTCTGTTAATAGTTTCGTTGTTTTGTAACTTTCTTGTCTAATGAGTATCTGAATATGCCCTATTACTACCATTTGTAGGATAAGCTGATTTTTTTCATTTGAAGTGGCTCGTGATCTATTAAAAACAATCTTAACTTCTCTGGAACTATTTGAGGCCACAAAGAAGGACCATCCACTACATCTTCATGAAACGTCTCTTCCGGGGGAGGATCCGACGTTGAGGCAGATTCAGTTGCAAGTGCAGGTGTGGTAGGAGTAGAGCTTTCTGCAATAGGGCTTGGCGATGCCCTTTGCTTTCTTGCGTACTTCGTCCCTCAGATATTATGCAAATCTCGGAGAGTTGTTAATTGTGGATTCATCCAGATCTTCCACCTGCAATTCGTACCCACGTTGTTGTATCTTAACGCGTGTGTCAGCAAGGTGTTGATGCTGCTGGTCGCCAAATCTCTTTCCTAAACAGTCTCCCGGCCATTTATTGGCCTTTTACATTATCTTCTATGGAATCTCTACGGCGCTCCCAGTGCCTGCTCTGTGCCAAGGCCTTTGCTCACTTTGCCCGGTGCCTCGGGGGCACTAGAGAGTTTAAAAGAAGTGCTCCTTCCTTGTTCCAGTAGTCCAGTTCAGCCTTGGGCATGTTTGTCCTGGTTGCTCCTCTTGAGTAGGGCTGTGAACCCCTTCACCTTTTTGGTATACGACTTGTTAGGGCGTATCTGTCTCTTGACTTGGTTTCCCTGCTTGGTAGAACCTTGCCTTCTGCATAATTTTGCCAAATGAGGCCTTGGTGCTGGCTTCTGCTTTCTTGCGTCCTTGGCTCCTCAGATCCTGTGCAAAACCAGTAGCATTTTTATTCTGGCGTTTTTCCACCTGCAATTCCAACCCATGTTGTTGTACCTTAATCCCCGTGCCAGCAAAACTTGGATGCTTCTGTCCACCAGATCCTTTTCCTCCCGGTCGTTTTGATTGGACAATCAGCACATTACTTCAACATGCATTGCATTGTCTCGATGGTTGGGGCTTCTGAAAACATGTCCTTTTAGATCCTCCGTTGTGTAGCAGATTCCCTCCTGCTCTCTGCTTCCAAATGTGGGCTTCTGCAGTCTAATGGGCCTCTCATCAGTTCAGGTGGTGCTGGTTCCTTTAGGCCCATCGGTCCTTCCTTGGAGGAAAGGGTCTCCTGCCCCCTAGCCCTGCTCCCTGAGCATTGAGCCTGTATGCAGCCCACGAATCCACACGTCAGATGGGGGTCGCTTCTCTCTTCCCACCCGTAACACACAGTAGCTGGAGCGGGAGATGTCCTTCCCAATAAATTTGTGTGGTTTTTAAATATTGGCTCCAAAGAACACAACTTCCAAAAGTCAAAGGGGAAAAGAGAAAGAAAACCAAGCTGTTCACCATTCTAGAAACCTTTAGGTCTAGGGCCAATGGGGCTCTTCCTGCCAGCCATTTTGTTTTGCTTCCTGTTGCTGTGCCAAGGCTGGGCTATTCTCTGAGCAAGGCAGGAACAGAAGTAGGCCAAACACAAGAACAGGGCTCCTGTCAGGGTGGGATAACTGCCTGCGAGGACTCTTGATGCCTCTCCAAGAGATGGAAGCCTTCCTGCTCACTGACTTTCTCTGATCTTGGTGTCACTGTACAATGTGGCTATCTGGGGGTTCGATTTGGAGTTATTGCTTGAGGCTTTGTGTCACTGAGTTCTTAACGTGTGGGGATGTTTGGGATAATAGGTAAGGAAATATTGTTTAAGTACCCTTCCTTCCTTCCTTCCTTCACTCATGCTAGTGAGTGACGTAGCAGAGCAAATCCCCTCTTTATTTTCACGGAAGCGAGTTGTTGATAGATTGGTTTGAATCTCTGCAAAATGACTAATCCAATCTGGTTTGCCCAGGTGGGTTGCTCCTGGTGTCCCCTTTTCTCCCTCCTAAAATACAATAAAGACTTGAAGAGTCTGTCTTTAAAAGTATAACAGTAAGTTTACTCACAAGCTGTTCACAGTACACATCTAGAAAGTCAGGCTTTTTAAGCTTCAGGTTACAAACATATAACGTGGCTTGACATCCTTTGTGAGGATGGGCCCAAGTTCTGCTGGCTGAGAGCCCCCAGACAACAAAATGAATGAGACTTAACTTGAGAGTTGAATCGATCAGAGACAAAATGGCTGTGTGACTGTTTTTATAGAGGAACAGGAAGTTACACATCTGTCTCTGTCCGCTCTAGGAAGTAAAGTGTGTTGTAATTGACTGTACTGATGTAACACATCCCACAATATGCTGTTTGTGGTGTGTGTGTGTTTCTGCACCCTAGACAATGTTGTGCTCGGGGGAACGGGCTGGATTTCTGGAAGAAACAGTTCCAGTCTGTTCCCCCACCTCCTTCCAACGTTGATCTGTTCGATGTTTGTTCCCGGGGCTGAGCAATTTGTGCTTCTGAAGGGTGAAACACATTTCTCAGAGCAGCCAGTGCGAGTGGGGAGAAGCCAGCAAGTAGCTGTGCTCTCTTCCAAGTTCAGGGTTTTGGGGAGGGGGATCCCTCCTAGTCAACCACACGAGAGATTCCATACAGGGGAGAAACCATATCAATGCTTGGGAAGATGTCGCCAAGGAGCTAGTAGTAGTTGTTTCACAGGGCCAGATTTAGATGAAGAGAAGGCCCTAGGCTACTCCAGTTGTGAGGTCTCTGGAAAATTTCTCCTCTCCTGAGCAGTTGGTGACTATAAGGCTAAGAAATAGCCGCAAGATTGCTTCCACACTAGGAAAGGCTATCTGAATTTTCCCTTGTATATAATTTGATAAAGGTCTGTATGAGATAGTGCTCTGCCGTAAGCCTATGGCTTTGTGTCACATACAGTTGAAAGTGCAAAAGTTCATCCGGAAGTCTCAGGTCAATATGTTCTGTGGGTATGCTTCCAACAACGGTTCAACAACTTGCTGAACTTCTTGCCTCGATGCTGTCAAATTAGCAAGAATGGCAAATAATTGTGCAACATCACTTTACGCAGTACTGTTTCTTTTTAAATTGGCTTCAAATTGGCATCTAATGTAGGAATAAAGGATTTTATCCTAAACCTATCTCTTGAAGAAAGTGCATCTAAGGCATCAGGTGGACTTCTGTCATTTCTTTGCCGTTCCCTCACTCTTCGTCTCCTGGTTTTGTTGTTGACATTTGGCAAAGTGGCTTTTGCTTGTTTCTCAAGCTCATCAAAATCATTCCTTATTTTCCTTAAAGAGATCCAGGAGTGAACTGTAGAAACTCGCACAAGAACTCAATAACAGGTCTGGTTTTTGAAGGCCTTTGCTGACCTTGTGAAAATGACCTAGCACCTGGGTCCAAGAATGCAGCATAAACACAAATTCCAGTTCTTCCATTTTCTGCAGGAGACTGTTAACTCTGTGCTTGGTCTCCCTCTTCCCATTAACATCAGAACAAATGACGGAGGGCATCAATGATAGCACTGTAACTTTCCAAAACAGCTGCTGTGGCTTTGCGTGTGCGTCCCGTCCTAGAGTCTGACAAATGTTTAGGCACTTTAGACTGAGGTGGCAAAAACGATTTTAGAACTGCCCATCTCTTTGTGGAGGATGAAAAGAAGGTATAAATTTCATTGATAATGCCAAAACAGTTCCCTGCATCAAGGCAGCAATCCACAGCTGAACTGCCCACCAGATTCAAGTTTTCAAGTTTATTGCGGCCAAAGCCAGTGATACTAAACACCACAAGATCAGACAACAAGAAATCAGCAACAACTTCAGAAAAGAAAAAAGGTTACACAAGGGAACTTCGCAGTGTGCCATTCAACAGAAGAGATTTACGCTTCTTAATTACTAAAGTGCAAAATTTAGCCACCTCATATGATATTGAGCTTGAGGAATCTTACAGGAGGTATTTTCGAAGAATTTCAGGGGAGGATTCCAAATAATATTGAAGGGGTATAAATTTTGATAGAAGCGGTAAAATAAGTTGAACTCGTTCTTCACTATAGAATTCGCAAGATAGAAGAATGTGTGTGACAGATTCTACCTTATTAGACATACAAGGGCAGAGACGCACATGCATTGGAACCCGCGTGAATTTGCCGTACAGCACTGCTGAGGGCATTGTCTCAAAGCGGGCTCTAGAGAAAGCCCATCTATAGGCTTCGTTAGTGATGTTAGTTAAGTAAGGGGCAGTTGCAAAATTAGGCCAAGCTTTTAAACATCTATACGTCTCTGGGAGTAGGGCGCCTTCTTGTTGTAATTCGATATCATAAAGTCTCCGAGTGATAGTAGCTTTTGCCTTGTTCAGAGTTCCAATAAAAAGATTTTCAGGGTTTAGGCCAATTTGTTTGATCTTGTTAGTTATTTGCATAAGCCAAGGAGGATAGGGAACTGCGGCCAGGAATGCCCACCAGATTTAAAGAATAAATTTTGCAAATTGGTTTTTTTAATGATTTATTGCTGCATATCATTGTACTTGCCAGCCATGTTGGCAGCGTTGTGATAAGACTCCCCGCAGCATTTTCTAAAGTCAATTTCAAGCTCAGTAGTAAAATAGGAGAAAGCACGGCTGAATTAGTAAATCTGTGTTGGCAAATGATCTTAAGGTGATACATACCTGATAATTTAAAGTCAACGGATCAGTATGTGAAATGCCAGGAGTGGAATCTACTGAGAAGCTTGAAATATTCAGTCTTTCTCACATCAGCCAGAGTTGCATCCTTAACTTTTTTTGCCATGAGCTGAACAATTTCCTCACATAGGTTTTGACAAATAAGAGGGATTGCTTGATCCAGAATGTCCATACCGATAAGAGCAAGTAAAAATGGATCAAATTTTGCCACTAGTTTTAAAAGACCAAGATAATTGCCATTATTCGGAGATCCAAAGTGCTCATTGTCTCTTCTGAATTGTAAGCCTCGTTCTACTGGAGTGCATATTAACGGCAATAATTACCTCTATGACATGCCTCCAGTACAGTGGTGCCTCGCAAGACGAAAAGAATCCGTTCCGCGAGTCTCTTCGTCTTGCGGGTTCTTTCGTCTTGCGAAGCAAGCCCATTAGAGGTTTAGCGGCTTAGCGCTACAGTATTAGCGGCTTAGCCGGCTTAAAGATCAGCTGATAAGTGGCTTAACGATCAGCTGATAAGCGGCTTAGCCATCAGCTGATAAGCGGTTTAGCGGCTTGGGAAAAAGGGGGGGGAAAGGAAAAAAACCCCGCAGGAACTCGCAAGACATTTTCGTCTTGCGAAGCAAGCACATAGGAAATTCGTTTTGCGAAGCACCTCCAAAACGGAAAACCCTTTCGTCTAGCGGGTTTTCCGTCTTGCGAGGCATTCGTCTTGCGGGGCACCACTGTACTGCTGTTAGGCTTTTATTTGTTCCTCTAATAGAAAAAAAAACAACACAGAACTGAGAAATTGCACAAAACAAAAAGATACTGTGCAAATCCCTGAAACGAGAAGTAATCGACTAGAAATATTAGCTTGTGGAAATAAACTAAATAATAAAAATCAAAAAGCTTAAGGGGAAAAAAATAGAAAAACCTAAAACTGAACAAAGCCTTAACAGGATGCCGGCTACAAACCTCATTTCACTGAACTATTCAGTTTTCCTCAGAAGGAAATCGAAAAATCATAAACTTTAAATGACCAAAAATAAAAAAAAAGGGATAGAACCCCCTAAAATTCTGAAGTATTATAATCCTAGCTCAACCAAGGTAAAGCAAAGTGCAGTAATAAAGGATAGAGGACTCAAGTACAGTTTCTAATACTGAATTTACAAAAAAGATTTGAAAAACCTAAATGGCAAGTTTTAAACAAAGCCCAGCTTGAAGAAAGCAAAACACAGTAATAAAGGGTTGTGAAAATTCTAGTGCTGCTTTTACAAAAAGGTTTACAAACCTAAACGGCACAAATTCAAAGAAAGGAATACCAGATAAGCTGTTTTAGATTTTAAACAAACTCAAGAACAGGGCTGAAACGCTCCCATGGTCTAGATGTTCTGGCACCTCTCCTATGAGGGTGACCTGTTGCAACAGAACAATAAAAGATCAGCCTTTCTTTCACTGGAGCCCACAGCTGATTCTCTGAGCAATAACAAACTTTGGGACTCTTGAGTCCCTTAAAAGGGGAAGCAAGCAAGCCATTAAAGCCGTTAGCCTGTGTTCTTCCAAATTCAGGATTTTGGGGAAGGGGATCCCTCCTAGTCAACCACATGAGAGATTCCATACAGGGGAGAAACCATATGAATGCTTGGGAAGATGTCACCAAGGAACTGCACTTCACACACTGGCGGAGGAAGAGGAGTGTGGGGGGAGCGCATTGCCCCCAGCAGCGCGATCCCAGTGGGGTGCCATCGTGGCTGCGCCCCCGGGACGTGCGCCAGCCCTGCCCCCGCCTGCTCTCCGCCCCCCCGGTGCTGGAGCATGAAGCTCTGCCACTGACTCCACTCACACCCTGTGCTCCAATTATAAATGTCAAAACAAAAAAATGTTCCTAAATACAGAGTGGGCACACATACATAGGTACGAAAAACATAGTCAGAAAAAGGTTGCAGGAAAGCGATCCTAAAGCCATTTGGATGCTTTTAAATGACCCCCAAATTTTCCTCTGCAGTCAAAGAAGGTAAAAGGGGAAGAATTGTCAGTACGTCTTTCAACCGATGTCAGCGACTGGGCTCAATAACTGGTTCTGCCTGGAATGGGCTAGGCGACTGGAGCACTTTGGGAGACCTTCCAATCCTGGAAAGCAGGTCCCAGTGCATTGGACCCACAACTGTGCATTGTGAGCACCAGACTCAGCAGAGTATAAATAACGCACAAGCTAGCTGTGAAGGATAATTCCTTTTATTTCTAATAGCTACTACAAACTAATGAACTCCTGGCTTGCATGAGCGTTACAGCTCCCACTCAGCCATCTAGTCACTACATAGATAAGACTCTCCACATACAGAGGCAGGCAGGCAGTCAGGAGCAGAAGAGTAGAAGAGCTGTTTCCGCCCGCTCCTTTCTCAAAACATCAGATCGGGAGATTCTTGCAATGGGAAGGGGTGAAAATATCAACAAGAATACTCTCAAAAAATAGTTCTTTTAACCTGTGTTAAATCCTGTTAATGGATACAGTGGTGCCTCGCAAGACGAAATTAATTCATTCCGCGAGTTTTTACGTATAGCGAATTTTTCTTCTTGCGAAGCACGAAATCCCATAGGAATGCATTGAAATCCAATTAATGCGTTCCTATGGTCAAAAAAAGTCCAAACAAAGCCAAATTTGGTACAACAAGAGTTTATTAAGTGCTCTTTAAAGTCACACATACTGTAAAGAGCATTTCAAAAATTGAAGGAACAATAAATTGTTTCTAAACATGACAAAAACATTTAAAAATCAACAAAGTGTACAGTACATTTTCTAAGACTCTGGGGGACAACTCGAAGAAGGTTCCTCTTCCACTCTTTGCTTCTTGCTGAAGAACCTGTCCATGGTCTGCTGCTACATCCGCCTTTTCAGCACCTCCCTGAAAGGCGACATGACCCTCGTATCAAAAGTGTTCGCAAGGTCATGTGCCACGTGCTTGTCAGGGTGGTGCCGCTGTGCAAAAGCCTGCACATCCTTCCACTTCAGGCAAATGTCCCTCAGTTCTTTGGAGGACAGCCGTTCCTCAGTTGCTTCCTCCTCTTCCAGCGAGGCCTGCTCCTGCGCAGCCTCTGCCTGCAGTTCAACCAGCTCCTGGGTGGTCAGCTCGTGGTCGTGCTCCTCCACCAGCTCGCTGATGTCCTCCTCTGTGACCTCCAGGCCCATGGTCCTCCCCAAGGCAACAATGTCCTGCACCACTGTTGACTCTGGTGCATCAGAGTCACTTGGTGCCACACAGTCCGGCCACAGGCTGCGCCAAGCGCAATTCAAATTTCTTCCCGTACTCCCTGGCGAGGTCTGTCACACGCATTCCATCGTCGTGCTTCCGGATGATCTCCTTCATTTCCAGCGTAACCACCTCCTTCTTCCCCTCGCCGGCCTCTGCAGCAGCAGTCTTCTTGGGCCCCATGGCAGCACAGCTCCTACCTGCGCACCCCCCCCCAAAAAAAATCAGTGCTTCACATCCAGAAAATTCAAAAGCACCCAGCCACCCACCACACAGAAATTCAAACCCAGAACCAAGTCCTTGAATTCCAAACACCCCAACCCCAAATCCAAAAACCCCTAAAAAAGTTTTAAAAGTTTAACTTACCGAATGGCTGCAAAAGAAGTTTTGGAAAAGCTTCAAAAATCACCAAAGACTTCAAAAACCTCAACTATTCCCCCAGCCACCCACCACACAGAAATTGCAAACCCCTCCCCAACTGTTGCAAACCCCTCCCCAACTGTTCCCCCATCCACCCAGCACACAGAAATTCAAACCCAGATTTTTTTTTCCAAAAAAAAAATAAACATGGCCCAATGGTCACAGAAAATCATAAAAATGCAGAAAAAAACCACACAAGCTCCCAGATTCTTGCAAACCTCTCCCCAACACCAAGTCCTTCAATTCTAAACACCCCAACCCAAAATCCAAAAACCCCCAAAAAAGTTTTAAAAGTTTAACTTACCAAACAGCTGCAAAAGAAGTTTTGGAAAAGCTTCAAAAATTCAGCAAACTCTTTAAAAAGCTCAAAAAGGCCACCACACTGCGTGCAATGTGTTGCTCCTCGAAGTCAAGTCGCAACTGCACCTCTTCCAGCAATGCACCCTGGGTTTTAACGGTTTTACGAAAAAGGAAACAAACTTGCAAGACGTTTTCGTCTTGCGAAGCAAGCCCATAGGGAAATTCGTCTTGCGAAGCAACTCAAAAACGAAAAAACCTTTCGTCTTGCGAGTTTTTCATCTTGCGAGGCGTTCGTCTTGCGGGGCACCACTGTGTTTTGTTTTCTAACAAAGTTTTATTTCTATTCCATACCTCGTACAATGATTTCCTTATAATATGGCGTAGGAATCCTATGTATTTTTACTTTGCCGTACCACAGGTAGGCGTGCCACCCTACTATATTATCAAATCCCTCCAAATCCAATAAGTCCGAATTATTCAATGTCATCCATTCACGCAACCAACAAAAACACGATGCCTCATAATAAATTATTAGATCTGGCAAGGAGAAGCCACCTCTCTCTTTTATATCTGTTAAGATCTTATATATGATCCTAGGCTTCTTCCCCTGCCAGATAAATTTTGAAAACCGTTTTCTCCATATATCAAATTGGTTTGTTTCAGTTATAATAGTTTTTTGATGGTGCCACAGATGCCAATACTCCCTTTAGTACTTCTCGCTCCAAAGGTGCTCCAGAAATGGTTGTGGCAATTGCTGCACATCTGGTGCCAACGAGCGGAAGCGATCCATCTGGAAACGAGATAGGGCATCCGTGATTCCATTATTAACACCTAGTGCAAACTTGGCCGAGAAATAAATATTTAATTTTAGGCACAAAAGGACAAAGGATCGCAACAGTGCTGCCACCCATGGGGAAAGCGAAGATTGCTTAGACAGGATGGAGACAACCGCCTGGTTGTCAGTCCAGAAGCATACCCTGTGCTCCTTGAACTGCTCCGCCCACACGTGCACTGCGACCACAATCAGACAAAATTCAAGGAAGGTTAGGTCACGCGTTATAGGCTTACCTTGCCAGGTCGGGGGCCATGGTTGCGCGCACCACTGACCCCTAAAATAGACTCCAAATCCTAAGGAACCTGCCGCATCAGATAGTACCTGGAAATCAGCCTGCAGTGACAGATTGTCCTGCCACAGTGAGATGCCATTATACATGTCCAAAAACTCTAGCCAAACCTCCAAATCCGACTTGACCGCCTTTGAGAGTCGCATCTTGTGTTGGGGAGCCGTCAGACCTGCTGACAGCCTTGCTAAACGCCCACAAAAGGGGCGGCCCGGGAAAACAACCCGGCAGGCAAAATTAAGATGACCCGGGAGCGATTGAATCTGCCTGAGGGTGACCTCCTTAAGTGGCAGCAGCCGTAAAATAAATTCCCTAAGGGTAGTTAACTTTTCTTTGGGAAGGCGAGATGTCTGCGCAATTGTGTCCAGTTCTATGCCCAAATATGTCATTGTTGTAACTGGGCACTCAGTTTTGTCCTTTGCCAAAGGTACACCAAGCTCCTCTGCCAGGGATGGAAATGCTTGAAGCAATGCTATTCAGTCGGGCACATTACTTGCGTTGAGAACAAAGTCATCTAAGTAATGTCCGACCCCTTCAGAACCTGTTTTAAAATGAAGAGCCCAGTCTAGGAATGTGCTAAAGGTCTCAAAGGCTGCACATGCTACAGCGCATCCCATGGGCATGACTTTATCTATGAAATATGCCCCTTCAAATTGAAAAATCCAGCCAACGGAAGTCGTCCAGGTGAACCGGAAGGAGACGAAAAGCAGACTCAATATTGCACTTAGCTAACAGGGCTCCCTTACCAAATCCACAAATAAGCTTTACTGCTTGATTGAAGGAGGCGTACTTCACTGAACATAGTTCTTGTGGAATTGCATCGTTGACGGGGCTTCCTTTTGGATATGAAAGGTGGGGAATCGGGCAGTATTCACCCGGGGCCTTCTTGGGGACAATACCCAATGGTGAGATGTGTAAACCCTCCAAAGGTGAATGGGCCAGCTACCCTCCCAGCCATTATTTCCTTTCATATTTTCTTTTTAGCAATATCTGGCCTTTATTTTACCGATTTCTGGTTAGGGGGGTTTCCGGAGTTGGGCGTGAATGAAACAGGGATTCTAAAACAGAGGGAAAACCCCTCCATAGGTACCTGGCGGCTTGTTTATTCAGGTATAAATCAAGGAGGATTTTTAGAGGTTGCAGCTTAATTGGTGAAAAGGCCAGACTAAGGGACGTGTTAATAGCGGTTTCCAGCTGTGCCCTGGGAGGGTCCAGGGGCACCTCGATTTCCCTGGAAGTGCCCTATGCCACCCCAAAAGGTCTGCTTACTTTAGAAGCAAGATGTTGCCGGATGATTGCCCAGGCACTTCTCGCACTCATGCAGGTACTTTCAACTTGGACGCATGCAAGTACCGCGGTTATATTCCCAGCACTGCTTACGTCGCTTTGACTCGACCTTCCCAGACTTGTATGGGTCCAGAGGTTTCTTTTCTATGTAGGGACCCACATGCTCCATCCAGTAATTCTGGTCTCTAAGGTCCCAGCAGGTAGTGGGTAACAAGGAAGTGTTTCTGCGAAAATTTTTATGTAGGTTAAGGCGGCCGCCTCCTCGGCCAGGGCACAGGCCCTTCTTACATGTGCCATATAGGCAGCTAGATGCATACCGCGTTTGGGATAACAAGCGGAAATTACGTCCATGAAAACCTGAAACTGATCTAGCCAATTCTCGAAATAACGCTCCGCCCGCCGTGACCTATACCTATGATTCCCATAAGTACGCTTCTTTCCCCCTTTTCCTGATACTTTTGATGGTGGGAGCAGTGTGAACATATCTGCATAATCCCCATTAAGAATCTTGGTCCTTTTCCTTTTGGACAGGTGTGAAATCTGTGGAAACATTAGTGGACATCTTCATGTCCTCCACTAAGGCACCTCCCTTCCATTCCAAGGACCCATTAAACATTTTGCGATGCGAGTTAGCCCTCCTCTCGTGAACCCAAAGAGGGACCCCGGCAATATCCTCACCCAAGCCCCAGTACCCCTCCCAGGGGGTGTCACTGTCGGAGTCTGAAGAAGTACCTGAATCTTTCTTGGTGTTGGAAGGTTTACTTTTCTTACTCCTCTTCACGATGTTTTTCTTCTTTGCCTTTCTCTTTCCTCCCTGCACCTCGCAGGCGTCCTGGGCCGGCTCAGCAGCTATGGGCGTTACTTCCTGTGTCTGCACCTCATCCTAAGATAAAGAACCTGATCCGACCTCAATGGTTGTAGGCTGAGACAGAGGCTCCTGGAATACACTGGGAACATCTATAACCTGCAGCTGTGGAGTAGAGCGATTAGACCTGGCGGAATGAGCCTTACCATCCGTGGAACCAGGCCTAGACTTCTGAGTGTGCGACTACTGAGAGTGCGTGAGGGGGCGAGTACCCGTACTGCTGCTGTATTCTGCAGTGCTTAAACTGGAGGATGATGTACCTGGGCTCTCCTGGTTGCTAGGGAGGGTATCTGGGATGTAATCCTGTGTACCCAACAATGGAGCGGAGGACCCCACGACCCCCGGTCTACATTGTTGATAAAATGTTTCAAAGGCAGAAAAGAATTGCGCGAAAGCCTGTGGATTGCAGGGCATAAGAGAGGTTAGCTCTCTACTCTGCGCACCAGACCTGCCTCTATTGGAAGAGGGTCCCGCGAGTTGCCCCTGGAAGCCATAACACAACAGAGATTAAGAACAGGGCCAATCAATTAAGCTATTTATCTGGCTGCACTTTTACTCGGTATTGTCTACACTACCGTCAAACCACAAACCGCTCCCGCAGAATTATTTAATCGGTGGAATTCCTATTTTGTTACTCTCCCCAAAATGCCGCGGCTAAATTAAAATTAATTTTTTTTTTTTTAAAAAAATATTTTTTAATTAATTTCCCAACAAAATTATACAATTTTACCCAAATTTTAACAAATAAAAAACATTTTGGACTTCCTTCAACTTCTCTGGTAATCATCCATAGTTATTCTTCAGTACGCATTCTCTTCATTGTATTGCCATTTATCTTCCCTCCCCCTTCTATTTCTTTTTGACAATACATCTTAACTTTTACAGTGCTTCTTGAAACCCCACCAGCTTTGTTTGCACATCACACACATTTTTCAGATATTCCACAAACTTTTCCCAATCTTCGGTAAACTTTTGGTCTCTCACATATCTTATTTTCCCAGTTAGTTTATCTAGTTCAGCATAGTCTGTCAGTTTCATTCTCCATTCTTGTATCGTCGGTATTTCCTCTTTCCATTTCTGGGCCAATAAAATTCTTGCTGCCGTAACTGCATACTGAAAAAGTTTACAGTCCTTTCTTCTTATTTCTTTTCCTGTAATCCCTAAAAGAAAAGCTTCTGGTTTCTTTACAAAAGTATATTTTAACATCTTTTTCAATTCATTATATATCGCTTCCCAGAAACTCTTCACTTTCTTACACTCCCACCACATATGATAAAACGTTCCTCCTTTTTCTTTGCATTTCCAACACTTATTGCATGTCTTACACATTTTTGCTAATTTTACCGGTGTGATGTACCATCTATAAAACATTTCCATCACGTTTTCCTTCAATGCCATGCATGCAGTAAATTTTAGATTTTCTTTCCACAATTTTTCCCAATCATCAAATTCGATATTATACGCGAAGTCTTTGGCCCATTGTATCATTACTGATTTAACCTCTTCATCTTTCGTATACCATTCCAATAATATCTCATACATTTTTGACAAAGTTTTACATTCATTATTTATTATGTCTGTTTGAAACTTTGAATCTTTCTCTCCATAACCACTTTCTTTTATATCTCTTCTAAACATTTCATTTACTTGGAAATAATGCAACCAATCGTATACATAGTCTTTAACTTGTTCATATGGTTTCAATTTCCATTTTCCTCCTTCTTTGATTACCATTTCACCATATGTAATCCATTTACTTCTCATATTTATTTTCTTTACGCTCATAACCTCCAGTGGAGATAACCAATGTGGTACTTTTGGTTCCAATAAATTTTTGTACCTGTCCCATACATCTATTAACGAATTCCTGAAGATGTGGTTCTCAAAACCTTTATGAACTTTCTTTTTATCACACCATAAATATGCGTGCCATCCAAATCTGTTATCAAAACCTTCCAAATCTAGTAATTCCTTATTTTCTAATTTTATCCCTTCCTTTAACCCAGTTTTTTTCAACCTTTTTTGGGCAAAGGCACACTTGTTTCATGAAAAAAATCACGAGGCACACCACCATTAGAAAATGTTAAAAAATTTAACTCTGTGCCTATATTGACTATATATAAAGTAATTCTCTTGAATAGGAATTAAATAAACACAAAGTATTTTATAGTTACTTTATTATGAAATAGTAAGTAAACAGAAATATGAAAAATAAAATACTTTATTCAGTGCGCAACCTGGGCCTGTTTGGCTGAACACAAAGCTGATAGTCTGGCTGGAATCGAAGAAAGACACACGCGTAGCTCTTCGTCAACAGCTCTCAGTCTCTCTCTGTATTTAGTTTTTATAGCAATCATGCTTGAAAAGCTCATCTCACACATCCAGGTGGAGAAATCGAAATTAGAAACAGAATTGTTAGAACCAAAGACTAAGTCAAGGATGTATAACTTGCTGTTAAAATGGAATACACAAGATGAAATGGTCAAATCGGCTATGATAAGGTGGGCACAGGAGATTGGGTATAATATTATGTTTGAGGACTGGGAAAGGTTGTGGAGTATTGGATTGAACTTTACTGCATGCAATGCTTTGAAAGAAAATGTAATGAAAATGATATCTAGATGGTATATGACCCCAGTCAAACTTGCAAAAATTTACCACCTGTCTGATAATAAGTGTTGGAAATGTAAAGAGAGTGAAGGAACATTCTTTCACCTCTGGTGGACCTGCCCTAAAGTGAAGGCGTTCTGGGAAATGATTTATAATGAACTGAAAAAGGTATTTAAGTATACCTTCACTAAGAAACCAGAGGCCTTTCTTTTGGGCATTGTCGGCCAAGGGGTGGTAAAGAAGGACCAGATATTTTTTATGTATGCAACAACAGCAGCAAGGATACTTCTCGCAAAGCACTGGAAAACTCAAGATCTACCCACACTGGAAGAATGGCAGATGCAACTGATAGACTATATGGAACTGGCCGAGATGACTGGCAGAATCCGTGACCTGGGAGAAGAGAAGATGGAGGAGGATTGGAAGAAATTTAAGAATTATTTACAAAAACATTGTAATTTGAGTGAATGCTAAGCAGGATGCTAGATCATAAATAATTGAGCACCACTAAACTAGATGATTTAAGATAATAAGTGAAATTGAGAAAATATGAACTTTTTTGAGAATTATAAGATTATAAATATACAGATGGGATATAAGAATGCAAATAAGATAATAAATTGCTGACAAAAGGTTATAACGGTGAAAGTGGGAGCGGGAGATGTGAGGAAGTCCAAAGAAAATGTGAAACTATGTTAAGATATATGTTACATTGTTTATTATGTTTATTTCTATTGTAAACTCCAATAAATATTTATTAAAAAAAAAAAAAAGAAAAGCTCATCTCACACAGATAGTTTATTACGGCCATAGGCCCATATTCAATACATCATACAGCAACACAGGTATAACAAGATAAAATTGATAAATTAAATTACGTTTAAATCAAGTACATCTCAGACCGTAAGTTTCTAAATTTCATTAAAATAAGAACAATATAGCACTTAAAATATCAAATTATCAGTATAAATCAATATTATTTAGGCAAAATCAATAATCATAGAGTAATCCATTTTTCTTTTTATAGGCTAATACTGTTATCAGAAATCTGGCAACAGAAAGGGACCTACTCGGATCAGAATCTTGCAATAAATGAATTAGCTGTATTTCCAGGGAGTCACCTGAGATTTCCAATAATAAAGGGCACAAAAATCTGGTCCGAGAAACTGAATGTAATGAACAACAGAATAGTATATGTTGTAAAGATTCTATAGATCTATTATCGCATACACACACTGCTGAGATCCAACCATTGGAAAATCTATTATTCAGGACATTGGAAGGAAAGGCATTAAATCTTGCCTTAATAAAGGCATATCTGTGGGCCGCTACAGACAAAGAGGTCAAATAAGATGGTATCTGCTGTGAGGGCACTATGCCAAGATTTAATGGTGAGCAAGTGCCACTACCCGAAATGGTGTTTTGTTGTAGGTCAATCTCCTCATGTTTTTGAATGAGGATTTTTTTTGCTGTGGCTAGGTCCAATTCCAATAATTCTGATGGAGACAATCCAAAGGTCACTACTTTAGAATGGATCTCTTTTGCCCCTAGGACAGGAAAATTATCTCTCCAGAGGCATTGGATCAAATACAGATTCGGGAGCCTATGCCTTGAGGACAACCAGTAACAAAGGCTGCGCCTCCAAAGAGTATTTTCTAAAGATGTAGTTTTTAATTCTAAACGAATAGCTGCGTTGCTAACGCACTGAGGAAGTTTTAGCAGTCGTCTTAGAAACTGATTTTGAATTACCTCCAAGGGCATCAAGTTTACTGCGGTCCCCCATAAAGGAACAGCATATGCCAATGTTGCAATTACTTTAGCTTTGAATACTTTCAGGGCAGATGGAACATGAAGAGCCCCGCCCGGAAAAAAAAAGCGCAAAAGCGCAAAGGATAGGGCCTTGGCCTTGTTTAGAATATGTGCAATATGGGCCTTCCAACCCAGATTATATTGGAGAAAGACTCCCAGGTATTGAAATTTATAGATCTGTTCAATAGGTTTTCCATCTAATTGCCACTTATAGGATTTCCGACTTTTTGAGAAGATTAGTACTTTTGATTTAGATTGATTTATAGTGAGGGAATTTGTTTTACAATATGAAACAAAGAATTTTAATGCTCTCCTGTGGCCAATTCTTGAGAAGGATAAAATCACAGCATCATCAGCATAGAGTAATAATGGGCAACAATAGTTTGCGAGGCGGGGGGCATGGGTGATTTCCTGCGATTCAGCCAATGGTATCCTCATGTCACTAATGAATAAATTGAAAAGAAAAGGAGCTAGGATACCGGACTCCTCTGTTGATGGGCACAGAGTTTGTGAGATCGCCGGCTGGGGTTATTCTCACCCTAGCAGCCGACCCCTCATGCAGCTGGATTATTAACCATAAAAGTCTTCTATCAATTCCCCATCGGGTCAACTTTTCCCAGAGCAACCTTCTGGGGATGCTGTCAAATGCAGTCTTAAGGTCGATAAAAGCCGCACAAAGTTGGCCCCGGTTTGAAGAGGAGTATTTCCGGGCTAGATGGTGCAAGACTAAAACATGGTCCGTAGTTGACTGGTTCGGTCTGAATCCTGCTTGCTCGGGGCCTATCAGTTTCTTTTCTTCAGCCCATTGGGTAAGTCTATTCAGCAGAAAACGTGCGTATATTTTTCCAACTATTGACAGTAAACTAATATTCCTATAATTCTCCGGATCGTCTGGGGAGCCTTTTTTATATATTGGAATTATAATAGTGTCCTTCCATATTTTTGGCACCCTTCCAGTTGTATTAATGGCATCGAAAGTAACAGCCAGGATTTTTGCCCACCAGTCGGAATGTAGTTTTATGGCTTCCGCCGGAACCAAATCTGGCCCAGGGGCTTTGCCGATTTTAAGTTTAGAAATTAAATTCAAGATTTCATCGGGGTCAGTAGGAGGCCAGGTAGGGAGATGGTCAAATACATCATCAAGAACATTGGTATTGGGATCTGGTGACGCAAAATATTTCCTTAAAAAGGATTCCCAGACCGGGGCAGGAATTATTGTTAAGGGATATCTCCTTGATCTTCTATTAACCAGTTGCCAAAATTGCCGTGAGCTACATGAACTAGAGCCGACTATTAGCGCCTGCCAGCGATTGTGTTGCCACTCTTGCTTAGCCATTCTCTGGGCTTGCTTGTATGCTATTTTTGCTTGCTGGTAATTCCTAGGTAATACTAAGGCACCAGAAGATTTATATTCATTGTAAATGGCACAGAGATGTCGTCTAGCTTGTTTGCATTTTAAATTAAACCAGGGGGCACCGGTCTTGAAATGGGCCCGATTTACTTGGATGGCTGGTACTGCAAAAAAGGACATAAGATCTTCTGTAAGCAAAGAGAATGAATTAATAATTTGTTCCTGCCCATACAGATCTAAATCTAAAACAACATGAGTTTGAATTTTCTCTTGTTGGAAGAATTCCATGTATTTTTGGGCTTGAGTTACTGACCATTTTATTCCTCTCACTTGTTCTGCAGTATTTATTCCCATATTTATGGGGTGTCTAGGCTTGATAGACTGCCAGTCTAGGGAAAGCTTGGCACTCAAGGGGAGATGGTCGCTCATTTGGACGTTTTCTATTTTAAAATAAGAAAAATTTGGGAATAGATCTCTCGAAACAATAAAATAACCGAGAACACTATTTGTAAGTGTGCTCAAATGAGTAAACTCACCCAGAATATCCGGGGGACAATTTCCGTTTAAAATTATCAAATTCAAACGTAAAATCAGCTGATAAAGAAGGGTTCCCGCTTCGTTAACCCTATTATCTTTCGATTTTCTCTGTATATGGGGGGAGAAATCCAAGTTCTGGTGATCAGGTATGACCCACCATTTGGCCTTGCCTAGCGCTTCCCAGTTTGCAGCTGTACGAGCATTAAAATCACCTCCCATGACTGCTGAGATATTTGGGAACTTAGGATAACAGAAAGCTAGGTGTTCTTCACGTGTTTCCCATTTGGAATGGAGGTCCACTACCTGCCCCCCCCGGGGGGAAATAAACATTTGTTATCAGTAATTCAAATTTCCCTCCTGAAATCAGTCCTGTAATCGCGTACGGAGAGGAAGATTTAACAAGTGTAAGTTTTGCTTGCAATTTGAGGGAAATGGCTATTACCAAACCTCCCCTAGGGTGTCCACCTTTAAGAGAGGGGCTAGCTGGAAGCAAAATGGTATTGTATCCATTTATGTCAATCGCCTCCTCTTCCCAAGTTTCTTGTAGGAGAATTACTTGAAATAAATTAACAAATTTTAAGTCTGGATCAGATTTCTTCCCCCTCCATCCCGCAATATTCCAGCATAAAAATGACATCGAGGAGTGGTTGGGTTGATCGTTAGGTAGTCAGATCATGTGGGAATGGGGTTCTAACTTTGGGGGAGCTTCAGCTTCAAAAAAATCAGTAATTTTCCTTTGAGAAGGTGGCAGTCGTGCTATACATCCCAACTGTTTGAATTTATTGGGGTGGTTTGGCTGTAAAGTGCCGCTCATCTCGCTAAAGGCAGATGTTTGGACTAAGATAGTCGACTTTTCAGAGCCAGATGGTAAAATTAGGGGGGTATTACTTAGAGAGAGCGAAATTAAGTCAGCAGGTATCGTGCCACTAGTTGAGTGATCATTAGTTGTTTGGATAATTTTGTTAATACGACCTGTCGGGTCTTCAACCAGATCATTCTTCGGGACTAAAAATAAAATGGAGTCGTCTCTCATTTGTTGGTCTGGTTCAGCTGGTTCTGTTACCGGTTCGATGGTATCTATGGATTTATTCAACTTGCACACGTTAGAAGAGAGTGGGCTAATAAAATTACAAGTAAGTGGACCCATATGGGACACTTTACATGGAGAACCTAATTCAGATTCGTTAAGTTCCCTCATTTTGTCCCAAGCAGATGTTGTAGTCATGTTTGCCTTAGAGAAGGGGTGCATAATAGATGGGTCTGGTGATGGGGTTTCCGCCTCCAGAGTATGGAAGAGTGGATTCATCTCTGCAACAACCAGTTGGCTGGTAGGGGTGGGTGCCTTCCCAACCCACAGGTCCAGTTCTTGGTGGTATAAGCGTGGGGCAGAATCTGAACCACAGTCTCTATCAAGCATATTTTGTTTAGGTAATCTCAGCTGTTCCTCGGTCACTTTTGTCAGGCAGAAATAAAGCGAATCAATTTTATGGAGTATTTCTTTCTGGACTTCTTGCGGGAGAACACTATAAGAATGGAGTAAGTTATTATCAAAGCTATCGAGGTCTATTCCCTGATTCTCCGCATACCTGGGCCCGAGGAAGTCCAACCTTTGAGAGTCCTTGGTAACCAGACCAGTAGGATGTTTGGAGATGTCCTCCGCAGAGTTTATATCAATTAGAACATGTTGATCAATCTCATGTTGAGTTTTTGGCAAATTTACAATATGGGGGATAAGTGGAATTGGAGGTGCTTCATTCTTAAAGTACCTTGAGATTCTTATACCACTCGTCTCCATGTGTTCTCTACATTTGTACACTAGTTTTGTCAGTCTCCCCTCGTAGAATGAAACCACCGCTCTGGCAAGGAATCCGTTGAAGTATAGATATTCCACTTGGGCCAAATCAGTAGGGTTATTAAGTATATACCCGGCATGTAGATCTTTAAAAGGTTCAATAGATGGGCTTTACGCTCTTCTTGTGACAGGAGTCCTGGGGGTTTAGGATAGTTTGATAAAACGAGTTTGTTTCGGTACAGCACCAGATTCCAGTTTTTATTTGTTAGATTTGTCTGATTTCTCTTCTTAGAAGGATTGGTTTCATCTACAGATAGAATGTAAGACCATGGATCTTGGATCAAAATGTCTTGCTTGGAGTTAGGTGTTGGGGTAAGTGTTAAAGGTTCCAAGCAATCCATCGCAGCGTCAGGGCAAGGGTTTATAGAATGTTTGCGCTTAGAAGATTTCCTGGTTAGAAGTTTCTCAGTGTTCCCACTGTTCTCGGTTATTGGGATACTCTTGAGAAGATTAAAAAGCTTTTTAAAATCCATTTTTTTGTAACGCACTGCCTTAAGGTTTTTAACATTTCTGCTCTTTTTTACACTTATGGGCCTCCTTTTCAAGGCAGTAGCCCTACAAGATCTCTTGGCCTTCCTTGGTGGTCTGTTTTTGCAGGTGGTAGGATGGAAGTTATTATTACTTTCCAATTCTACAGTCACCCCGCTGGATTCCCTACAGAGAGTTTTGCAAGTATCCATCATTATAGTGAGGATTTTTGTACAAGTTGCCAGATGGGATTTTATATTTTCGATATCCTCAGTTAAAAGCACAAGCCATTTGATAACTGATAAATCCTCATCCTCATTTGTCTCAAGCTGGAAGCAGGAGTCTCTTGATGTTTTAGGGTTTCCCGAAGACATCTCTGCAATTTGTTTTAACATTAGTTCTTCCACTTCTCGGACTCGGGATGGTTCAGGAGAAGCTTGGGATTTAAGTCTCTGTTTTGGGAGTAGTTCGGTGACTGTACCAATTGTGTTTGGATTTACTTTGGGCTTTATTGGCCCTTTGTTGTGGCATTCTTCTACACATTCTTCTACGCAATCCTCTCTCTGCACAGCCGGCCCTTCAGTGCAGGGGGGAGGAGTTTCAGTTTCCTGCTGAATCTCACTCGGCTTGACTTTACCCCTATTCTTAAAGGGCCGAGTGCTTTTTGTTTGAGCTCCCTTTAGGGTAGCTCTTTTAGAGAGAGGTCTTAGATCACTCCGATAAAAGCCTGGTGTTCTACAGCCACTCCTGGTCGTCACCATTATTTATCTTGTGAAGGTCAAGTTGGTGAAAATCTCACCTCGGTTCATTAGCTCCGTCGGGTGTTGCAGGAGGGTTCTCCGCGGGACTACTTCCAAGGTAGGCAGGTAATTGAGACCAATTTGCTGAGCTCCTTTGCCGTGGTGGTGGAGGCCGCGGTGGCGTCAGTGGCGCCTTTCTGGCTGTGTCGCCTTCCTAGCTCAGTGGGGAGGCGTCCGAGATAACAAGGAGGTAAAACCATGAGATGATAAAATAGGGCAATAAAACAATAAAGTAGAACAATAAAAGGACCATAAAACTATAAAATGGTGAGAGCAGCTGCTTCACCCTGCCTCACAGATCGGTGGCCATCTTGGATCTCCTGTGACACAGTGAGAATTGGCCCATGAGATTGAGAGAAGCTGTATATGATCGTTTACAACAGGAAGAATGAAGAAACAAAAGGAAAATAAACACCTCACATAGAAAAATCACAGGATACAAACTCCTGAAATTCAGCACATGGGAAGTCAATCAAAATTGTTTAATTTGGTATTTGAATAATTATTATAATTTGGTATTGTGATAATGCAGCTTTTATTGGATTATGCTATTTGAAAATTAATAAAAATTATTAAACAAACAATATAGGTATTGCAGCTTCTCCAAATATATATATATATTTGCTGCTTCAGCATCCTGTAGACCAAATTGTGAATGCTGAAGATCTCATAGGCTTTGTCAGCACTGAAAGCTGAAACTTGATCCAAGACAATCCCCGTTTTTCTAAAGTGTGTAGTATGCAGTCCACAATCCATTCTGCAGATTTCTCATGTTCTTTAGTAATCTCTTTCTAGCTGTCTGAAATTCCTCTAACAGTGGGAGCATAAGCAACGGCGACTCAGTGTGTTACGGTTCTTTTCCAATTACCCATAGTTCCTCTGGAAATGGGTCCTGTGATGCCTCAAGAGCCTCTAGTGCATGAAAACTGTTGACCTGGATTTGAAACGGAGCATCTGTAGTATTATTTATTTAATCCTGGAATGAACGCTACAGGAAAGAACGTTATCCCGCAGTCATTGCAAAACAAAGGACTCAGCAACCTGAAGCAGCGAATCCAATGGTGATCCAATGGTTTTCATTTTATTCATGATACAAGCTAACCATTTGGAATGGTGGGATTCCTACAGCATGTGAAAAATTAGAAAAGGGGTCAGACTTGCAATGGAGGTGTAGCCATAATTTTTATAGTAGTGAGCCACGATCGGTAAGTTTTCATAAGCCATTGTTCACATGGCTGCATACGGAACACAGTTTGGCAAGCTTGGGGTTTTATGAAGGAATTTTGATTGGGTGCATTTGAGGTGGTGGTCAATTTCACCAACCCATAATGCTGTGCCATACTGTTAGTGTTGGGATGCGTCCAAGGAAATGGGGCCAATTGGCAGTCCCCCAGCTGGCTCCAGCCCACTGGCTGGTAGCCAGGCAATCTCCCTTCCTTGGATCAGCATGTAACTGCAACTTTAGCATCAGAAAGCTTCAGTAGCTGAGCAAGCAAGCCAGCAGATAATAAAACACTTCACAACAGACGGGCAGATAGAGGCTGTGTAAAGCGTATTTACAGGCATTTTATTCAGCATCAGGGGAAAGGGAAAAACATATCTTCTCCCCTTCGTGTCCAAGCAAACAGCGTAAGCAGTAGCTATACACAAACGGAAGTTCCCAGCAAGCTGTGCTGGAATGTAAACAGGCATGTGACACACAACAGCCTGTTCCTCTTAAGGTGTAATGGAATACCTTAACAGTCGGGTCCCCAGCTTGTTAACACAGTGAGTGTAGTTAATTGAAAAGGATTCTTTATTTTCAAAACAAACAGATAACTCCTGATGGCTGTGCTGGTCCCGGGGGGAAGGTTACCGTTGGCGTAGTCAAAGTCCGGTCCTGGGTCACTGGTATGGAAACAGTTCTCAATGAGCGAGGCGAGGTCCGAAGCAGGAAGCCGGGCGGGGACAGGAACACTGGGGGAACAGGACTGGATACTGGCCGAAACAGCTCATCGACGATGTTGCTCCCGCAACCTGGGACCGGGCTGACTGGCCTTTATCTTCTCTGAGGCCAGGGGCGGCCCCGGCCCCCAGGAGACCCGCCTCTCCTGGCCTTAAGGCGAGCACTCCTCCTGGGAGAAACCAGTTCCCTTCGCCTCTCTGCTCTGAGCCTCTGCAGTTCAGGAGAGGCCGAAGGGTTACTGGGCCCAGGTGGAGACTCACCTGTAGGCACTGAGTCCTCAACCACCTCCGGAGCCAGAGTGGATTCACCTGGTGCCTGCTCCTGAGGATCCGGCACAGGTGCAGGCGCTTCAGAATCAAGGCCCTGCCCCAGTTCAGCCGGCTGCCTCTGGGTCCAGTAACCCTCCAGCCTCTCCTGAGCTGCAGAGGCTCAGGGCAGAGAGGTGGAGGGAACTAGGTTCTCTCAGGAGGAGTGCTCGCCTTAAGGCCAGGAGAGGCGAGTCACCTGTGGGCTGGGACCGCCCTAGGCCCCAGAGGAGATAAAGGCCAGTCAGCCCAGTCCCAGGTTGCGGGAGCAACGACGTTGGAAACCTGTTTCTTCCAGCACCCAGACCTGTTTTTCCGGAGTTCCCAACCACGCCCGGCTTCTTGCTTTAGACCCTGCTTCGCCCTTGGTGGACAGTCTCCAGACCCTTGGCCCAGGACCGGACTCTGACCACGCCTCATGGTAACCCCCCCCCCCGGGACAAGCACAACGGCGCAAAAACAGGGCAGCAACCTCCAAAAATATTTGGAAAGGAAAGGAAAG
Source organism: Podarcis pityusensis (assembly GCF_964106645.2). Taxonomy (NCBI): domain Eukaryota; kingdom Metazoa; phylum Chordata; class Lepidosauria; order Squamata; family Lacertidae; genus Podarcis; species Podarcis pityusensis. The sequence goes on along the minus strand of NC_138035.1, from coordinate 9,716,028 downwards.
CCGCGCTGCTCCCTGTAGCCAGGCACATGGCTCAAAAGCCCCAGGCTGTGCAATGGAGCACTTAACAGTAGAATCACAATCGCTGCTGGATGCTGCCGCTGACAGTCGTTACAATGGCCCAGCGCACGGCGAGGAAAGCGTGGAGGAGATCCCAGAGGTGAGCTTGGGATGATCGGAGCAGCGACGCAGGAGTCTGACGGAGAGCCACGCTGAAACCCAGCAAAGGAACAAACAGGTAGTGCCCCAGGTGCAGGCTGCTTCAGTGGGCAAGGGGCAGGATCCGAGGGAAGCCTACCTGCTCTGTCAGCTCTGCCGCCTGGCACAGCCTATTGTTGGGATCTCCGCTCGGCCAAGCTGATAAAGCTCATCTTCCTCCGGCCGAGTCCTTCGGAATCACCTCCGACGAATAATTAACGACCTGAGCCTTTGATGAGGCCTCAGGCACATTCCCGTTCAGCAGAGTTTCCAGCACAGGGAAGTGATAAGATTTATGGCTACATCGCTATGCTTTATTTGTTACTACGCAGACAGCAAAGAAATATACATCCTCTCTCTATGAAAGCAGAGAGCAACTGAAAGGAAACAGGAAACCAGTACGTCACATCTGTCTCCCATCTCCCGTGAGACTTCCAACAGTATGGAATCCCAGGAATGTAAACAGAGTCCTTGTAACTCTAAGCAGCTGCACAGTGGCAAAACAGAAACTTAACATCTATGTCCCCAGCCTGCATTCCCATTGGCCAAAGCCAGGTGCAGGCTAGGATCCAGTTCCTCATGGGTGCAGGGGGGAGTGTAGAAAAGGTTATGCCAAGGGCAGTAGGAAACAGGTAGACTACATATTCCCCTCATTTCTCCTGGTTTACTTTGTGTTTCTCGGCACACTTTTACACCTGAGGATCTTGGATTCTGTTGGGCGGTGTGGGAGAGTCTCTGGCAAGTTCTCAGTCTACCATTTCCCTCAGAAGTGCGTCCATAACTCAGCTCCCCTTTCCTGAAGGTTCTGATCATATGAACCAGAACCCCTCCCTCCCTGACTTCTTTGAGCGAATCTGGATATTATCGGAGAAGGTTGCGAGTGCGGAGATCTTTCCCCTCAAACTCCCACCCCCCACTGTTGGGACAATTTCTACAAATCTGCTCCTTACCTATAAGATACATGTGATCATCTTTTGATTGGTGGCTTTTTGTGACATTTGCAATGAAAACCCTTACCGGGTTTCAGGGACCGCCCCTAAGATGTGTTGTTATGCCTGCTTGGATTTCTGCCTCAGCTAGCAAAATACCACTAAATGAAAGAAATAATAATTTTTTTATTTATATCCCGCCCTCCCCAGCCGAAGCTGGGCTCAGAGCTGCTAACAGTAGTAAAATGATACATTTCTAAAATCATTTCATTTTAAAATCAGTTCAAAACAGATTAATACCGTGAAAATCCCTGAAACGAGAGGTAATCGACTAGAAATATTAGCTTGTGGAAATAAACTAAATAATAAAAATCAAAAAGCTTAAGGAAAAAAATCAGAAAAACCTGAAATAGAACAAAGCCTTAACGGGATGCCAGCTGCAAACCTCGTTTCACTGAACTATTCAGTTTCCTCAGAAGGAAATAGAAAAATCATAAACTTTAAATGACCAAAATTCAAAAAAGGGTAGAACCCCCAAAATTCTGACGTATTATAATCCTAAAATGTGTTGTTATTTCTGCTTGGATTTCTGCCTCAGCTAGCAAAATACCACTAGACATCATTACTGGCCAGTTACGAATAACATACTTGCGGAGTGACCTGAGACCTCATGTTAGAAGCAGTTTCTTTAGATTTTGACCCAGCCGCCCATGAGATTCGCAGCACCATTATTGGCTGCAAAGTCCTCCGTCCAGCATTGAGGTGTGGATCCAATTGCCTCTGGACACCAGGTGTCAAGAGCTCCTAGTGCTTCCCACCTCTGAAGGCAATTTACACATAGAAAGTTTCGTTTTCAATAAAAATGGTTATAACAGATGCTAGCTGTACTAAGCATACATTCATTGAAATAAACTGAGAGTACAAACTTGGGTTCATGAATTTCAGTGGGTCTACTCTGAGTAGAACTTAATTGGATGCAGAACAAAGCAAGCAGCGTGTAAGGACCAAATGACAATTTAAAAAAAATATATATACTTTGATTCATTTCCACGTTTTTGCAACGACTGCATGGAAAAAGTTTGGTAATAGTAACTTGCATGTATATTATCATTGATTTTGTTACTCCAGGGCATCAAGAACATTCATTTCTCCTTCAGTTCATGAGGTTGATTAGTTTGCATTGCCTTATAATAGTTTTAACCAGATACCAAATCTTTTTTTAAAAAACACATATACAAGGGGATGGAGAATTGGACAATCAATGGCTACTAGCCATGGTCAGTGGCATTAATGTTTCTGAATTCCATTGCTAGGAATCGCAAGTGGGGAGAGTGCTGTTTCATTCTCAGGTCCTGTTGAACCGAGAATAACGGCTAAATGGAAGAAGAAAGCATTACGAATACATTCATTGACCACTGTCAACGTGGATTACAGTTCTATAGCGGGCGCTTATGTTGGTTGATGGTTTGCGAGTATATTCTATTCAGCACAATTTCAATCTGTTAGTTTCCCTTCCTTAGGAAGATTCATACTTCTTCATCGGATCCTCTGTCCACGGGGGAAAGGATCTGGCCAGCTCCTGAGTGAGTTTCTCCTCAATTGGCCACCCCCAAGCTTTAAAGAAAGGACCCAGATTTTTGCTCACTTCTTGAGAGAAATGGCGTGTCCAGAGGTTCATCTTGGAGCTGTTGTCAGTTGGGATGTGGGTCAGTGCTTGGTACTTTGCGAAGATGTGGATGTAGGGCTCCCAGCCAAAGGTCTCCTGCAACTGAAAAAAATAATTATTCAGACCCTTTCCTAAGGACTTAAAAACTATATCACTTGCTTTTCCTGTGTCTCTGGGTGCCTGTTTATGCTACCAAAGCATTATCAGTTTTACACCATTTATGACTTACATGGCTCCGCCCTCCCGGCCCTTGAGAATTCTGGGAACAAATGAGAGCCGCAACAAAACGTTGCAGTATGAAGTGCTGCTCTTCAGGATTCCGGCTACTTCACTGCACGGCATTCCCCTTTGTCCTCCCATGATCCTCCACTCCCCACCGCTGACCTCCACTCCCCACCGCTGACCATGCTTGGTCTTCCTCGGACTGGATTTAGAATAGGCCTCACAGACATATTTCTGCAGCCCTTGGAATTTCCCCATTCCTGCCATTTTCTTCGTTCCCCATATATAAAGTCATTCCAGGAACAGAAGCAACGCTCTCACAAAACTACAGTTCCCAGAAGTCTCTGAGAACAAGGAACATTCTGCATGCCTACTTGGTCCTAAGTCCCGTCATGCTCAATAAGACATTCTTCCTTCCTAGGGTTTGTAGCACTGCATCTTAATTCTGAATTAATAACAATTCCGACTTGCTTTTGGTACTTGGATAGCCGAGTCACACCCGAGAGATGTTTGACGTCCCATTTCTCTGAAGCACAGGCTTTTATAATGAAGGGGGTATTGGTTAAGCAGTTTGTGGTAAGTTGGAGGTGGAGAGGAGGATCTGCATTGGAAAGTGGGGGGGGGGGGGGACATCAAAACAACCCCTCTGGGCATTACCAGTTGTCTCTGTCTGCTCCTGGACGCCACCCTGGAATTTTTAGTTAGAAGTCACAATCACACATTTCAGCGACAATGGCTGAATCCAAGGTTTAGGCCTACAGAAGTTCAACAGATGGAACTAAAGGTCAGTTGTTTTCAATGACTCGACCCTGAATATTGCAGAGTTGAGATACAACCCTGAGTCCTGAAGGAATGAAAGACCTTAACAATTTATTCTACCTGGCTTGCAGCAGTAGGAGCAGCTTCTGTCACTGGCCAGTTAAGGCAGCACTGGTCTAAATGGTCCAGTGATCTGACTTCCGCTCCGCTGTGGAGGATATGGCGGTGAACTCTATGTTGTCTGCTTTAGAGACGACACGGTTTAGGCAAATAGAACTTGAGGGTGGCTGCCAGGGCTCAGCACCCCCCGAAAAGCCCCCCACGGAAGAGTGGGGACCCCAGGGTTGTGGCAGAAGTGAGGAAAACTCGCCTCCCCGGCTACCATTTTGCACGTGGAGGAAAGTTGAAGGGGCTTGAGTTTGCTGACGGCTCCAACGCACTCTATTGCCGAAGCTGCACTCCGTCACCAGAAGCAGCAGAGCTTCCAATTAGAGGTAAAAACCAAATAAAGTTGTTAAAGAAATTAGGCTTAAATTAATTAATTTGGTGAAACAGAAGCCAAACAGGAAGTCAGCTTCCTATTTCTGCAGACAGGCTCTGCAAGGGATATTTTTGTGAATGGTAGAAAGAGAATTGGCTCCAGCCATGGAGATTTAGTAACAAAGAGACTCTTGACTTTGGGAATGGTTTCCTTCTGTTGGATATATGTTAGAAACAATTGTGTCAAGCTGTCCTTTGGGATAAAAAGAAGATAGAAGATGACAGCTGGAAAGAATTTGACAGTCTGATAATCCTGGCAGTGTATAAAGCAAGAAGAGGGAATTTTTAATGGTCCAGTGGTCTGACTCTATAGAGCAGCTTCTTTATGTACCTGCAAGTAAGGTTCCAGTGCAGTCCACACCGTGAAGTCCTTCAGCTGAGCTCCGCCTTGAATATAGTCCTTCACCCTCTTCTTTCTGCTGTCTGGTTTAAGCTCTGGATGGGCTATTTCTCTGGGGATGTTCAGCACAGTTTCATTGACGTAAACAGACCAGAGATTGCAGGTGGCTTCCGTGGTATGTGGGGGGAATTCCCACCCACCTTTCTGCTGATTGTGACCCAGCTCATGGATCGGGCCCCAAGTGCCTTTGGTGTACATGCGCTGTACATCCGTGATCTCCTCTGACGCCGCCACGTTAGCCATGATCGGATAGCCAGAGTGCATCCAACCTGGCGAGAGAGTTGGGACAAGGGGGACTTGTAAGACAGACGCATGTTTCTCCATGAAAGCGGAATAAATCATTTGCAGATAAATCACTTGCATCTTTTCCCTCAGCTTTAAAACAAATAAGGTACTGTGGTTTGTGTATGTATTGTACTGTGTGGTGATTTCTCCCTAAAAAAATATTTTTATTGAAATTTTAACATACAGAAAATCTGATTTGCATGGGGGTTGCTTTCTGTGTCTGGGTTTAAAATTGCTGAAGTAAATGATTCACAGTGATTTATGGGGCCACCTAGAATTTTGCTGGCCAAAAATTGAAAATTACAAGAAGTACCAACAGTGGAGGAATGGCAGATGAAGATGGACTTTTTGGAGCTAGCCGAACTGACTGGAAGAGTCCGCGACCAGGAGGAGGAGGAGTATCAAGGGGAATGGAAGAAATTTAAAGATTATTTAATTAAATATGTTAAGATAACTTAAATAGAAATACTTGTGAGTAACAGATAGGTCTAGGATTTAAATATGTGATGTTGTAGAATACTATGGATAAAAGTCAAAATGAAAAGAAAGATGTTAATTGGCCAAGTAAATTTTATGTGAAAATAGTTTTGGAAAACTGCTACTATTAATTCGTATGGAAACTCAGCCAGGGGGATTCAAGGAAGTCACCCAACAATGATAACAAAAATGGAATTATTACAGTTAGGATAAATGTTTGTTTTTTGATGTTTTCTTTTTATGTTTGTTGAAATTTTGTTATAAATTTGGAAAACTAATAAAAAAAATTGAAAAAAAGAAAACGAAAGTATAGTAAAACTTAAACTGTATCCTTAGTTTGAAAATAACTTGAGTTGTGGCAATATCCATGTTTTTCCGTAGGCAATGCCTACGTGATTCCAAGATGCTGAGCTTAAAATGGGACTTGCTAGCAGATCTTGCTCTGCACTAAAAATATATGGGTAAATTATTATTATTTTATTGTTGATTTCAAACATACAAATAAATGCAGTTTACAAATACTTCCATTGGTAACCTCTGTAAAAGGCAAATAATATCAAATATTTGAAACCATACATCTCAACCTATGTGAAAAGAAAAAGAAGGAAAAAAGAAAGAAAATACAATACAAAAACAAATACTTCAATATATTGTGTTAGATACTGTTCAACACGATTCATTTGTATAGTAGCATTCCTTTGATGTGGTACTTTTCCATATGGATTGAATCTCCTTACATATTTTAGTTATAGACTTCCATCTACCTTTTTGTCAGTGTTTGTTAAAAAAAAAAAGTTCCGACCTCCCTTTGTCGCCTCAGCCTGGTCCTCAGACCCTTGTCGGCATAAAAGAGTCCACAAGAATAGTATCCTTGCAGAGTACTTTCTGATTTTATTCTTAAAAGTCTTTCTGCAAAAGCGACTGACAAACTGTACACACCAACACTACCAGCTTTCACTAACCAACCAACCAACCCAACACCAAATTAACATTTCTCACTCTATATATACTCATTCTGACCCAGCTTTTTTAAGCATTAAAGAAACAGCGGTCATTTTAGCCGTGACACTTTTGGGGCTCAGAATTCTATTTCTGAGCCTTTTTAGGGATCTGCGTTGCCTCTGCTCCCCTTCTGCTCTTTTCAATGAATGAGACACCCTGACCAGCAAGCGGGGCGTACTCTCGACCTGAACACAGTTGCGGTTGATCCTATTTGTTGATCCTCGGTGGTTTTAACAAATAATCCCATGAAATGTTATCAAAAGCCTTTTCGGCATCCGCTAACAACATTGCTATTCTTTTGTTTGATTTCATCTCCAAATATTCTAGTAAATATTTACTGTTCTTGTGTTGTTATATAGTTGTTTTCCTGGCAGGAATCCCGCCTGGTTGTCATTAATTATTATATTCAGTATTTTTTTAAGTCTATTTGTTAATATTCCTGTAAAAATTTTGTAATCTGAATTTAATAATGAAATTGGTCTATAGTTTTTGGTATTTGTCAGATCTGCTCTTTGTTTTGGTATTAAAGTTATTAAGGATTCTTTCCATGATCCCGGAGTTTTTCCATTCTCTAGTATATTATTCATAATCTTTTTAAGGATTGGAAGTATAACCACTTCTAATATTTTATAATACCTAATTGAAATTCCACCTGAACCCGGTGTTTTTCCTACTTTCATTCTTTTTAATTACTTGTACTATTTCGTCTGTTTCAATGTTTGAATTTAAAAAGTTGTGCCGGGTGGGAGCGGATGCAATGGAAGCTGAGAAGAAAGACTTCTTAGCAGCTTTCACTGTCATCTCATAGGCTTTTATAAGCGTCCTATAGGATGTTTTTGAGGTTCCGTCGCAAGCATGCCACCATACTCACTCTAGCTGTCTGAGGTCCCGTTTCATTTTCCGGAGCTCCTCGGTAAACCAAGAGGCCCAGTTTTGGCAGAGTCGCAGAGGGCGCCTGGATGCGATCTCATTGATGGCTGCCAAGAGCCGGTTATTCCAGCCCTTGACGAGCTCATTTAATGGACCGCCAGGGGGAGCAGGGTCCTGCAAGGCCTGATGGAATCCATCAGGATCCATCAGCCTTCGTGGGCAAGCGCAAATAGGCTCACCACCCAAGCAAGGGGGGGGGGGTCAGTCTTGGCCTTCAGAGCATGGTGATCAGACCATGGCACCTCCACAGGGGGTGGGGACATGATCACATCTACACCTGCACTGAAGATCAAATCCAGTTTGTGGCCTGCTTGATGTATGGGGCTAGAAACAAATTGGGAGAGCCCTAGTGTCTCCATGGAAGACACCAGGTCCAGAGCCTGTGAGGAGGTGGTGGCATCCGCATGGACGTTGAATTTCCCCAAAACCAATAGGTTAGGGAACTCCCAAGCCCCAGCCTGCCACCACCTCCAGAAGGCCCGACAGGGTGGCTGCTGGTGGGTTAGGTGGTCGGTACACCAGCCAGGCAGCCAAGCTCTCCTCGGTGCCTCACACTAGGCCAACACATTCAGTGCCATAGATGGATGGCACTGGCAGAGCCCTGAAAGGGCAATCCTCCCAGATTAACAACACCCCTCCCCCCTGGCCCACAGTCTGCGATTGGTGAAGGATAGAGAAACCCAGGGGTGCCATCTCACACAAGGCGACTGTTTCGCCTTTGTGCACCCAGGTCTCCACACAAGCCAGATCAATCCTCTAGGAGGCAAAGAAGTCTCTCAGGGTGGCGGTTTTATTGCCTATAGACCTGGCATTGCATTACACCAATGATGGAGGTAGGTAATCCTGCTCACCCTACCTTCATCCCTCGGGATGGGGCGCAGGTTGGAAGGGGTTCGAACATATCCATATCTCAAAGCCCTTCACTTGTAATATCTGTCCCCACCGCCGTACCTCCCTCAGCCCTCTATGGTGGTGATCCCAAGCCCCATGTTGGCCTCCCTTGGTAACATTGGTTACCAAGAAGGAAGGCAAGGCCCTTCAGGACCTCAGCAGCAGGTGAGTCGCTCTAGCCAACTTTTCACCAAACCGCACATTCCAATGATTCTTTGTGGAAGCCATGATGGTTTAAACCAATACAAGCTTATAGCTCAGATGTATCTCTGAGGATATTTTTATAGATCCCGGTGGCTGCTTATTTAAAGATAGGAGGATTGTGCAAAATGGATTGGAGACTATACTGTTTTCACCCCCCTGTATATGAACAAGTTTGTACTTACCAGCAGAGATTTGGACATCTTCCACTATCCTTTCTGGTCTGGGGAAAAGGGGAGGGATGGCTGCTAACTTAGCCACTGCTCTCATCATCTGGGCCCAGGTGTTCAGCAGGACCCCTGGATTGTCCATTCCACGCACGTCATCTGAGGCCACTGTCAAGATGATGTTCTCCGTTTCTAACTCAGCCCAGGGAGCAGGGTAGTGGCGGATAGTGTCCTTCCAGGCAGATAGGCTGGTTTCACCTAAATGCATTTATTTATTTTGTTGCAAAAAGAAGTAATAACAATTAACTGCATATTCTAGTGTGGAGACAGGGAAAAAGAAAAAAGGAATGGATGGGTTTTGGTCAGTGTATTCCCCACAATAAGCGCCCTCTTGACAATATTGTTTGTGAGGAGCCTCAAGTCCTGATGATACCTTCAGAGAAAGGGCAGATGGATTTGGGAAGGTTTGCCCTTGCTCCGAGTGGGCTTTATTTTTCATTATGTAGTTGGGTGTGATTTGGCGTAATCTAGAAAATGCCTGAATCTCAAAGGATGGTCACAGATTTATAGAACCCATCCTGGTTTCTGATTTGGTCACAGAAGGTCCTCCTTTTCTGTAAAGGTAAAGGGGCCCCTGACCATTAGGTCCAGTCATGGCCAACTCTGGGGTTGTGGCACTCATCTCGCTTTACTGGCCGAGGGAGCCGGCGTACAGCCTCCGGGTCATGTGGCCAGCATGACTAAGCCGCTTCTGGCGAACCAGAGCAGCGCACGGAAACACCGTTTACCTTCCCGCCATAGCGGTACCTATTATCTACTTGCACTTTGACGTGCTTTCAAACTGCTAGGTTGGCAGGAGCAGGGACCGAGCAACAGGAGCTCACCCCATCGTGGGGATTCGAACCGCCGACCTTCTTATCTGCGAGTCCTAGGCTCTGTGGTTTAACCCACAGCGCCACCCCGTCCCCCTCCTTTTCCTTAGGACATCCCTATTTTCATCAGAGAAATGTTGGAAGGTATGGAATTACGTGACCCGCAAGTCAAGGAAATAAGCAACTATACAACCTTAAGAAGACATCTGAAGGCAGCCCTGTTTAGCGAGAACATAATGATGCTGTTGGGTTCCTGCGCATCTTAATTCAAACAGATTTCTGATCTCACGAAATACCTCCCCTGCTTCTTTCAAAGGGAGCCCCCTTACCATGCTTGAAATAAGGAGCCAGTGAAGCCCCTTCGACAGTGAGTGATATGTTGCCCACGGAAGACTTCTTTGGCAGCACAATGTACAAGAGGCCACCGCACAAGCTGGAGACTTCCATTCTTTCATTCATAACTTTAAACCGCCTGATCACTACCGGAGGACGCAGCAAGTTCTCAGCATTGCTCAGGTCATCAGAATGGCAGCCAATCTGGACCTGGAGAAAAAGACACTGGGTTCAACCAGCAGGTGGTGCAAAATGTTAACCCCAAGGGGCAGTTGATAAGGTCTGCTGCTGTTGAAGGCACCGAATACTTTTGAAGACTCAAGGAACGATTGCCTTTCTTTCCACTCTTTATCTAAGGGACCGCATGATACAATTCGGTTATAATCACACGCGATTTTCACAACAGTCTTGTGAGGTGGGAGAAGGGCATAGGTGGCAGAGAAGGTCTTTCTGTGAGTGAGGAAGTGAAGATTGGTTAGTTGGGGGAGGGACTGGCATGCTGGGAATTGCAGGTTGGTGCTCAAAGGTGTAAAAAAAAAAAAAAAGGTAAAAGTTGTAGGTCCCACAACAAGTGGATAATAAAAGAATCCCGTCAAAACCCAATGTACAGATAAATCAATAAATAAAATGCTAATTATATACAGGGTTGTATTCAACTAACTTTTGCTCAGAGTAGTCACATTGAAATTAATGGACCCTGGTGAGTTGGGAGGCAGAGACTAGCATGTTGGGAGGTGGAGCCTCGGGGTCAAAGAGGTAGACCTCGTAACACCCTTCAGCTGGGGGTTGGGGCCTGGTTGTGCTACGCTTGGCTCCCAAAGGTGCATTTTTCTGCACCTGTTCATGTAAACCACCTCATCTTGTGCTGTATTATTCTCGTAAAATACCAATGTTATAAAGGCTTGTTTTCAACAAGCTTTTCTTCAGAGTAGCCCCACTGGAAATAATGAACCTCAGCCATGGCCATTGATTTCATTGGATATACTCTTGAGTAGTAAAAGTCAGTGAAATATAACCCATCAATCACAACAACCGGCTAGGGAGGAGGGGACGGGATCAAGTTTCTCCCCAGGGGAGTGTTTCCTATTCTGATGTGGAGATCTACCGGGAGGGAGAAGGGTTACCAAGAAAACAGCACAAGGGGAAATGATCAGCCACCTCATCCTCCCAGCAGTCTGGTCCCGATCCTCTTGAAAGAGATTTAAAGAGATGGAGGAGCTAATTGTTTAAACCCAGTTGCCCCCCAAAGCTGTAGTTACAGCCCTGACTCAGAGGTTTAAAAAGCATCACCTGCAGCTGAGCACTGATGGCGTTGGGTGGAAAGAGTAAGCTGACGGTCTTTGCCGGAGGAACATAAAGGCCGGTGCTTCTCCAGGCTTCGTCTCCTGCAAGGCCAAACCAAGACATGGAGGTGAATCATAGGTGGTCAAGGATGATGGGAATTGTAGGCTCAAAACATCTGGAGGGCCAAGGTTGAGGAAGCATGTTCTATAGAGCCTTCTCACAGTTTGTTTGTTTGTTAAAAAACCCTTTTACTTAATATTTTCATTTATCCGGGTTAAATAATCAGCATTGCTTTTTGAGTGAATGCGCTGCATGCACACATTTCAGCCAAATGTGGGCACACACCCATGTTTGCCTAATGTGGCTCCTTTGTGTCACAGCCAGGAACAGCCAATGTCAAGAGGCCCTGCTGCACACCTGGCCTCCAAGCAGCAGGTTGGGGCTGTGCGGGCGCCCCAGTGTGGCCAATCCATTGCTCCTGCTGGTGTCAGAATGGTCTGAAGGCGAGCACTGGGGGATGCATTCTATGGCAGACCAGCTTCTCTCGGATGGAGAGCTGGAGAGTCGCCCCCCTTGTCCACAGCATGTTCAAAAGCAAAGAGAGAGAGAAGCTGAATGACTTAGGAGGAGTTACCCAGTTCTGAGATAATGACGAGAACCAGAAGGAAGGGGGTAGCTAGTTGAGACATCTATTGAGCATGGGGGACCACCCTTCACCACAGACTCGGAGGTCTGAACGTATCAGAGAGCAAAGGAGTCAGAGGTAGGGAGGGATTTCCTGTTGGCGCCCAAAATGCTGTGGAAGTTGGATTAGACCAGCCAACTGACTTCCTTGTGCAGGGCTGTGTGATTGTGCTCACAACGTGATGCTGCAATAAAAGGACTATAAATCTTATCAACTGCTTGTTAATTCTTACATGTGAAGATATGGAAGTGGGGAAGGACTCTGCATGCCTGACAGCTGGTGAGCCCACACAGCCCCAGCCTCTCCCCAAGACCTTGTGTGGGATGTGAAACACAAGAGTAGTTAAGTACAACATTCCTAAAGTGAACATGTTTACACATGGGGAGGAATATTTGTCCAGCCAGCAGGTAAACTTCCTGTTTCCTTCTGGGGTGGGACAGACTTCCTCTGCATGTGACTAGAGGTGGGCGTGGCCTCACCTGTGCAGGTAACGACAAAAGCACAGGGCAGGACAGCCATCTCTCGGTTTGACTAAATGCATCGAAGAAGCAACATCTGCTTAGCCAAAGATGCTCTTGGCTTCCCAAGAGAGGACAAAGGGACTGTCTCCTTATGAGATACAGTGGTACCTCAGGTTAAGTACTTAATTCATTCCGGAGGTCCGTTCTTAACCTGAAACTGTTCTTAACCTGAAGCACCACTTTAGCTAATGGGGCTCTTGCTGCCGCAGCACAATTTCTGTTCTCATCCTGAAGCAAGTTCTTAACCCGAGGTAATATTTCTGGGTTAGCGGAGTCTGTAACCTGAAGCGTATGTAATAAAGTACCACTGTAGTTTCCAGATGTATGTTACTTTTCTAAGCTATGTCTGTCTTCTGGGACCCGATTGTGAACAGAATGTGAGTAAACTCTTTTTATATTCTTATAGAAGACTGTGTCGTGTCTTATTTTTTATAAGGGAATAAGGGGAAAATACCAGGACGGTTATTATAGAGGGTTTAGCGAGCCTGAGCAAACACATCCGCTGCGAGTTTAAAAAGGAGAATGTTACTCTGCTAAATTGTGAACTTGTTTACACAAGTTGGAAAGGCTGTAATCAGACAATATATCCTCCCCTTCATCCCTGAACATTCCCATACCTTGCCCCCTCTCCCCTCCCACCTGGCCAGTGGAAAAGCTACTGCTGGGAGATGAGGAGGAGCAAGGTCGCCCCCTCCTCACTGGCTGCTCCTGGGAATGGCAGGGCGGGGAGGCCAACGTGTGCAAGCCCCTCACTTTAAATGTGCCTGGGGCTCCTATGACACCCCTTATTAACACTTCGAGAACTGTTAATAAATGAGAGACGTTTTGGACTGCAACTTGGAACATGACCCGAACTGAGAGAAATGAGTTCTGAGCCAAGTTCGCAAAACGACCCATTTTCAGATAAGGAGGCAATCAGACAATCCGAAAGGAACAGATTCACCTGAGGGAGAAATACTGTGGTAACAAACTGGTTTAAAGCAACAAAATCTCTCACCCTCATTTATTCCATTGATCTGAATGACTTGAGGAGGTGCTGTGGGATAGTTTGGAAGGTTTTGAATCAGATGGGGCACTACGTCTTGGAAATGTGGTAAATTGTTGTAGAGTGGGAATGCCATTTGAATTAAAACGGCTTCATCTGAGTTGCTTTCAAATGGGTTGCTTGCCCTGACACCAGAAATCCCGCAGAGAAGTGCAATTTTTCTAGAAGAAGAGGTGCCGGAGCTCAGCATGGACGCCTCCATTATTCTCTGGGTTCTGGTGAGTTCCAGCTGAAAAAACTTGAGCTTGATCAGCTGCAGCATATCCTCATGGACTGAGGAGAGAGGCGGAGAGTTGGTAGCTGGGATGCTCAGGAATGTGGCACAGTCTTTTCCTAGCTTCTTGAGCCATGAGGAATACGGAGGTTGCAGAGCTTGCTTGCTCCGAATATGCTCCTTGAATTGGAAGAGTGCTTCGCGGAAGTGATAGCTTGAAGCAACAGCGCTGGCCTGTCTCACTGGGTAGCTTTCACCCGGTAGGTTGATACCCTCCCCGGTGATCCCAATTCCAAATTTCTTCAGTATCTTGTTTCCTGGATATTGTGCAATGGCGCAGGCGGTGGGATTTTGATAAGTCCAGTACCAAGCTTGTCCACCGATTAGGAGACCACCTCCCTCAGAGACGAATTTGTGGATTCTTTCCTTCTCTCTGTCACTGTAGGCGTTGCAGCAGTACACGCTCAAGCCAGGCTTAAGATCGGTTAGCTCACAAGGGATCCCAGCCTGATTTAACATGGAGTAAAGTTCCTTCAATTGGTCTCCAACGCCAACTTTCCCTCCCTTTCCAGCAGTAACCCAGTTGATGGCGTTGAGGAGGAAAGTTTTCATGGATGGTCTGTTGAGCATTCCTTCGTGGGAGAAGACCACAACACGTCCCCTGCCGTAGAAGGCGGCTCCAACAAAGCACTGGAAAGAATCAGTTATGCCCACTGGAAATGCCAGATTCCCATGGATAAGCAGGTTAGAAGGGATCATGTCCTTAAAACAGAAGGTCGTCACACCATTCAGAAGATTCTTTAAGTCACCCTCAATGTCTAATCCATGCCTATTTTAAAAAAGAATAGATAATCCTTTAAGCGAGGTTATAACTTCCCGTGGGATCATCTGAATCATTATTGCTTAACTCTGCCCGTTCCTAATGTTTTGGATTCTATCAAGGCCTCTCAGTTTAGCCAATGATCTTGGGGGTCCCAACACTTGGAGGCTCATTGTATTGAAACCAAAGCCCTTGCTTTGGCAATTCCATGTGCGGCTAATAATAATAATTTTTTTATTTATTTATACCCTGTCCATCTGGCTCGGTTGTCCCTGCCAATCTGGGCGGCTTCCAGCACATATAAAAACATAATAAAACATCAAACATTGATAGCCACAATCTGATTCAATATAAAAAAGGCATTCTAATAGTAAACAGTAAAATTAAGCATGGCTGTGGGCTTTTGTTTTCCTACCCTTATTGTCTGCTAAGTTTTCTGAAGCTTTTTTTCCTGTAATGAAGCTGAAAGTTCTTAGTGAAAAGTTCTCTTTGCTAATGAACTTTTGGCTCTGCCTGATATTTTGGAACCAGACGTGCCAGCTCCCAATAGGCTCCTGCAACTCTGCGGTCTGACAGGACAATGGAGTGCCTTGGAATTTAAGGCCAAATCGTGACAAACAAATGCAATGTTAAAATTAAATACTTCATACTAAGTTTAAATACTAAATGTCTTGGGGGTAGTATTCTGCTCCTGGATCATGACAGCCTGACCACAGTGGTCCATGCATTGGAAACATCAAGTCTTGATTACACTTTACATGGGGCTGCCTTTGTATCTGGTTCAGAAGCTGTAGCTAGTGCAGAATTTACTACTGGCAGCATGTCACCTGGCTATTGCGACAGCTGCCCTGGGTGGTGATTTGCTACCAGGCTGGGTTCAATGTTCTTGTAGTTCACCAGAGCTCTAAACAGCTAGGGCCCAGTGTACCATCTGAGCCACTACACTCTGCCTTGATCGCTCAGGTCTTCCAGTGCTTCACTGCTGGCGATCCCACACACCTCTGAGGTCCAGTCGACCTTCATTAGGGTCTGAGCCTTTAAGGTGGCAGGCTCTGCCCTGTGGAACTCCCTGCCAGTAGACGTTTAGGAGGCATCCCTGCCTTCTTTCAGACATCTTCAGAAAACTGTCTTGTTTAGACAGGCTTTCACAATACGAATTCCACTTTTTAACCAAGCACTATCAACTGTCGGAGCCAGCCGTTACAAATGGCGCAGTTTAGCATAAAATAAAGACACAGAGAGCCAGCAATATTTTCATGATGGTATGAGCAGCTCCTTTCGAACTTCTCTCTCCTCCTGTAGCTTTTGTATTATCCTTTGTTCTCCTCCAGCCGCATGGCCGTTTGGCAAAGTCTCACGTTACCTCATCCGGTCAAGGCTTTAACCCACCCACAAACCATATAAGGTCATCACTGCCCAGAGGAAATACAACTCCATTTAAGGTCAATACATTCCAATACATTGTAAAGCTCAGAGTGCTGGTCAGCCGAGGTCAGGGGGCACCCTGCAGTATTACAAGCCTTTGCCGTGGCTTTATGACTCCCACAATCAACTGATGTCTTACCGATATTTTTAATTATGTTTTATGGATATTTATAGATGCTATTTTCTTATAGTTGTCTGCTTCACACCGCCTTGATTACATCCTAATGAAAGTAAACTGACGGGAAAAATCAGAAACCTGGAAGATCAAGTATTCCTAAAAGACTGCAGTAAATTTTTAATATATTTAAAAGACCTCTAAAAGGTAAAGGGATCCCTGACCGTTAGGTCCAGTTGTGGCCGACTCTGGGGTTGCGACGCTCATCTCGCTTTATTGGACGAGGGAGCCGGCGTACAGCTTCTGGGTCATGTGGCCGGCATGACTAAGCCGCTTCTGGCGAACCAGAGCAACGCACGGAAACGGCATTTTACCTTCCCGCCGGAGTGGTACCTATTTATCTACTTGCACTTTGACATGCTTTCGAACTGTTAGGTTGGCAGGAGCTGGGACCGAGCAATGGGAGCTCATCCCATCGCGGGGATTCGAACCGCCGCCCTTCTGATTGGCAAGTCCTAGGCTCTGTGGTTTAACCCACAGAGCCACCTGCATCCCTAAAGACCTCTGTACACAGTTAAAATCATTGGCAGGGATATAATGACATTTGTAATGTGGAATTAACTATGGTAACTATAGATATATAATGGATGGATATGGGTAAAAGATGCAGAATACATTATTTTAAATATGGAACCGATGTAGGGAGGGAAAGAAGTCTGAAGGTTTGAATAAACCTTTTATTTTAATAATAATAAAAAAATTCCTTCCAGTAGCACATTAGAGACCAACTAAGTTTGTTTTGGTATGAGCTTTCGTGCTACTGGAAGCAATTTTTTATTATTATTTCAGTTTTTGACTATGGCAGACCAACACGGCTGCCTACTTTTATTTTAATGTTTGAAATGGTTAAAGTTAAAATGTGTAAAACTATATAAAACCAAGGGGAAAAGTATGCATTAGACATATGTAAATAAAACAGACAATAAATAGTGTACTTACTGGGTGATCAAGGGAACCTTTGGCATTTTCTCTTGCACTGGGAAGATCCCATTCTCTCCCACGTTGGCAGTGAAGTACAACCCGGAAACGCTGGTCACCCAGTTGCCAGGAAATTCAGCCAGCACTTTCTCCTTTCCATGTTGATAGGACCAGTACCAGGCCTGTCCGCCAATGAGCAGACCCCCGCCTCTCTTTACAAACTGTACAAGGCCATCGGCTTGCGTGGCATCGTAAGCGTCAACGCAGTAGACCCCAAGAGAGTCCCCAGGCCTTGCATCTGGGTACACCTTGACACCGTTACTGAGGAGCAACTCTGAGAGGGCACCCAAACTTTTGTGGACACCGATCTGCGCCATCGAGGATGGCTTAAGCCACTCTAGGCTATTTCTAATGAATGGCAGGAACTGGGGCATTTTCAGCATGGATTCGTGTGCCGTCACCACCATCCGGCCTGCCCCATACCAGGATGCGGCTATTAGTACTTGCCCGTTGGTACTTACAAGGACAGGGAAAGCTTGGTCTCCTGTGAGAAGTAGCCCACAAGGATTGAACTCCCCAGGGACAGCCAAAGACTCAATACCTTTCACCAAAGATTCATAAGATTTTCTGGACTCGCTCTGGACTGTTTGGAATGCTGGTCTACAGGTGTATCTGAGAGGACAAAAGAGCATGAGCTTTGCACCTGCAATATCTGTTAAGTTGTGGGTGAACATATCAGACGAGACAGCGATTCTTCAAACAGCTCTTGTTTATTCACAGGCCAGAACAGAACAGAACTGAAGGGTTCAGCCAGCCTACTTCTATAGAGCTCCACTAGAATGCAACAGTAACCATTTTCTGTAACTATCCAATCACTGAACGTCACTTTCAATCCCTTATTTGCATATGTGGACCTGAGTGAAAACTATCTACAGTATCCCCTGCTGGCCCAGGGTGAGAACTTCAATACATAACAATTATCTATCTGTAATTCCCCATGAAACCTTCCTAAAAATGTACAATCTTACCAGACTTCAGTCCCTTTGGCTCTTCCCTGTCCAGTTGTACCTTGGAAGTAAAATGGAATCCGTTCCGGAAGTCTGTTCAACTGTCAAAGTGTTTGAAAACCTAACTGCAGCTTCTGATTGGCTGCCGGAAGCTGCTGCAGCCAATCAGAAGCCACAGAAACCCCATCAGATGTTCAGGTTCCAAAAGAACATTCACATACCGGAACAATCACTTCCATGTTTGCAGCGTTTGGGAGTCAAAATGTCTGAGTTCCAGGGTGTTCCAAGGTGCAACTGTATATACTTGTAAAGCTCTGCTTTATTAATACTCAGGTAGCAGTTAGCTTGAGAAAAAAATCAGTGGGGTAAAATGTAGCTTGCCCAGCCTTTGGTCTTTGGACTATCCCTCCTGTCTCCCTGCTGCCGCCATAACAACTAATGGAGCTATTCTGTCCTATTTGGTGTGTCCTTAATAGATTCGTAAGCCCACTGAGTGACCTGTTTGATTCGGACAAAACCAGCATTCATACTTAGCCAGGAGGCTGAGGATTGTCAGAATGCAAAGGCTTCAAGAAGTCTTGTCGCCATGTATGGTGACTCAGACTTAAGAATAAAATTGGTGCTGAGAAATGCCTCCCTGCCCAACTCGATAGTAAGAAAGTGCCTCTTTTCTCACCGCAGCACGAATCACCCTTGGAAGGACAAAATGGCGGCTAGACATTCCAGGAGCCATGTGACAAATAGCTTTTCTACCCTATTTTTTAAACACTGGACAAAACGCCTACTTTTTTGAAGGGCAGTCACTGCAGAGGGAGCTCAGCTTGAAATAACTTGGGTGATTTCTTAATTTATCCCAAGAGAGCATCGGGATGCTCATCCTTCACTATTTCCCACGAAAACTTTGGAGTGAAACCTGTGTCTCTTAATAAGGGGAGCAAAAGCCTCAAAAACACCCTACTTACAGAGCTGGGATTTCTACTGGTGCTTAGAAGCCAATTTTATTTGGGGCATCGTCCTGAGGATCAGTGCTGTTTCTTTACGCAAAGAGGGGCCGGAACTCGCCATGAATGCCTCCGTTGTTCTCTTATAATGGCAATGGAGCCCACCTGAGAGGTGCTGGAACTGAGTTCCGGCTGAAAAAAAAAGCCCTGTTGAGGGCTATAACCTGTTTATGTGGTAGGTAGGTCACCCCCCCCCCATTTATACTTGGGCTAGATTTATGCTGTAAAAGAATATCTATGCTCTCTATATGCATTCTATCCTCTCACACACAAAATGGGTTTGTATGTTGTCATTATTTTGGCATTGCTTAAGGGCCCATAATGCATCTGACAGCTAGGATAAGTTTTCGCTTTTCTGATTATTTGGGGCAGGCAGATTCATTATGGTTTTCTTCCTCTCCGTATACACAAACGGGGGGGGGGGGGGAGGATTTCCCCATAATGAATCTTGCTGGGTCTATCTGTTGGTCATCCCAAATTGGGACATGCTATCAGGAACGGAATACTTCAAACAAATTTTCACTCAAACCTCGTTTGTCGAACGTAATCGGTTCTGGAAGACTGTTCGACTTCCGAAACGTTCGACAACTGAAAGCAGAAGCCTCAATACAATAGGGAAACTCAAAACAGAAGCCGTGTAGCATGTTTGGCTTTTGAAAATCATTCGAAAACCGGAGCAGTTACTTCCGAGTTTTTTGCGTTCGGGAGCCGAAATGTTCGAAAACGGAGCCGTTCGAGAACCAAAGTTTGGCTGTAGCATTGTTTCTTCTTCCAAGAAGAATAAATGGAGATAAAGAGGTATACTTACTCAGGGCTTGGGGGAACCTCTGGTATATCCTGTTGCACAGGGAAGACCCCATTGTCTCCCACATCAGCGGTAAAGTACACTCCAGCCAAGCCAGTCACCCGATTGCCAGGAAATTCAGCCAGCACCTTCTCTCTTCCATGTTGATAGGACCAATGCCAGGCTTGCCCTCCAATGAGTAGACCCCCGCCTCTCTCTACAAACTGAGCAAGGCTGCCAGTTTGTGTGTCGTCATAGGCATTGATACAGTAGACCCCAAAGGAGTCTCCAAGCCAGGCGTTCGGATGCACCTGAACAGAATTCTTGAGGAGCAGATCAGAGAGAGTGGCCATGTTCTGATGGACGCCCACTTCTGCTGTTGGGGACGGCTTGAGCCACTCCAGGCTATTTCTAATGAAGGGCAGGAACTGGGGCATTTGCAACATGGCTTCATGCGCCGTCACCACCATCCGGCCTGCCCCGTACCAGGATGCGGCTATTAGTACGTTGCCCTTCGTGCTCACCAGCACAGGAAAAGCTTGGTCTCTGGTGAGAAGGAGTTTGCAAGGGTTGAAGCCCCCGGTGACATCAAAATACTGAATACCTTTCACCAGTGATGAATAAGAATTTCTGGAGTGCATCTGGGACATTGAGACTGCTGGACTGCTTACAGAACTGGAAGACCAAGAAATAACACACACACACCCAAAGAAAACACGTTAAAAATTTCCTGTCCACCTGCAAGGTCCATACTTATTTCCCATGTGAAACCTACGTAAAGTACACAAGCTAGCCATCTCGTGTGTGTGATCATTCTCCTAAATTTGTTGTTGTCGTCACACATTTATGCAAGAAGCAACAGTGTGCAGTCGTACCTTGGATCCCAAACGCCTTGCAAGTTGAATGTTTGGGCTCCCGAACGCCGCAAACCCGGAAGAGATTGTTCTGGTTTGTGAACTATTTTTGGAAGCCGAACGTCCGATGGGGCTTCTGCAACTTCCAGTTGACTTTGGTTTCTGAATGTTTTGGAAGTCAGATGGACTTCCAGAATAGATTCGGTTCAACTTCCAAGGTAAAAGTGTATATTGAACCACCCTACCCCCCACTCCATAAAAGCACATTTCTATACTAGGTTTTTTAAACCAAAAAATCAGGTTTAAAATTGGGGCTTGTCTTATACACGGATAGTGTGGAAGGGGTGTTTTCTTATTTTGGAGTTCCTCAAAATGGGCATCATACATGGGGACGTTTTATACATGGAAAAATATGGTACATCTAACATTCCAGTCAAAAGTATCATTCCACAAGCTGCCATGCATCGTTGGAGGCCTGTCCCCATATTAAAGGTAAAGGACCCCTGACAGTTAAGTCCAGTCGTGGATGATTCTGGGGTTGCAGCGCTCATCTCGCTTTACTGGCCAAGGGAGCCGGCATTTGTCTGCAGACAGTTTTTCTGGGTCATGTGGCCAGCATGACTAAGCCGCTTCTGGCAAACCAGAGCAGCGCACGGAAACGCCGTTTACCTTCCCGCCGGAGCGGTACCTATTTATCTACTTGTACTTTGACGTGCTTTCGTACTGATAGGTTGGCAGGAGCTGGGACCGAACAATGGGAGCTCACCCCGTTGCGGGGATTCAAACCGCTGACCTTCCGATCAGCAAGCCCAAGGCTCAGTGGTTTACACCACAGTGCCACCTGTGTCCCTGTCCCCATATTGCATTGATGTAATAAAGTGATGTCAGGTTGATTGTAAATTAGCGCTTTTCCTGTCTGCTCAACTCTCCTGGGTATAAGTTTCTCAGGGTTAATTCCCAGAGTTGTGAGATCCAGATGTCAAACAGGTTTGCATTTAGACCCTAGCAGTGCTGGATCTACGTATTAGGATAAACAAGCTATAGCTTAGAGCCTCACTCTCTTGGGGGGGGGGGCCAAAAAATTGAAAGAAAAACAACAACTGGATGTACATTTCCAAAATTCAAGATAAAAAACAAATAAAATAAAACCTACATACAGCAACAGTGTTTTGTGTTGTGTAGGCTCCTAAGATGCAAGTCAGACATTCCCAAACTCAGCCCTCCAGATGTTTTGGGACTACAATTCCCATCATCCCTGACCACTGGTCCTGTTAGCTAGGGATGATGGGAGTTGTAGTCCCAAGTTTGGGGGTGCCTGGTGTAAGTAATGGGCCTGCTAGCCTACTTCTTAATTGTATTTCAGTTCAACAATTACTTTGATAAAAGTAATGTTATGTGCAAATGGCTTTAGATACCTATGAGGCCCATAAATTACAATATAGCATATATTCAACACAAAAAAACAGTGACAATTTGTTGTTGACCAAGGACAGCTGGGCATATAAAGGACCCCATTACCTTCAGTAGCTTAGGGCCTCATCAAACCTAAATCTGGCTCTGCGCCCTAGCCCACCTCTTAGGCTTCTTCCTTAACTTCCACGCTCTCAGTTGGGTTTGGGCCATGCCTTTGGACCCCTGCGTAAGGTGTTAGGGCCGTCTTAAGTATATCCGGCGCCGTGGTGCAAAGATCCCTCCGGTGCCCCCCCCCAGAGCAGCGCACGGAAACTCCGTTTACCTTCCCGCCGTAGCGGTACCTATTGATCTACTTGCACTTTGACGTGATTTCGAACTGCTAGGTGGGCAGGAGCAGGGACTGAGCAACAGGAGCTCACCCCGTCGTGGGGATTCGAACCGCCAACCTTCTGATCAGCAAATCCTAGGCTCTGTAGTTTAACCCACAGCACTACCCGTGTCCCTTAATCTGGATCTACAAGGCTGTTTAAGGAGGAGTGGATTAATGGCTTACCACTTCCAGAAGATTCCTCAAAATTTGCAACTGAAAAGCAGTGGCAACAGAGCTTTGCCTCTTCCACTTTCGCGGAGAGCTGTGGCTGGTGCTGAGTCACTCCTTCGGATGGGCAGCTTGCTCAGAACTGCTTTGAATTCTTGTAAGGCTTTTGCAGGAATCTGAAATGCAGAGTGCAAGGAGCTAGTACGGTCTGTTCGCCTATATGACCGTGAAAAGTGAAAGTGAAAGATTAAACTGGTCTAAATTTGTACTTTGCATGTCAACGACCTGGAATAAAAAGCATGACACACACAAAAAGTTACATTGATTACTTTCTCTTTTAATTAAAGATACTCCTTTTTCTTCTTTGTAGTTGAAACTCATCCAGTTTATTAGTCGCCTTCAGAATGTAAGAAATAGCTTAAAGCCGCCTTCTAATGAGCAAGTGTTGCTATATTTTCACAGGCAGTGGAAAGTTTTCTTGCTGAGCCTGTCCTTTGTAGTTGAAGAGAGGCAATCCTGAGTCAGTTTGTTCAGAGGCAAGTCTCACTGATCGCAGTGGAAACTTACTCCCTTGCAAATGCGTTTATTATTACAGCCTCAGATTGCCCTTGTTTTTTGCCTGGGTTACTGGTTGCTCTTTGCTATAAGAAAACAGATAAGGCAATTTGCATGCACTAGTTGCTCCCTTTCTAATACTAGGATTCTGTTCTAGCCAGCACTGTTGCACACCTGCT
The DNA here is from genome assembly GCF_964106645.2 of Podarcis pityusensis. Classification (NCBI taxonomy): domain Eukaryota; kingdom Metazoa; phylum Chordata; class Lepidosauria; order Squamata; family Lacertidae; genus Podarcis; species Podarcis pityusensis. Next base: position 9,692,741 of record NC_138035.1, on the reverse strand, counting down.
TCTCTGTTTCACATACCTGGCAAGAGCCACACAGGAAGTTGTCCTTTTGATGCCTTCCTCAGAACTGTCAGGTGAGCAGAACCGGCGTGTCACTTTACAGTGCAAATCTTTCTGCAATTCGGCTGTCTCAGTTTGGCCTGTGCCTTAAGGCAGAATTAAATGTCGTGTTCCAGAGTCGTGTTTTCTCTCCAGCGTGTCCGAGAAGTAGTTCCGGGAACTTCTGGGCAAGTGGCCAAAATAATCTCTGATAGAATAGAATAGAATTTATTATTTATATCCACGCCCATCTGGCTGGGTTTCCGCAGCCACTCTGGGTAGCTTCCAATAAAGTATTAAAATACAGTGGTCTGTTCAACATTAAAAGCTTCCCTAAAGAGGGCTGCCTTCAAAAGTCTGGTGGTAGTTGTTCTTCTCTTTGACATCTGGTGGGAGGGCGTTCCACAGGGCGGGTGCCACGACTGAGAAGGCCCTCTGCCTGGTTCCCTGTAACTTGGCTTCTCGCATTGAGGGAACCGCCAGAAGGCCCTCAGCGCTGGACCTCAGTCTCCAGGTAGAACAATGGGGGTGGAGACACTTCTTCAAGTATACTGGGCCATTTAGGGCTTTAAAGGTCAGTACCAACACTTTGAATTGTGCTCGGAAACGTACTGGGAGCCAATGTAGTTCTTTCAAGATCGGTGTTATGTGGTCTCAGCGGCTGCTCCCAGTCACCAGTCTAGCTGCTGCATTCTGGATTAGTTGTAGTTTAATTTTATTTATTTAAGCAGATTTCTGCCGCAGCCACGGTACTCAGGATGGCAGACTGCAAAAACCCGTTCGTAAAACTAAGAAAACAATGGGAATAGGAAATGGGAACATGAAGCCAGAGGTCTTGTGTTGCAAACTCATCTGCTTGGCAAGTCATATGTCAGCTGGAGTAAAAATAGCTGCATTGGGCAGCAAGAAGTCAAGAGAGGGGCTACGAATTCCTTATTTGGATGTGGTCATAGAGAGATGATAATACAGTGGTACCTCAGGTTAAGTACTTAATTCGTTCCGGAGGTCCGTACTTAACCTGAAACTGTTCTTAACCTGAGGCTCCACTTTAGCTAATGGGGCCTCTTGCTGCCGCCGCGCCACTGTAGCACAATTTCTGTTCTCATCCTGAAGCAAAGTTCTTAACCTGAAGCACTATTTCTGGGTTAGTGGAGTCTGTAACCTGAAGCGTATTGTGATGGGACGATGAGCTGCTTGTGTGTAAAATCCAAGTCCCTCAGAGTTTGGTCAAGTTTGCAAACCTCGGTCTGTAACGGAGCCCCTTAAACATGGCTCCGTCAGTCGCTGGCAGATTCCGACAGTGGTTGCTTTCGGAATCGCTTCCAACATAAAAGCTCCTTAACGGAAACACGTCTTCTGGACTCTCTGCGTGACAGTTTCCGGCGAGGAGTGGGTGTCCCTACAGGAGGTCCTGAAACCTCCCCACTGTTTTCGCTGGAAGTGTCTCTGAGCCATCCCTCCAGCTCACTTTCCCTCAGCTCACCTCCTCTCCCCCTACTGGTTCCCTCTTCAGCTGCTGAGTCTCTCCCAACCTGTGTGAGCCCTTTCACCTCCCTTCCTTCCGATGGCAGTTCCCTGACATCCACCTCCCCTCCAGGGCCCCCTTCACCCCCTCCCGCCCCCTCCTCTACGGGCAGTGAGGAGGCAAAACCCCGGAATGAACTTCCTTCATCTTCCGATGTCTCGAACACTTCTCTCCACCTGTTGCAGTTCCTGGTCTCGAAGTACTCCTCCTCCTCAGAGTCCATCTCCCCTTCCCCTTCCGAGTCCGGGAATCCTTCCAACTCCTCCTCCTCATCGGTGGTCCCAAAGTATTCCCTCCGGAACCTCTCCACAGGCTGAGGTTTCCTTGGGAACCTTTGATGGAACGTTTCTATCAATACCTCGTCATTGATATCTTCTGCCATTACCCAAGTGTTTTCTGACTCCGGTTCTCCTTCCCACGCTACCAAATACTCCACCTGATCCCCCTTCCACCTGGCGTCGAGGATTTCTGCCACATGGCTGCTGCATTCCCTTTCTTCTATGACCGGTCCCCGAGTGGCCATCCCTTCTCGTCCCCCCTCATACGGTGACAGTAACGACCTGTGAAATACTGGGTGCAGTTTCATGTGGTTGGGTAACCGGAGCCTGAAAGCCACTGGGTTGACCTGTTGAATGACCTCAAAGGGACCCAATCTCCTGGGTCTTAATTTCTTACAACCTCCTTTGAACGGCAACCCTTGGGTTGACAGCCACACCCTATCTCCCACCCTTATGGTTTCACCTTCCCTTCGGTTCTTGTCTGCCTGCCTCTTGTATTCTTCCTTCGCCCTTTCTAAGTTGAGTTGGAGCTGACGATGGATTGCTTCCATTTCTTCTACAAAATGCTCGGCTGCCGGGACGCTCCATCTCTCCCCTTCTCCCCCTGGGAAAGCCCTGGGATGACACCCATAATTAGCCAAGAAGGGGCTCATCCCTGTGGACACATTCTCGGCATTGTTGTAGGCAAATTCCGCCAGCGCCAACTTTTCTACCCAGTCATTCTCTCTGTCATTGACATAACACCTCAGGTATTGCTGGAGGACACCGTTTGCTCTTTCCGCCTGCCCGTTGGTTTCAGGGTGCCGGGCAGTCGAAAAGTTGACCTCTACCTGCAGTAAGCTCATGAGCTTCCTCCAGAACCTGGAAGTAAATTGTTTTCCTCGGTCTGAGACCACCCTCAATGGCACCCCGTGCAACCTAAAAATGTGTTCTACAAATAACTTCGCTGTCTCTTCCGCCGTGACTGCATGCGAGCAGGCTACAAAGTGGCACATCTTTGTTAGTAGGTCTACCACCACCATGATGGCTGTTTTCCCCTTGGACTTCGGCAGATCAGTCATAAAATCTATCGACACTGCCTCCCAAGGTCGTTCTGGGGTTGGTAAGGGTTCTAATAGCCCCGCCGGCGCCCGCCTCTCCCCTTTGGCTCGCTGGCATTGCTCGCACCCTCTTACATACTCCCGTACATCTTCCCTCACCTTAGGCCACCAAAATTCCCTGGTGACCAACCACATGGTTTTGTGTTGTCCAAAATGCCCCGCCGTGGGGCTGTCGTGCAACTGCTTGAGTACCCTCCCCCTTAAGTCTCCTTCAGGGATATACAGTGCCCCTTTGTAATACAAAGCTCCATTTCTTTCCTCGAAACCCCCTGGTTCCTCTCCCTCACCCCTAAGACCTCTGAGCTTATTCTGGGCGTATTCATCATTCTCTGTTTCCTCTACCAGTTCTCTTTGCCCCACCAATGCCGCCCCACACACCCAGCGGTCCTCTGGGATGACATGTCTCTCTTCGGGTACCCCCTCCCCTTCCAAATATTCAGGTTTGCGTGAGAGAGCGTCCGCCCTAACATTTTTTGGACCTGGCACATAACAAATTTCAAAGTGGAATTTGGAGAACTCCTGGGCCCATCTCACTTGCCGTTGGTTGAGCACTCGTGCCGTTCTCCAATACTCTAAGTTCTTGTGGTCCGTGCACACTTGCACCTTATGTTGTGCCCCAATTAATAAATGCCTCCATCTCCTGAACGCTTCATGAATGGCTAGTAGTTCTCGGTCATACACCGTGTAGTTCCTCTCAGATTTGTTCAGCTTTCGCGAAAAAAAGGCACACGGTCTCCACTCCGACTCCTCCTTGCCAGGCTGCAGAAGCACCGCCCCCACAGCCCGGTCTGATGCGTCCGTTTCCACTCGCATCGGTTTTTGTAAATCCACATGCAGGAGCTGTTCTTCCGAAGCGAACGCCCTTTTCAGCTCCTCAAAAGCTCGCTCCGCCTCCGCCGTCCAAACGAATTTCCTCTTACTGCTGAGACAGTCCGTAATGGGCGCCGTCAAGTGGGCAAAATTTCTGATGAACTTCCGATAGAAGTTTCCAAATCCAAGGAATCTTTGCACATCCTTCCTTGTTTTTGGTGTTTTCCATTCCAGTACCGCTTGGACCTTGCCAGGATCCATGGCCAATCCCTTGTCCGACAAGCGGTACCCCAGGAATTCCACCTCCTTGGCATGAAACTGACACTTCTCTAGCTTCACCCACAGCTGATTGGCTTGCAGTCTGCCCAACACTTCCCTGACGTCTTTTACATGCTGCTCCTCATTCTCTGAATATACTAACACGTCATCTAAGAAGGCCACACAATTCTTGTAAAGCAAAGGCCCCAGGACGTGGTTCATAAACGATTGAAAGCACGCGGAGCCTGCTTGTAGGCCGAAGGGCATAACTAAATATTCAAATGCCCCCAAAGGGGTGAACATGGTGGTTTTCCATTCATCCCCCTTCCTTATTCGTATCAGGTTGTACGCCCCCCTCAGGTCCAGTTTAGTAAAAATCTTTCCCTTCCTGACCCTTGTCAAAATGTCATCAATTCTGGGCATCGGGAAAGTCACTGGTTCTGACACTGCATTTAAGGCCCTGAAGTCCACTACAAGTCTAGGTTTGTCCGTGTTTTTTTTATCCACAAAAAACACTGGGCTGCCCCCCACCGCCCTGGACTCTCTGATGAACCCTCTCTTCAGGTTCTTGTCAATGAACTCCCTTAGCTCCTGCATCTCTCTGTCTGACATGGCGTACAGCTTGCCTACAGGGAGCTGTGCCCCTTGGAGTAAATTGATTTGACAGTCAAAGGGTCTATGTGGGGGTAGTTTGTCTGCCTCCCTCTCGCTGAAGACGTTGCTCAGGTCGGCGTATTGTTGGGGAACCTTCCCCTTCTCCGTTACTTCCGTCCCTGCTAGAGTGGCTCTGGCCCCTCCTTGAGCCTCCCGTTCTTTGCAGTGTTCTAGACAATGTGCTGACCCAAAGGAGACCACTCTCTGATGCCAGCCCACTAGCGGATCATGTAACGCTAGCCAGCTCATCCCCAAAATAATGGGAGCTCCTCCCAAGGTAGCCACATTAAACGCTATTAGCTCAGTGTGTCTTGCTACCCTCATTATCATTGGGACGGTCTGCTGGCTGACTTCTCCTCCCAGCAGCTCCCTTCCATCGATCGTGGTCACCTGCAAGGGGTTACTTAAAGGGATAGTCTGTATCTGGTGCTCAGCAGCAAACTCCTTACTCATGAAATTCCAGGAGCTGCCTGAGTCCAATAGCGCCTTTATCTTTAGTGGGTGTCCGTTAGGCAGCTCTAGTAACACCTCTATCACTAGGGCGGGTTTAGGAGGTTCCGGCGTGGGCACTTTCACTGCTCTTTGGCCTGGCTGCTGTGCCCTGACGGTGGCAGCCAGGCGTTGGCTTTTACTTGCTCCGGTACCTTTTCCTCCCTCTCCCCAACAGCTCCCGCCATTCCTTGCCATTCCTTTCTTTGGGGGCAGACTCTGGCAAAATGACCTGGCTGTTGGCAGAGATAACATTTCTTGGCGCCCTTCCCCTCCTTCTTCCGCTCTTCACTGGGCTTTGAAACTGCGCGCGCGCTGTTCCAATTTCCATCGGCTCTCCCGGCGGGAACGGTGGCTCTGGAATCTCTGGAATGCGAAGCTCCCTCCAACGTTCCCCCTTCCCTTCCCGCCTCTCCAAGGCTCTCGCCTCTTGGCGCGCTCCTATGGTCAGCGCTGATTTGGTCAGCTGGTCCATAGACTCCGCCCTGGGCGCCCGGGAAAGTTCGTCTTTCACAGCCGAAGAAAGCCCTTCTTCAAAGAGCATTTGAATGGGTTCCGCCGATAGATCCCACCCCAATTTATGGATCAACATGGTAAACTCAGTCCAGTACTCACGAACAGATCGGCTCCCCTGTTTGCACGCCATTAACTGTCTGCGTACCACTCCCTGCTCAATATCGCTGGAAAACATCAGATCCATGGCACGAAAAAACTTCCTCGTGTCCTTCAGGATGTCATTATTCGTTGCCATCAGGGGCCTCACCCAGTCTTTCGCCCCCTTTTCGAGATGCCCAATCACAAAAGCCACCCGCGATTCCTCGTCGGGAAAGTCATCAAACTGCAGATTAAGGGCATATTGCATCTCTGTCCTAAAGGCATGATAGTCCTTGGGCTCCCCCCCAAACTTCTGTACCAATCCTGGCAACTTTCTGGCGAGCGGGGTGGTTTTCCCCTTCTCTGCATCTTGAGCCCTCCTCTCCTCGAGCCTCGCCGTCTGCAGCGCTAGCTGGACCTCCAACGCCCGGTACCTTTCCTCCAGGCTTGGACCCGCTCCAGCTCCTGCTTCTCCGGTTCAGGCTGGGTTGCTCATGATGCCTTCTCCTGCACAAGCTGCTCACGGAGACTGTCGGAATGCTGTGATGGGACGATGAGCTGCTTGTGTGTAAAATCCAAGTCCCTCAGAGTTTGGTCAAGTTTGCAAACCTTGGTCTGTAACGGAGCCCCTTAAACATGGCTCCGTCAGTCGCTGGCAGATTCCGACAGTGGTTGCTTTCGGAATCGCTTCCAACATAAAAGCTCCTTAACGGAAACACGTCTTCTGGACTCTCTGCGTGACAGTTTCCGGCGAGGAGTGGGTGTCCCTACAGGAGGTCCTGAAACCTCCCCACTGTTTTCGCTGGAAGTGTCTCTGAGCCATCCCTCCAGCTCACTTTCCCTCAGCTCACCTCCTCTCCCCCTACTGGTTCCCTCTTCAGCTGCTGAGTCTCTCCCAACCTGTGTGAGCCCTTTCACCTCCCTTCCTTCCGATGGCAGTTCCCTGACACGTATGTAACCTGAAGTACCACTGTAATAATAATAATAATAATAATAATAATAATAATAATAATAATAATAATAATATTTATATGCCACCCATTGGACTGGGTTGCCCCAGCCGCTCTGGGTGGTTTCTAACAAATTGAAAACATTAAGCACAGTAAAACATCAAACATTAAAAACTTCCCTGTACAGAGCTGCATTTAGATGTCTTCTAAAATTCAGATAATTATCTCCTTGACAGTAGGGCATCTCACAGGGCAGGCGCCACTACCGAGAAGGCTCTCTGCCTGGTTCCCTGTAGCTTCACATCTCGCAGGGAGGGAACCGTCAGAAGACCCTCAGAGCTGGACCTCAGTGTCTGGGTGGAGATGCTCCTTCAGGTATACTGGGCGGAGGCCGTTTAGGGCTTTAAAGGTCAGAACAAGCACTTTTATTATTTAATTTTATTTATTTTTTTCATTTGCATTATCAAAAACAGGAACAGAGAGCATACTTAACCCCCCTCCCCCATCCCACTTACAACTTCATACCAAATTCAGCATGTGTGTATATTGTTAGAGGGGGGTTTTTCACTGGTGGCAGATGAACGGAAACTCTGACTCCACGAGACCGGTGTAAAACCAAGTTAAATAAGGACTTTATTTCAAAACAACAAACAGCAACGCTTTTGGGTGTTTTTCCTGCAGGCAGAGTTCAAACTGCATCTTTTCTCCTTTTGTAGCCATGGGCAGCTGCAGCCAATCAGCCCAGAGCTTAGAGAAACTGCTCTTAAAGGTACAAACATGTTTCTGTACAGAATGATTCCCAGTACCCCCTCTCATTCAAACAGAAACAGAAACAGTACTTTTTTGTTATTTAATCGTTTAGTCGTGTCCGACTCTTCGTGACCCCATGGACCAGAGCATGCCAGGCACTCCTGTCTTCCACTGCCTCCCGCAGTTTGCTCAAACTCATGCTGGTAGCTTCGAGAACACTGTCCAACCATCTCGTTCTCAGTCGTCCCCTTCTCCTTGTGCCCTCCATCTTTCCCAACATCAGGGGCTTTTCCAGGGAGTCTTCTCTTCTCATGAGGTGGCCAAAGTCTTGGAGCCTCAGCTTCAGGATCTGTCCTTCCAGTGAGCACTCAGGGCTGATTTCCTTCAGAATGGAGAGGTTTGATCTTCTTGCAGTCCATGGGACTCTCAAGAGTCTCCTCCAGCACCAGAATTCAAAAGCATCCATTCTTCGGCAATCAGCCTTCTTTATGGTCCAGCTCTCACTTCCATACATCACTACTGGGAAAACCATAGCTTTAACTATACAGACCTTTGTTGGCAAGGTGATGTCTCTGCTTTTTAAGATGCTGTCTAGGTTTGCCATCACCTTTCTCCCAAGGAGCAGGCGTCTTTTAATTTCGTGACTTCTGTCACCATCTGCAGTGATCATGGAGCCCAAGAAAGTAAAATCTCTCACTGCCTCCATTTCTTCCCCTTCTATTTGCCAGGAGGTGATGGGCCCAGTGGCCATGATATTCGTTTTTTTGATGTTGAGCTTCAGACCATATTTTGCGCTCTCCTCTTTCACCCTCATTAAAAGGTTCTTTAATTCCTCCTCACTTTCTGCCATCAAGGTTGTGTCATCTGCATACCTGAGGTTGTTGATATTTCTTCCAGCAATCTTAATTCCGTCTTGGGATTCATCCAGCCCAGCCTTTCACATGATGAATTCCGCATATAAGTTAAATAAGCAGGGAGACAATTTACAGCCTTGCCGTACTCCTTTCCCAATTTTGAACCAATCAGTTGTTCCATATCCAGTTCTAACTGTAGCTTCTTGTCCCACATAGAGATTTCTCAGGAGACAGATGAGGTGATCAGGCACTCCCATTTCTTTAAGAACTTGCCATAGTTTGCTGTGGTCGACACAGTCAAAGGCTTTTGCGTAGTCAATGAAGCAGAAGTAGATGTCTTTCTGGAACTCTCTAGCTTTCTCCATAATCCAGCGCATGTTTGCAATTTGGTCTCTGGTTCCTCTGCCCCTTCGAAATCCAGCTTGCACTTCTGGGAGTTCTAGGTCCACATACTGCTTAAGCCTGCCTTGTAGAATTTTAAGCATAACCTTGCTAGCGTGTGAAATGAGTGCAATTGTGCGGTAGTTGGAGCATTCTTTGGCACTGCCCTTCTTTGGGATTGGGATGTAGACTGATCTTCTCCAATCCTCTGGCCACTGCTGAGTTTTTCAAATTTGCTGGCATATTGAGTGTAGCACCTTAACAGCATCATCTTTTAAAATTTTAAATAGTTCAGCTGGAATACCATCGCTTCCACCGGCCTTGTTATTAGCAGTGCTTTCTAAGGCCCATTTGACTTCATTCTCCAGGATGTCTGGCTCAAGGTCAGCAACCACACTACTTGGGGTGTATGAGACATCCATTTCTTTCTGGTATAGTTCCTCTGTGTATTCTTGCCACCTCTTCTTGATGTCTTCTGCTTCTGTTAGGTCCTTTCCACTTTTGTCTTTTATTATTGTAATATTTGTACGAAATGTACCTTTCATATCTCCAATTTTCTTGAACAGATCTCTGGTTTTCCCCATTCTATTGTTTTCCTCTATTTCTTTGCATTGCTCGTTTAAGAAGGCCTTCTTGTCTCTCCTTGCTATTTTTTGGAAATCTGCATTCAATTTCCTGTATCTTTCACTATCTCCCTCGCATTTTGCTTGCCTTCTCTCCCCCGCTATTTGTAAGGCCTCATTGGACAGCCACTTTGCTTTCTTGCATTTCCTTTTCATTGGGATGGTTTTAGTTGCTGCCTCCTGTATAATGTTACAAGCCTCCATCCATAGTTCTTCAGGCACTCTTCGTTTTGAACTCCAAGGCCAAACTTGCCAGTTGTTCCTTTTATCTCTTGACTCCCCACTTTAGCATTCCAAACCCCTATGATGAGAAGAACACCCTTCTTTGGTGTCATTTCCCTTACTTAATTCTGGCATTTTTGCAATACTGCGGAAATTGGCATGCCCCAAACGACGATGCCACAGATGCTGGCACTCATCATGCAAGGCTCTATTACAGGCTTTAACACATGCCCCAGACTCACTTATTAGCTGGTCTTTTAAAACAAATAAACCATTTTTTTAGTGACGCTGTAACCACTTTTCCAGCTTTCTCTATTTTACAGCCTGAATTAGAGAAGTTTCCCTTAAACCCCTGTTTAACAAGACTTGTGACTGAAAGCAAAATATTTTCTAAACTTGGTACACATAAAACATTGGTAAAGTTGGTGCTTAAACAGTTAATATTCACACTACCCTTTCCAGCTGACTCATGCACTGTTCCATCAGCTAGTACTACATTTACAGATTTACAAGGTTGCTTTTCTACACTAACTTGTGCAGACTTAACAAAAATGTTTGTCGCTGCTGAGTCTAAAATCCAGTCCTGTCCAATATCGTGACTGGTGCCTCAAACTGCTGCAGAAACATACTGGACTCGACTCTTCCTGCCTCCTCGCTTCCCAGCAAACGCAGGCCGCCCTTTTCTTGTGTTTTCTCCCACAGACACAGTGCACTGTCGTACTAAATGCTTTGTTGACCCACAATGATGGTATCTTCTGACTGTGAAAGCTGCTTCCTCTGTGTGGTCAACAACCTCTTTAGGTTGCTGCTCCTCATCAGTTGCATATCTTTTACTGGACCACCTCCCATTTCCGGAATTACGGTGAGGGGTTGTGGCCTTCCTCTCATGGCGTCTTTCCTCCTTATGAAGCAAACGCCCAGTTAAGAAATGCATCGTTAATTGGCTTTCTGGAATTGCCTCCAGAGTCATCATTAAGTTATCCCATGACTCAGAAAGTGAAAACAGCACAATATAAAGCTTTCTTTGCTCAGAAAATTGTTCCCCAAAGTTCATTTAACTGCAAAAATAAATCACGCATTCTTTGAAGATGTTTTGAAACACATTCACCCTCACTTAGTCTGGCTCGGTACAGAGTTCTCATTAATTTTGCTGCCAGCAGTGTCTCTGATGTGTATCGCTCTCAGTGCTTTCCAAATTTCACTTGCTGTTTCAAGGTCTCGCACATGAGATGAGACTTCTCTAAACTCAAAATTAAATTGGCATATGCTTTGTCCTCCAGCCTTTGGTCTGCTTCATCTACTTCTTCATCCTCATCTTTTACAGGAGGGTTAACAATAACAGTCCAACATTGTTCTTTCTTTAAAAATGCCTGCATCTGTAAACTCCATGACATATAATTGGACTCTCCCAGTTTCTCTACTGGAAAATATGAAGTTCCCCCTTGAGCTCCAGCTCCAAGTCCAGCCGTGGCTCCACCCAGCTTTCAGCTTTCCACTCAGTCTTTACTCACACGTGGCTTGAAGCATTGTTCGGCTCCTGGTCTCAAACAGACACTCCCTGCCGACGCCTTCACACAGCCAGCTGCTTGAGAAACGCTGAGTTGCTTCCAGTCTCTGGGTTCTTTTCCACACACTGTCTCTGCCCACTCAGGACAGGGCCCATAACCTGTTAGAGGGGGATTTTTCACTGGTGGCAGATGAACAGAACCTGACTCCATGAGACCGGTGTAAAACCAAGTTAAATAAGGACTTTATTTCAAAACAACAAACAGCAACGCTTTTTGTTTTTCTGCTGCTCTGCATAATCCACATCTTTTTAATCATTTTTTAATCATTCAATTTGTTACCTATTTCAACTCGGCTGGATTTACTCGAGACCTGCGAAGCTATGTATTTGTTTATACTGGTTCTTAAAATATTCAGGAAACATCAATTCCTCCTTGTATTCCCTATCTTCATTTTCTCTTATGCTGTTCGTCAGACCAGCCAGTTCACCATATTCGAACATTTTGCACTGCCATTCCTCCTTGGTGGGTATTAGACTTATTCTCCACCTTTGTGCCAGTAAGGTTGTAGCTGTGGCATTGGCGTATAGTTTCTTGTTTTCGGGGGACCTCCGTTGTTGTCATCCCCAAGAGGAAAATCTTGTCAGTGTTCGTAAAAAAAAAAGGTTCTGACCTCCCTTTGTCGCATCAGCCTGGTCCTTGGACCCTTGTCGGCATAAAAGAGTCCACGAGAAGAGTATCCTTGCAGAGTACTTTCTGCTTTTATTCTTAAAAGACTCTGCAAAAGCGAGCAGCAAGACGCACCTAGTTTTTGGAGGAGGAAAACAAGAAAAAAGATATTCTGAATCGCAGAAGCCAGAACAGCAAGAGGGATCGCTGCACAGTGAAAGCAGTAATCCCTCTTGCTGTTCTGGCTTCTGGGATAGTTGCGCAGCCTGCATTCGCTCCATAGGATGCACACACATTTCCCCTTTTTAGGAGGGAAAAAGTGAGTCTTAAAGAGCAAAAAATACAGTAAAGATTTTAAAATACAACGTGTACATAAACCACGGCGATACAATCTATTTTAAAGTCTTTGGGGTGCATGTATGTGATTTCTCCACAATGAATTTATTCCGCTTCTGTGGGGAAGAACGAGTCTGTCTTATGAGCCTCTCTTGCCCCCAAATCTCCCAGCAGGTGGGATGCATGCCGGCTATCCAATCATGTCTGATGTGACTGTGTCAGTGACTGGATGCCAGTCAGTGAAGATCACCAATATGCAAATGTACACTGAGGGGGCCTGGGATGCTCTCCGGGAGCTGGGTCACAACCAGCAGAGGAGTGGGTGGGATTTCCCACCCCATACCACAGATGCCACCTGCTATCTCTGGTCCATCTATGTCAATGAAACTGTGCTGGAAATCCCAAGAGAGAAAGCCCACCCGGATCTTGACCCCAATGTGAGGAAGAAGAGGGTGAAGGACTATATTCAAGGTGGAGCTCAGCTGAAGGACTTCACAGCCTGGACTGTGCTGGAACCCTACTTACAGGTAAATAAGCGGCTGCCCTGGGACTCGGGTGGCGCTGTGAGTTAAACCACAGAGCCTAGGACTTGCCGATCAGAAAGTCGGCGGTTCAAATCCCCGCGACGGGGTGAGCTCCCGTTGCTCGGTCCCTGCTCCTGCCAACCTAGCAGTTCGAAAGCATGTCAAAGTGCAAGTAGAGAAATAGGTACCGCTCCGGCAGGAAGGAGCAGTAGTGTTATTTGTAGTGGTAAAAAACTGGGGTTTTTTTTGGGGGGGGGGGGGAGAGTCTTAAAGTGTTGACCTGTGCATAGAAACAAAGTCAGGATGAGTCCTGAGTGGTCACAAAATGCTGTGGGTTTGTTTTTGTTTTTTTTTTTTGTAGGGAAGGGAGGAATACCGGAAAAAGAGTGGGAATGCAGTTGGGTGTTTGGGATCCCAAAGAACTGCACATCATACCATAGGTGCAGCCAAGGGGAGGGGACAGGGAGGGGCAGCTGCCCCCTAACAAAGGACCTGACCCCCCCTCCCAGAAATCCTGGCTACTCTTAGGCTTCATCCTGAGCCCTTTTTTTGCTGGTTTCATTTGTTCTCAACAGTAGGAGTGGGGAGAAGCCATGGGAACTATCTTAATAATAATAATAATAATATTTTATTTATATCCCGCCCTCCCCAGCCAAAGCCGGGCTCAGAGCGGCTAACAACAATAAAAGTAACACAGTTTACATAAAATCACAATCAAATAATTGAAATACATTCTAAAATCAATTCAGAATCAAATTAATGGCAACCATTGGGCTAGAGTTCTGTGAGGATTACCGAAGGACGGGGTCAGACTGTGCCTTGGCCAAAGGCCTGGTGGAACAGCTCTGTCTTGCAGGCCCTGTGGAAAGATGTCAAGCCTGCAGGGCCCTAGTCTCTTGTGACAGAGCGTTCCACCAGTTCGGGGCCACAGCCGAAAAAGCCCTGGCTCTGGTGAAATGGTGAAAACTGCTACTCTTTTTGGTAGCATAAGCCTGCAGAGAGACAGGGAATGCAGCACGGAAATTGTTCTTAAGTCCTTAGGAAAGGAACTGAATATACATACATATATACATAGATATATATTTATTTATATATATGAATTAAGTACTTAACCCAAGGTACCACTGTGTGTGTGTGTGTGTGTGTGAGTGTGTGTGCGTGCGCGCGCGCGCACACACACACACACACACACACACACACAGTGGTACCTTGGGTTAAGTACTTAATTCATTCCGGAGGTCCGTCCTTAACCTGAAACTGTTCTTAACCTGAGGTACCACTTTAGCTAATGGGGCCTCCTGCTGCCACCGTGTGATTTCTGTTCTCATCCTGAAGCAAAGTTCTTGACCCGAGGTACTATTTCTGGGTTAGCAGAGTCTGTAACCTGAAGCGTCTGTAACCCGAGGTACCACTGTGTGTGTGTGTGTGTGTGTATATATCTTCACCACTTCCCCAGTGGTAATTCTGTATTGATTGTTTTGGATGTTGTATGTGATGCCAATAAAAGGTTTGATGAAGATATTTCTTCAGTTGCAGGAGGCCTTTGGCTGGGACCCCTACATCCGCATCTTCGCAGAGTACCAAAAGATAACCTCCATCTCAAAGGACAACACCTTCAAGATGAATCAGTGGGCAATACGCTTCTCTACAGAAGTGAAGAAGGACCTGGGTCCTTTCTTTAAAGCCTGGGGGTGGCCGATTACAGATGAGCTCATTCAGGGGCTGGCCAGATCCTTCGGTCCCTGAGCAGGGGATCCAATGAAGGCGTACGAATAGTCCTGAGGAAGCGCAAGGGAAGCTAACAGAGGTCAGAACTAACTAAACACAGTGATCTTGCACAAAATCGACCCCTCGCAACACAAATTCCTTTGTAGTGATTCGCTTGCCAGCTACTGATGATACGGAGCAGTTTATTTGGCTGCTGCTGCTGCCTTAAAAAAATATAAGCACCTCTTGCTGAGTTGCCATTTAGTGCTGTACCCGAAGGAGCCTGGTTTATGGGCCTCTCCAGACTGGTGTTTTACCGCCGGTGTATCCCGCAGCTGTGGTGCAGCACGTTTAGCAAAGCTAAGCAGGGTCTGGGGTGGTTTCAAATTGGATGGGGGAACTTGCGTCTTGAGATTTATGCATTGCAGGGGGGTTGGACTTGATGGAAGGGGCCTGTCAGGGAACTGCCATCGGAGCCAGGGGGAGAGGGAGGGCTCCAGAGGGATTCCGGAGAGCGTCCCGGGAGGGAGAGAAGCAGCCCATCTTCTGGGGAAGGAAATCAGCGTAGCACCAGTGGAGAAGGGGGGCAGATGGGGGAATTGGCGAGGTGGCTCCATGACTCCTCACCGGGGACCAGCGGGGAGAGCATGCGTCCTCCGCTGCCCACACCCTCCCTGCGCAGAAGGCTTCCGCGCAGGGAGGCTAGGCGGAGACTAGGCGTCAAAGAACTTCTTTGCTGGAAGAAGTTCAAGAAACGGCCACTGGCGGATTCTGCCAGCAATTGAGACAGCCAAGGGTGAGTGGCTGTCCGGACAGAAAAGGTTCACTCAGGCAACCCAGCCAGGTGTAGCGCCGATTTACGCACGAGCAACCCCTTGAACCATTACAGGGCCCTTCCAATTCTATGATTCTATGACACAATAATAGTGCATTGGTGGTGGGGTTTTTTCTGCTTTATTGTTTTACTCTTTGAATATTTTTAATTGGATTTTAAATGTGTTAATACAAACCCAAGGGGGAGAAAATCATGTTAACGAAAGAAGAAGATTTGGGGTACATAAGACAGACATATCAGCCTCATTAAATGAAGAGATTTGCATCAAAAAAGTGTTGCGTCATTGGTGTCCTTATAGTATTTAAGAGAACATTTTGCCAGGGGAAACTAAAAGGGTGAAACCTGCATATAACCTCTTTATAAAGCCACCAGGGTCACATATATATCAAAGTCCCTTTCCTATTTAGGTATAACAAGAACGTCTCCCTTATACTTTAAAATTGCTCTTTCTTAGCAGTTCCCCTAAGCACACAGTACTGACAAACTAAATGTTCAAAAAAGGCATGTCCTAGATTTTTTGTCTAACCCACCATTCTTGCTGAATACTGATGTTTTCCAATGGCTGGACAAGTAAATCCCATCAAATACAACAGGAGTTTCTTCTGAGTAGCCAAACATAGGATTGTGTTGCAAGATGGGCAGAATTTATAGAGCGCAATGTTGATAACAACAATAAAACTGCTACCACCTAGAAACACGTCATAGTTTTCATTTTATTTAACAAGACTTGTGTACAGGTTTTGAAAAAAGAGATCTTAAAAAATAGAACATCTTCTCAATCCACCACCAGTTTCTTTTAAGAACTTCACAACCTGTGAATGGAATTGGCAGTGAGAGGACTTTGTGAGCATCTCTGGTTGGGAGATGATTTTATACATCCTTCCTCTATCTTGGGGATAAAACTAGCTCTCTCTGCAATCAGCTGCACACTAGTTACAGGAACCATTGAAAAGATCCACTTTCTTCTTCCCATAAAGTTCAGCTAGGATTTTCTGGAGGGTCTCCAAGCTGTATTCCTTGACTTCATTCTCACTGTTTTTCGCAAGGGCAGCCCAGGATTTTCTGTGCTGGTTATCAAGCACACAGCAAGCTGCCGACCAGATGTGGCTGGGCTTATTGACCCTGAGGTCCGAGATATACTCATCCCCTGGCACAGCTCCCACGAGGACGTACATATCATGGCAAGCCTGGGCTTCTTTCTTGAGGAGGCTCTCGTGCTCGGCCCAGGCACCTTCGTTGAGCTTGCTATACTGGGGCACGATATTGGTCAAAGTGGAAGTGGCCGCTCTGCTGTCCTCGTCCGGTTGGTGGCTCACTGGGTTCAAGTGCCCCTTTTCAATGCTTAAGGCCTGCGCATAATCGTCAAAAGTGGCCTGGCTCTTCTTAATCCCTGCGGCGGCGACGTTGGTTTCACGCTCGTCTTCCATGCCCTTCCCCAAAGTCGGGTCTACGAGCTGAAAAACAGCAAGGAAAATAGGTCAACTGCTCCCTGCTCAAACATGCAGTGGAACCAGGCAGAGGGCCTTCTCGGTAGTGGCGCCACCCTGTGGAACACCCTCCCTTCAGATGTGAAGGAAATAAGTAGCTATCCTATCTTTAAAAGACATCTGAAGGCAGCCCTGTTCAGGGAAGTTTTTAACATTTAATGCTGTATTGTTTTTAATACTTGATTGGGAGCTGCCCAAAGTGGCTGGGGAAACTCAGCCAGATGGGCGGGGTATAAATAATAAATTATTATTATTATTATTATTATTATTATTATTATTAACCAAACCTTTGAGACTGAGGCTACATCCATGCCATACAGCACTATCGTGTCACTTGGACAGGCTTGATTTCCTGCAAAGATTTCTGGGAACTTTCGTTTGTTAAAGGTGCTGAGAGTCGTTAGGAGACCCCCCCCAAAGCTACAATTCCCAGAGCCCACTGGGAAGAGGGATTGGTTGCTAAGCCACTCTGAGAATTGTGCAGAAAGCAGTGATGATAGGTTGCACATTAACTTTTACTCAGAGTTGACCTATTGAAATCAATGACCATGCATAATAATAATTTTATTATTTATGCCCCATCCATCTGACTGGGTTGCCTCTGCCACTCTGGGCAGCTTACAGCATATATAAAACATAGTAAAATATCAGACTTCCTGATACAGGGCTGCCTTCAGTTGTTTTCTAAAAGTCAGACAGTTGTTTATTTCCTTGACATCTGACGGGAGGGCGTTCCACAGGGAAGGCACCACTACCGAGAAGGCCTTCTGCCTGGTTCCCTGTAACTCTGCTTCTCGCAATGATTAAGGAAGGTTCGTTCATTTTAATGGGTCTACTCTTTGAGTAAAAGCTAGTTGGGCACAACCTAATAAGCACAAATGTATTTGTTTATAAAAACGGTTGTATACCACAATTTCATAAAGTGTATCAAACAAGTTTATAACACTTATAATAAAATCAGGTAAAGAACTGGAACAGATTCCCAGCTAATTACCGCAGAAAATGTTTATCTTCGTTGTCCACTTAAGCCTGGCGGCAAAGAAACATATTTAAGCAGATGTTTAAAGGTTAATCTATAGAAGACGGCTGCTGAATCTTGCAGGAGCAGTGAACCTGGGAGGGGGCTACCTGGTGTTGCTAAACTACAACTCCCACCGGCCCTAGCGAGCAAGAATGATGGGAGTTGTAGTTCAGCCATTGGTGACACCGGTTCCCTGAACCTGCTGTTTGGTGGCATTCCACAGGGATGGGACGACGACACTCAATTGTCAGCTGAGTCTCACCAAATATGGTGCAGAAAAACAGGTGGCAAAGTGGAAGGTCCTTTTGGATTGGGCAGGTGAGAAGTCCCCTTACCTGTGGCTCTATCATCCATCCTTGATATCTGTGTCCCTTTCCAGGCTTGCATTTGTAAGCGGAGTAGATGGGAATCCGCTTCTCCCGGTCGTACATCGTGGCAAAGCGATAGGCGTTCCTATAAAACTGGCAGATCTTGGCTTCTCTGGGCGGCGTCAGAGATTCTCCAGGGGGCATCTTGTCCAAGAAGAACTCGAGGCAGTTCTTAAAATCCTGGACCACCTCTCCCTTTGTGGCAGCGAGAAAACGTGCAGCCCCATAGAGGAGGAAAGGCAGCAACATTCCTAAGCTGTGTTTACCGTCCTATAGGTACCGTCCGAAACCTAGAGGTGTCAGAAGCGATGCAAGAGGTGGTGAATCAATGGTCACTGTCAAGATCTTATAAAGAAGAGGTCAGCAAGAATTTCTCCCAGGGGTTTTTGTGTGTGTGTGAAAATGTCAGATGTGGAGGAGAAACGGGTGGGTTGGTGCAGGGTTATCAAAAATGCAGAGGCAGCCATGAATCTGATAAGGAACATCAGAGCCACTCCCTCTCTGAGTTTACCCACAATTTGCAATTCAAGCCGGAGGAACGTGAGAATACAAATCCCTGTTTGAATTTGCACACCAGAGGTATTGATAAGGCACAGAAAGGGGTGAAAGATATGTAATGTGCTTGCTGTTAACGTGGTCTGCTTCCAATGAATTTCAAAGTCACTATAGCAGGCATCAGAAATAACTTCATATATTTAGTTGGAATCTCCTGTCTTGTAATTTGAATATATTGGTTTCTGTCCTCCTCTCTGGAGCAGCAGAAAACCAGCTTGCTCCATCCTCCATGTGGCAGTCCTTCAGCTATCACATCACCTGTCTTCTTTTCTCCAGGCTAAACATGCCCAATAAAATTAGTTTGAGTTTCTTTAGCTTACCTACCAATAAGACTTTCCCAGTAGTGATGTATGGAAGTGAGAGCTGGACCATAAAGAAGGCTGATCGCCGAAGAATTGATGGAGAACGAGATGGTGGGACAGTGTTCTCGCAGCTACCAGCATGAGTTTGACCAAACTGCGGGAGGCAGTGGAAGACAGGAGTGCCTGGCGTGCTCTGGTCCCTGGGGTCACGAAGAGGCAGACACGACTAAACGACTAAACAACAACAAACCGATAAGACATTTCCTTCTTCAGTAGACAGGTGTTCAGACAGCTGTTAACAGCCGCAGTTCTTTGACACAGAGCAGCAGCCGATCCTGATTTTTAAGTGTATCTGTCACGTCAACAGAGTGGTTTTTCATTTTGCTTGTGGTGAATTTCAAATCTTTGGGAGTGTTGGGTGCCTCTGGGGTAGAGAAGCCTGCCTCTATCGTGCCCCCAAGCAGAAAGGAAGGTTGTTTTGCATGAAGTTCCAGCTAGATCAGTTGCTGCCTCTGAAGTTCACTGAAGCAGATTTTCTGGCCGCAGTCTGTTTCCCCTCCCATTGCATCCAGTCCTATTTCCAGCCTTTCTGTAAATGGAGAATAGTTTAATTCAGGCATGGCCAAACTTGGTGGTCCAGCTGTTTTGGGACTACAACTCCCATCATCCCTGACCACTGGTCCTGTTAGCTAGGGATGATGGGAGTTGTAGTCCCAAAACAGCTGGAGGGCCAACTTTGGCCATGCCTGGTTTAATTGAACAAAATAAAGTAGAAATAAAAAGTGGATGAAGAAGAAAATATATATTAAAGTGTATCATTTTATATGCAAACAACTTCAATACCATTGCCTAGGATATAAGCATATAAATGTTATTATTATCCAAATACATATATGTTCATAACCTACTATATTTTTTGTAAACACGGTCCAAATATCATTATACTTGTCCAGAAAAAGTCTACACTTTTAAGCGATCTGTCCATAAGTTGCGAGTGTTGTCATATCTCAAAATCCATTGACCAAAAAGAAGCCATAGATTTATCTTTCCAATGCATCAATCTCTGTCTTTGGGCTGTAAGTAAGGGCATGAAAAATCAATTTACACTGCCCAGTTGTACAATACAATAGGTTTGTAATTCCAAATAATATTTTCCTCTGGCCTATTTCCAGTCTTGTGTATGTGTGTGAATGTTAAAAACTTTGGGGAGATTTGTAGGAGAGAATCTGGAGGCTCAACAAGTCTCTCTCTCTCGCCACTGGACCAGAGCCAAGGCTAGTTTAGTCCATTGCCCTGATCTCTGCAATCATAATAAATAATAATAATAATAAAATTTTATTTATATCCTGCCCTCCCCAGCGGAAGCCGGGCTCAGAGTGGCTAACAACAGTAAAAGTAACACAGCATTCTAAAATCAATTCATTTTAAAGTCAAATTAATGGCAACCACTGGGCTACATTTCTATGAGGATTACCAAAGGAGAGGGTCAGGCTATGTCCTGGTCAAAGGCCCTGCGGAAAGATGTCAAGTCCCGCAGGGCCCTAGTCTCTTGTGACAGAGCGTTCCACCAGATCGGGGCCACGGCCAAAAAAGCCCTGGCTCTGGTCGAGGCCAGCCTAACCTCCCTGTGGCCCGGGATCTCCAAGATGTTTTTATTTGAAGACCGTAAGGTCCTCTGTGGGACATACCAGGAGAGGTGGTCCCGTAGGTGCGAGGGTCCTAGGCCGTATAGGGCTTTAAAGGTTAAAACCAGCACCTCAAACCTGATCCTGTACTCCACCGGGAGCTAGTGTGGCTACAGATAGCACTACAGATATGTACTTTTGTATCATTTTAGTGTGGGCATGTGCATTCTGTGACGGGAGATTTTCTAAGCTGTTTTTCAGCCACCCCCAGCTTGATTTGCTTCCAGTCCCATCCAGTATGAGCATACTGGGTGCAGCTGATGGGAACCGGAGATCCAAAACACTTGGAAATATTTGGGAAGGTTGCCTGGGATGCCTCTAACCCCCCTTACAATGGCAGCAACCTTTGGTAGCATAGCTAACCAATTAAAAGATGTTTCAGGCTGCAATATCCTTGACCACCTTGCCCGGCAGTAAGCCCATTTAACTCAATGGGGTGTCTCCTGAATAAAGACTGCACTGGGACCCCGGTTCCTTGCTTAGCCTCAGTGCCAGTGATTTAACATTTTGAAAGACTCTCTAATCTTGAGTCAGATTCCTGCTAGCTCAGGGCCAAATGTGATTCTGATGTCCCTTTGCATTTACAACACAGGCTTTTTTTCTTTTTAAATGCAAAGTGTATCAGCTGCAGGGCTGAAAATTAACAAGATTTACTCTCTCTGTAGTTCCCTTTCCCCTTGCCTTTCTTCTTTCTTTATTGCATTTATATCCCAACTTTTTCTTTCAGGATCTCAGGTTCTCCCTCTTTTGTTTTGTTTTGCTTTGAATTTAGGTAGTTAAGCCTAGAATGGTGGTTACGCCTCCACCGCCTCCAATATTGAATTTATTCTGTGTTTGTCAAATTTCTGATTTTTTAATGTAGTGGCCTGCTGTGCTTTTTGTATATTTGTATTTGGACATCTTGAAATTTTGCAGAAAGCTGCTTTGGGTACAGCTCATTGTGGGAAAGCGGCATATAAGTAAACTCAATAAGTAAAGCAATCTCCACAACAGCCCTGTGAGGTACTTTTGGCTGAGAGGCCAGCCAGCGAGCTTCATGGATGAGGACTCGAACCCAGATTCCCAAGTCCTAGTTCAGCAATCTAACCACTGCATTATTAGCTCTCATTGCTATTCTTCTTCTTTGGCAATTACTCATAAGATTGTCTTCCATGAACACTGTCTTAACAGTGGGTCTGTAAGTGACTGTGGAGGCCAATTCTGGATCCACACGTCCTTCCACAGTGGGGACATAGGTTTCTGGGCGCGAGTTGATCAAGGTGTGGATTTGCTAAGCATGCTTTCATCTTAGCATGTTTCTCCCTTGCGTCCCGAGTTCGAGTGTCTTCAAAGCCCATGACATCTTTGGTAAAGGCTGTTCTCCAGCTGGAGCACTCGCAGGCCAGTGTTTCCGAGTTGTGGGTGTTTATACTACATTTTTTTAGATTTGCCTTGAGAGAGTCTTTAAACCTCTTTTGTTGACCACCAGCATTACGCTTTCCATTTTTAAGTTTGCAATAGAGTAGTTGCTTTGGAAGACGATAATCAGGCATCCGAACAACATGAACAGTCCAACGAAGCTGTTGAAGAATCATTGACACTGGTGATCTTTGCTTCTTCCAGTACACTGCTATTAGGCTGCCTGTCTTCCCAAGTGATTTGTAAATTTTTCCAGACACCAGTGATAGAATCTTTCAAGGAGTTGGAGATGGCGTTTATAAGTGGTCCATGTGTCACAAGCATGCAGTAAGGTGGGTAGTACAATGGCTTTGTAAACAAGCATTTTGGTTTCACTGTGAATGGCCTTTTACTTTTTCCTCATTGCTATAGTAGTAGTCTTCTCTTCTTTGGCGATCCCTCATAGCCAAGTAAGATTGTCTTCAATAAACACGGTCTTAACAATGAGTCCGTAAGTGACTGTGGAGGCCAGTTCTGGATCCACACGTCCTTCCACAGTGGGGACATTGGTTTCCAGGCAGGAGTTGATCACAGTGTGGATTTGCCAAGTGTGCCTTCCTCTTAGCACGTTTCTCCCTTGCGTCCTGAGTTCGAGTGTCTTCAAAGCCCATGACACCTTTGGTAAAGGCTGTTCTCCAACTGGAGCGCTCGCAGGCCAGTGTTTCCCAGTTGTCAGTGTTTATACTACATATAGTAGTAGTATGACTTGCTTTACCCCAGAAGGTCCCAGGGTGAGCTCAGCAACTTAAAATTCAGTTTTTAAAACAGTTAAAACAAATTAGGAATAGGATATTATTACAATACCATTTGCCTTAAAAAAAATCTGCATATTAAAAATCAAAGGTGCATTTAATGGGACATCTGGGGTGGACCCAGATTAATGGACCCCCCCCCCTTCCCCTCACAAAGTTACAATTCCCAGAGAGGCAACTCTGGAAATTGTAGCTCTCTGATGCACCCTAACAACTCCCAGCACCCTTAATAAACTACATCTCCCAGGATTCTTTGCGGGAACCCACGACTGCTTAAAGTGGTATCCTAGTGCTTTGAATGTATGGAATGAATGCAACCAGAATTATATTTTCCTGGGAAGAGGTAATATTTATTTAACTCAGTTTAAACCTGACACACCACACAGACATACATGGACTGAGGCGGACAGAGCAATAGCAGGCAAGCAACCTATTTATGAATCACTCAAAAATAGCAGTAATATCTGCTCCCAGCATTCACTCACATGGGCACTTGGCTTTTGCTTTGTCGGGTAGAAGAGGATTAAAGCAAAAGCACCAAAAATAAATCTTCAGCTTGTTCAAACAGTGTAATTCCAAATCTCTTTGTTTCATGGAGCTCGGGCGCCCTCTTGTGCTCAAAGGCTGTCACTTACCCACAACAACAACAACAACAACAACAACATAGCAATTGACAGCATGTCAGGTTGCTGCTTTTAAATGGGGGGGGGGGGAATCACTGTTGCTATTTTGTGCAAGGTACATTTTGTCTGTTTTGCTTTCTGTACTTTTTGAAACAGTTGGTTCCTCTGCCAGAAACGACAGAGCCTAACAGAGGACGCATATGTTTGTAGGAGGAATGTGCTGAGACAGAAGATGCGCTCTGTGTTTAATGAGCTGAGGGCCAGGCAGGGAGAGCTGGGGACCACATACCTGAAGGAGCATCTCCACCCCCATCATTCAGCCCAGAAACTGAAGTCCAGCTCCGAGGGCCTTCTGGCGGTTCCCTCACTGCGAGAAGCAAAGCTACAGGGAACCAGGCAGAGGGCCTTCTCGGTGGTGGCGCCCGCCCTGTGGAACGCCCTCCCACCAGATGTCAAGGCAATAAACAGCTATCTGACTTTTAGAAGACATCTGAAGGCAGCCCTGTTTAGGGAAGCTTTTAATGTTTGATGCTTTGTCACTTTTTTATTATTAATATAATCATTAATTATGTTGGGAGCCATCCAGAGTGGCTGGGGAAACCCGGCCAGATGGGTGGGGTATAAATAATATTCTTGTTATTTGCAAACCTGAGATTTCCCTTGGGAGGTTTCCCTCCTTCATTGCAAGTTTTTTTTAAAAAAAAAGTTTTATTACATTTTCAATTTTTTGTAATCACAATATCCATACATAAATCAATAAGCTCAAACATCACTCTATCCGAGCATTAACCTCCTCCCGCCCCTCTTTCTGACTTCCTTACATATTTACCTTCTTAGCATTTCTATAGCCACTTTTTTTTACCTTCTCTCTTATTTTTATATTTCCTCTTATTAAACGTAAATCGGTTCCTCATATTGTCATTACAAAACATTTCATCTCAAAGCTACAAACGTTTTCAGATGTTTACAATATTCTTTCATATATAATAGAAATTTGCTCTAGTCCTTTTGAAACATTTCCTTCATTGCAAGTTTTTAAGCCCAAGTTTGATGGCCCCCTTTCACAGATGCCTTAGCTGATATTCCTGCACCACGGGGGGGTTGGACTAGATGACCCTTGGGTCCCTTCTAAATCTACAATTCCATGTCTACCTAAAACCCTGAAGACCCACAGACAGTACAGATCTATATCTATCTTTCTGTTGCACTTATATCCCACCTTTTTGTCCAAGGTACCCAAGGTGAGGGAGGTGAGACTTAAGAGGCAGTAACTGGCCCAAAGTCACACTCAGTGAACTCCATGGCTGAGTGGGAATTCGAACCCTTGTCTCCCCCCCCCCCCCAAGTCCCAATCAAGCACTCTAACCATGACACCACGCTGGCTTCGTATTGAAAACAAATCAAACGTGGCAAGAAAAACTGATGAGTTATGCAAAGTAGGCTAAACTGACATATAAATTGCGGGACATGGACAACTGTGGTTTTAAGGAAGAATGGGAGCTTTTTTTACAAATTATTTAAAAGGACAACAAAATGAACTGGACTCCTTGGCAGGTTTTGAATAAACATACACAGATTTATTGGTTGATGTTAGAAAGATAATGTAAGGATATTTAAAATTTTATAACATGCAGAGAATCGCAGCTGTCAACCTTTCCCTTTTCTTGTGAGGAATCCTATTCGGAATAAGGGAATTTCCCTTAAAAAAAAAAAGGGAAATGTTGACAGCTACGCAGAGAATAATATGTGCTGAGAAATCAGAGAGAGGAGCTGAGGAAAGTCTTTGGTAGGGGTAGGGAAAAAATAATGTATGTGATTATATGGTTTGATAATTTGTTATGTTGAAATTGCTAATAAAAATAATTTTTAAAAAAAACAAATCAAACGTTTCACGTGAATGTGACAGTGGTTTTAGGGGGGCATTTAGGAGCATAAAGCGACAGCGAGTCAGCTGGTTGGGAACGGTAGATGATTGCCCTAAACTGGAGTGGGTGTCTGGATCCGTGTTTATGTATACAGAAGTTCTGTTGGGTTTGGAGACCCTGGCGGAATATGGACCCTTCTTAAAGACTTGGCTGCTGCATGAAAAAGCAACACCAGAGGGCAGAACACGCTCAAAGATTTTAGCTGCATGTGCTCATGTTGGGGTGAGAACATAGCTCAGCGGCAGAGCACATTTTTTGCACATTAATTCCTTGGTAGCACCAGCTCAAAGGATCTTCTAGCAGCCGCTGGGCATGTTTAGCCTGGAGGAGACGGAGAGGAGATACGATAGCCATCTTCAGATACCTCGAGGGCTGTCACATGGAACAAGCTTGTTTTCTCCTGCTCCTGGAGGGTAGGACTCGAACCAATGGCTTCAAATTACAAGAAAGCAGATTCCGACCAAATATCAGGAAGAACTTTCTGGCAGCAAGAGCTGTTGGACAATGGAACAGACTCCTGTGGAAGCTGGTGGACTCTCTCCTTCCTTGCAGGTTTTTAAGCAGAGGTTGGATTCTCTAGGCTAACAGATTGAGGTTGAATCCTGACAAGACGGAAGTACTGTTCTTGGGGGACAGGGAGTGGGCTGGTGTGCAGGACTCCCTGGTCCTGAATGGGGTTACTGTTCCCCTGAAGGACCAGGTGCGCAGCCTGGGAGTCATTCTGGACTCACAGCTGTTCATGGAGGCGCAAGTCAATTTTGTGTCCAGGGCAGCTGTCTGCCAGCTCCATCTGGTATGCAGGCTGAGACCCTATCTGCCCACGGACTGTCTCACCAGAGTGGTGCATGCTCTGGTTATCTCCCGCTTGGACTACTGCAATGCACTCTCCATGGGGCTCCCTTTGAAGGCGACTTGGAAACTACAACTAATCCAGAATGCGGCAGCTAGACTGGTGACTGGGGGCGGCTGCCGAGACCACATAACACCGGTCTTCAAAGACCTACATTGGCTCCCAGTACCTTTCTGAGCACAATTCAAAGTGTTGGTGCTGACCTTTAAAGCCCTAAACGGCCTCGGTCCAGTATACCTGAAGGAGCGTCTCCATCCCCATCGTTCTGCCCGGACACCGAGGTCCAGCGATGAGGGCCTTCTGGCGGTTCCCTCCCTGCGAGAAACCAAGTTACAGGGAACCAGGCAGAGGGCCTTCTCGGTAGTGGCACCCTCCCTGTGGAACACCCTCCCATCCGCAAAGAGAAGACCAACTACCAAACCTTTAGAAGACAGCTGAAGGCAGCCCTGTTTAGGGAAGCTTTTAATGTTTGATGTATTATGGTATTTTAATATTTTGTTGGAAGCTGTCCAGAGTGCCTGGGGAAGCCCAGCCAGATGGGTGGAGTATAAATAATAAATTATTATTATTATTATTATTATTATTATTATTATTATTATTTATTAGTTGAGATTCCTGCATTGCAGGGGGTTGGACTAGATGACCCTTAGTGTCCCCTGCAACTCTACGATTCTATTATTCTAGGCAGATTCTTGCAAAGAATGGGGCCAGTGCTGGGAAACACTTTGTGAGGTGGGAAAGAGCCTTGCAGTAATTGGCACCTCACACAATCTTTTGATTGTCCGCAGATCGCAAGTCAACGTTCTTCCTTGACATTATGATGGATTCCTTTCACGTAACCAGACGATTCTGCACATGCATGCAACTTTTGAAAGGGAAAATAACGGCAGGTACAGTTTATGCTGCGGTTGACTTGCAAACTGCGCCGCAATCTTCATTGCACTGGTCTCCACAACAGCCTTGTGAGGTAGAATGCTCCTACCCCCCCCACCTTGCAGATGAGAACTGACATATCCCAGTTTCAGACACTGTCTCTTCACCTTGAAGCAGACCTTCAAATCCAGGTTTTTGCAGTTCCAGCTCTCCAACCAACTGAAGCACACAATTTATTTGAAATACAGTTGCAGCTTTGGATCGGCTTATACACGGTGCTCTTCCCCAATCACTATAACCGATTTCAAATGGTGCTAGAAAGAGAAATAGACTCTGAACACCAGAAGAAATCAGTCATCCTCTAAAGGGGTTACTGGCATCTGTAGATGTTGATGCTAATGTAATATGTGCTGAGAATAATGAAAGTATATATATGTTAAAACAACAACACAGCATACGTTCAGTTCAGATGCTGAACAAGCAAAGATTCCATTGTGTAAGTCTAATTAAACACCTTCACATCTTAATAGGATATTGGATGTGACTGACAAAGCTATGGCAGGAGTCCTTTACACCAGCCAATGCAATTTCCTTTGAATCGCTGCAGCATATCCTGTGTTATCTGTAGCCATTCTGAAAACTACCTCTCTTTTGCTTATTACACATGTTTTGTTGAATCATCGTTCCAATTTGTCTCTGGCTGTGTTTTTACTTGCAAACAAAAAACCCCACAAGACTCTTAATAATATGCATAAGATCTGCCTTGTTTTTACTCTTTTTGCAAACCGCTTTAAGGTTTTTGCTTTTGCAATCAAGCGGTATATGAATTTTGTTAAATAAATCAAGAGAACGTCCCAGAGAAAAGTCCCACACAGAAATGGGATTCTAAATGGGCTCTAAACTCCGAGTGCCTGATAACCCACTTAATTCCTCACCAAGCAAACCTTGCTCTGTTCTCCCCCTTCACCTCGCAACTTTACTAAACAGCTTTGCAATAATCTGGGCATCTCAATCTCTCTTTTTAACCAGTTCCCTAGGAGGACACAATTCTGATGGGTTATGCTAAAAAAACAAACCATGGTTAGATGGTCATCTGTCAGAGATCCTCCAGTCATGATTCCTGCATTGCAGGGAGCTAGACTAGAGAACGCTTGGGATTTCCTCTTCCAACTCTACGGCCTTTGCTTAACATTGCTACCGTGCCGTGTGAGTCCGTACAGGTGATAAATCCTTTTCTGACGCGGTTTGTCCCAGAAGGATTTTTCGGGAGGCCTTGCACTTCCTTTGCCTCCAAACCAGAGTCGCTTCCCGTCCAGCGAACGCGCAGCCAACCTTCCCCCAAAAACACTGATTTCAAATGGTGCTAGACATCGTGTAGTTAAATCTAAACCACCATATGAAACCAGCTTCCTGAGGGAGCTCCAGACAGACTTCCTCCGACGGCAGAAGAGGCTGCAGCCTGACCTAGAAAGAAGAGATGTGAGCGCACGGGGTGGGCATTTGCTTTTATCTAAATAATAATGATTAAACAGGCCCCACTGGCAATTAGGAACGGGGAACTATGTGCCAATGATGTGATGTTAGCCATCAGCTTATCCACCATTAGTGGGGAGAGAAACACGATTCACTTTGCATTCAAAGGCAAAACCACCCAAACCAGACTTCCAGAAACGAAGATGTGAACATTTGGAACATTAGAACTTCCTCGAGTTTTGAAATACAGTTCTCCCGGTCAATTAACGTGTACAAAAATGCACACACTTGGGCAAAGTATGTATATATATCAGTGAAAACAGCGTATGTGCGTGCACACACACAAATGCATTGTATTGTGGGAAACCGCATTTTCAAAAGGTGCGTATTATAAATTGGGTGGCACATTTTCACGAAGTTGTCTGACGTAGAAGGGCAGAGAGCTAAACCGAAGGCTGGGAAAATGAGAAAGGGAGAGACCGATTTGCCCATTCCGACAACTGTATGTGACAAATGAAGTTCACACTGGAAAACCCTTCTTGGGTGTGAAAGCTATGACAGCTGACCTTTGGGGAAGAAGGAAGTCAGATCTGCAAGCTCCAGGATAGGCTAACAGCCCTTAGCTATCAAGGGTCGCAGGTGGTGCTGTGGGTTAAACCCCGGAGCCTAGGGCTTGCCGCTCAGAAGGTCGGCGGTTCGAATCCCCGCGATGGGGTGAGCTCCCATCGCTCGGTCCCTGCTCCTGCCAACCTAGCAGTTTGAAAGCACGTCAAAGTGCGAGTAGATAAATAGGTACCACTCCGGCGGGAAGGTAAATGGCGTTTCCGTGCGTTGCTCTGGTTCGCCAGAAACGGCTTAGTCATGCTGGCCACATGACCCGGAAGCTGTACGCCGGCTCCCTCGGCCAATAAAGCGAGATGAGTGCCGCAACCCCAGAGTCGGTCACAACTGGACCTAACGGTCAGGGGTCCCTTTACCTTTACCAAGCTGGAAAACTTTCAGCTCTGTGTTTTCTAGTCAACAGGTGAAGGGAAGGCATCACCTCGACCCCGGCCAAAACTCCTTCCAGGATCAAAACAACCCTGGTTTGACATCTTCTGGGTATTGGTTTGCACGTGTCGCCACGGCTCTTAACTCCCATTTTGGCTCCTTTATCTCCCAACACGTAAAGGGCAGCAGAGGAAATTCAAAGCCTCCTCTCCACAGCTGGGCACTTCTCCTTCCTTCCCGAGAAAACCGAATTCCTGCGGTTGGAAGTTCTAAACGAGAAGCAATCCATCATCTCACTCTGGCTGGTGAAAAGGACAACTGTGTGCGCATTCTGGAAGCGTGACTCCAGGATTAATCACAAAGGCTCCGAACTGGCAGCCTCTCGGAGAGGTTTCTCGAAGGGGAAGAAGTGCTTCTGGAGGGAGGCGTTCCAAAAATATGAGCGTAGTTCCTTTCCTCACCCCCCCCGCTTCCCCCACCCCTGGGCTGGTGCATGTGCATGTGCAAATGTGGTTTGCAGATTGCAGGGCGGTCTCCTGCAACATCGGTGCAACCTCTGCGCTACACTGGGGAAGGGAGAAGCCTTTGACCCTCCAGATATTGACGGACTTATTAGCATCCATCTGTCTTGAGAGGCAATGGAGTTAAGCTCTGGGGGTGAAGCCAACCACTGCATTAGCAACGCCAAAGTGACCTTCCTGGGGAGCCAACCTGGGCAGTGTGTGTGGAGGTCCTGGGCTGCCCAGTCAAAAAGACACTCCTCTCTCAGCCTCGCTGATGTGGTCCAAAGGAAAGCAGAGCAAGACGTTTAGCACCAACTTGGCGGCAGAAATTGCCGGAAGGAAGCGTACAGGGCACCATCTGACCGTCTTAGGGATTCCACATCGGATTTGTGTAGGGTCCCCCCCCCCTTAGCCTTGTCTTCTCCCAAAGATACCCCACAAGGCAGCAGAGGTTTAGGGACAGAGTCTTCCTTCTCCTAGATGGGCTACTTTCCCAGGCCGACAACCCACAATTGCCCCTTGATGGACTATAATGCCTGTGATCTCCAGCTTTTAAAGTGGAGATTCTTATCTCAGTCTGTTTCTATACAGTGGTACCTCGGGTTACAGATGCTTCAGGTTACAGACTCTGCTAACCCAGACCTCGGGTCAAGAACTTTGCTTCAGGATGAGAACAGAAATCGTGTGGCGGCAGCGGAAGGCCCCATTAGCTAAAGTGGTACCTTAGGTTAAGAACAGTTTCAGGTTAAGAACAGGCCTCCAGAACGAATTAAGTTCTTAACCCGAGGTACCACTGTACTGGCTCCGAAACTGTTTCCAAATACGTTCCATATTGTTAAAATTGCTTTGGGATGGTTCAACTGAAGCGATTCCTACATCAAAACAAACGAGCGGATCAGATTTTTAAACAGAGGTTTTGAATGGCCACCTGTCAGGGATTACAGTGGTACCTCAGGTTACATACGCTTCAGGTTAAAGACTCCGCTAACCCAGAAATAGTGCTTCAGGTTAAGAGCTTTGCTTCAGGATGAGAACAGAAATCGTGCTCCGGCAGCAGCGGGAGGCCCCATTAGCTAAAGTGGTGCTTCAGGTTAAGAACAGTTTCAGGTTAAGAACGGACGTCCGGAACAAATCAAGTACTTAACCCGAGGTACCACTGTATTTAGTTGTGATTCCTGCATTGCGGTGGGGGGTCAGGGTCCCGTCCAACTCTACAGTTCTCTGAGTCCATTAAGTCATCCAACCAAGTTCAAGAGAAGCCCCCGAGTTAAGTTTGCATTCTTCTTCCTGCTTCGCAGGTCCAAGGCCAAATCCTTGGGGTATCAGCCTGCCGTTTCCTAGTCCTCAGCCAAGTTTTCCCCTGAACCACAGTCTACATCCTCTCTTTCCCCCCCTACTCACACCCAAATTCAGGGTCTCTTCAACACCCTAATCACACTGCTTTTGCCAACCTGCCTTTCCGGCTGGGGCTGACGTGAACTGGAGTCCAAACATCTGGAGCACGTCCGCTTGGCAAAGGCCACTGTGACCAGTGAACCACCGCTGCCTCCTGAAACGAATCCCGTGCAGAAGATCCCCAAGAAGGAAAAAAATCCCCCCACATCTTTCTCGGTAGCAGCTGGCTTCTTAGCAGCGTTGCTTCTTTTGGCACACGGCATCCTCACGAGGCGAACATCTGCACCTTGAAATAAAAAGGGATTACTGTTAGTATTAAAACGATGCCAGTAACATTCCAGCCCTCAGCGTTCATTGCTTTTAATTCACCCTCATTTTTTAATTCAAGCGAGGAAGAGGGAGGGAAGGAACAGCAGGGGGGAGAAAGGAATCAGCCTCTTTAAGAAGGGAATTGGACAAAGGAGAGGGCTACTGATGGCTCCTCAACGCCAGTTGCTGGAAACGGCAGGAGGGGAGAGGACTCTTGTGTTCTAATTCTGCCTGCGGGCCTGATCCTGCAGGCGCCTCTTGTTTCCTTATGACGGCTGGCAATTCTGTTTCCAAAGGCCAAAGCGGCTTCCTTCCTTTGGGCCTCTGGATGCCCTTACATAATTCCCAAAGCAGCAGGAATGTCTCGGCTGAGACTGTCTCCAGCCGATCTCTTTCCCTATATATGGCTTTCCAAAAGGGAAAGGAGGAAATGCAAGCATTCTCTGGGGATCCATCATGCCCTCGTATCTTAAGAGTTGGAAGGGATCCAAAGGGGCATCTAGTCCAGCCCTCTGCAATGCTGGAATCTCAGCTAGATCATACATGACAAATGGCCACCTGGTAAAGGTAAAGGGACCCCTGACCATTAGGTCCAGCCATGACTGACTCTGGGGTTGCGGCGCTCATCTCGCTTTATTGGCCGAGGGAGCCAGCGTACAGCTTCTAGTTCATGTGGCCAGCATGACTAAGCCGCTTCTGGAGAACCAGAGCAGCGCACGGAAACGCCTTTTACCTTCCCGCCGGAGCGGTACCTATTTATCTACTTGCACTTTGATGTGCTTTCGAACTGCTCGGTTGGCAAGAGCAGGGACTGAGCAACCGGAGTTCACCCCGTTGCGGGGATTCGAACCGCTGACCTTCTGATCGGCAAGTCCTAGGCTCTGTGGTTTAACCCACAGCGCCACTGGGTCTGACACCGGCTTAAATACCTCCAAGGAAGGAAAGCCTGCCATCTCACATGTCCACGTAGTTCTACTGCTGGTCCTTGCTGAGCTGGAAGCTGCAATACTACCCTCTGGCCACCATAGGGCGCTGAGGGGCAGGGGAGATGGCCAGCAGCACCCCCTGGTGGCAAATTAGCAGAGCAACATAAACAACAATGCCCCTGAGTCTGCCTGGCGGAGTCCCTAGTTTGGAGTCCTGTGCCTTACGAACCTCTCCAAAATGACTTCCCTGAACACCTGATAATAATGTTATCATGCCAGGGTGGGATCAAATTTTAGTGCCAAAGAGTTACAGGGACGCCAGCAAAGAGTTGCCAATTGTTTAAACATTTGCCTTTAAGCTGGCTGGATGAACGTGAATGAAAAACCTCCATACAGGTGAGTTCTTGAGATACCGCAGGAAGCATAATTCACCGTTT
Source organism: Podarcis pityusensis (assembly GCF_964106645.2). NCBI lineage: Eukaryota > Metazoa > Chordata > Lepidosauria > Squamata > Lacertidae > Podarcis > Podarcis pityusensis. The sequence continues at coordinate 9,659,730 of NC_138035.1, read as the reverse complement.
TTAACAAGCAAAAGCTGCTCCTCCTCCTAGGAGGGAACAGAAAGGATATATCAAAGATGCAACGTTCTCCCCCTAACAGTAGCACAGAGAAACCGAAACAACTTCAAAGAAACCAAGCCGGTGTGTTCCAAAGCTTGCAGACCCTCCTATCAACTTTTTCTTTCTCCCGCTCCCTTTGCCAATTAAAATTAGTCAAGTGCTTTGACGGCTTATCCAGCTCGGGGGCGGATAAACGAAAGGTACCAATTAAAGTGTGCAGTGACACAGCCCTGTGCGCGAGAGACACTTTCTTTAAATAAACACGCCCAATGCATATGCGGGAGAGACCGTCCGGGGGTTTGAAGGAAGGAGAAATGAAATATAATGCAACATGTCCTCATGGAATGATGCGCCCACAGCAGAGGGACTGGCCCATGAATAACAACAGCCTTTCGCTGGCCTTAGTTGCACTTTTTAAAGAAAAGCCAAGAGTCTAGTCCTTATGACAGTAGGCAATTCCCCCCACCCCCGGCCCCAGAAAACAGAAATTCCAACTGTGCAATATCAGTTTTGAACATATCAGTTTTGCACAAAAGAGTGCAATATCAGTTTTGCACAAAAGAGAGTCCGAGGAATGGCCATTCCTACAATGCGTCATTTGCATGTCAAAAGTCCTGCGTTCGATCTCTGGTGAGCTCCGGGACAGTAGTGGAAAACATTTCCAAGCAAGCAAGTTCCATAGAGACCAGTATCCTGCTCCCAAAGTCCTCCATTCCTCCTTACACCTTTTTCCTATGTTCTCTTGGCAGGACTTTTTCCCAACGCTTCCTTACAGAAAGGAAGCAATTGCTACTCTGGCCCTCCTACAAGGCTCTCAAAAAGACAACTGCTTTTGCAACATCCCTCTGTTCAACTGGCAGTGATCTTACCCACTGGATTGACCAGAATTGTTGAGCTTTTGTTGGGGAGGATGAGCCTGAAATATTTGATTAGCATTGGGAGAGATTATGTGATACAAGCCTCGGGCCGTTGCACAGAAACCGATCCAGGTTTCCCACCATTTAGGGCAACAGTCTTCTCCCTGTACGTGCTGACCAGTAACTTCTGCTGGAAACTTGATGATTTCATCTAATTTAATAAACTGGAGGCATCCCCCCCCCGCCGCCCCCTTTCCAGGAACATCCTTCATTTGGTGCTTGGGGGGGAGCATCAAGAAGAAATCCTTTGCCTTGAAAGACTTCTCTAGCGTGAAACGAAGCCAGTTTTTTCCCCCATTTCCAGCTCAAAGAGAAATAGAGAGAGAGAGAGGTTTTCTCACTGAGTGTCTTGATTAGGCTTCTTGTCCCTCATTGATAAATCATACATATTTTTTTTGCTTTGTTTCCGCTGCACTTCGAAAGCATCCAAAGATGTCACAAGCAGTATGTAAAAGGAGGAGATTTTTTCACACACGTTTGGTGGCATTGTGGAGACAGAGGAGGCCCCTGGCAAGGAGTTAGAGCGACAGAGAATCGGCTACGCCGGCGTTCCAGGGACTCCTCTGCTCTTAATCCTGTTCGGGTGCCTCAAGCCCAGAGTTGCAAGTGGAAAGACTAAAGGAACTTGCTGGGAAATGTAAAAAAAATCGCAGGTACAGGATTGCTGACGGAAACACGTGAAAACAGAGAGGCGAGAGAGAGAAATGTACAAGGTGATGTGCTGTTGGAGGAGCACTTTGCAAATTTCGTAATGTGCGCCATTTTGAATTCCCTAGCTTTGAACTGATTTTCTCTGTTCATAGGTTATCTTGTTTTAGTTGACCTGAGACTTTTTGCATAAAGAATGTAAATTAATAATAAAGAGAAGGAGAGTCATAATGATTTATGGTGGTACTTTGGGTTACAAACACTTTGGGTTACAGACTCTGCTAACCCGGAAGTAGTACCTCGGGTTAAGAACTTTACCTCAGGATGAGAACAGAAATTGCACAGTGGCGGCAGTAGCAGGAGGCCCCATTAGCTAAAGTGGTACCTCAGGTTAAGAATGGTTTCAGGTTAAGAACGGACCTCTGAAATGAATTAAGTTCATAAGCAGAGGTACCACTGTATATATAGCCATGGACAGTTAGGTTTGGGTCTTTTCCAAAGAAAGAAAGAAAGAAAGGCTTTTGTTTTAGAACAGGCACCCCCAAACTTGGCCCTCCAGTTGTTTTGGGACTACAATTCCCATCATCCCTGACCACTGGTCCTGTTAGCTAGGGATGATGGGAGCTGTAGTCCCAAAACAGCTGGAGGGCCGAGTTTGCGGGTGCCTGTTTTAGAAAATAATAATTTTGGACCATTTTTCCTGCAGAAAAGAAAAGAAAAGAAAGGCATACACATACACACACACACACACACACACACACAGTGGTACCTCAGGTTAAGAACTTAATTCGTTCTGGAGGTCCGTTCTTAACCTGAAACTGTTCTTAACCTGAAGCACCACTTTAGCTAATGGGGCCTCCTGCTGCCGCCGCGCGATTTCTGTTCTCATCCTGAAGCAAAGTTCTTAACCCGAGGTAATATTTCTGGGTTAGTGGAGTCTGTAACCTGAAGCATCTGTAACCTCAAGTGTATGTAACCTGAGGTACCACAGTATATATATTATTTTGGACCACTGGGCATACTAACTGGCAACTAGGAATTGGGAGTCAAAACATCAGATCTAAGAGGCCTGCACTAGGTGTGGGGAACTTTGGCCCTCTGGATTTTGCTGAAATACAACCCCAATCAACCCTGGCCACTGGCCATGCTTGCTGGGGCTGATGGGAGTTGTAGTTCAGCAATATCTAGAGAGTCAAACGTTCCCCGGAACTGACCTAGGTGAATGATAAAGTCTTCTTCACCAGGCTCCCAAACAAAAACAGCGAGCCTCCCTGGAATGGGAGTTCTGGAGACAGAGCTTTCTAGCTGAGCTCTCCCATCTCCTGTCACTCCCGTCCTCGCTTCCGCCAGCAAGCAGAGGGGTTTCTAAGGACCACCCGTCTTGCAAGCAGATTCCATTTCCAGAGAGTGCCCTGCACGAAACCCTGGAGAGCTGTTGCCTGTCAGAGCGGACAGTCCTAACCTAGGTGGACCAATAGTTCTTGAGTCAGTCTAAGGCAGCTTCCTCTGCTCCTAACTGCATGGGAGCTGCAGGATCCATCTGGTTTGGTTATGGAATTCAAATGTAATTTCCAAAGGAAACTTCCTCCTTCCCCTGCCAGCACATAAATCTGGCACAGTTTTGGAGACAGAGCATGATGAGGCATGAATAATTTCCCCCTCGGTTTTAGATAGATATATATACAAAACCCAAACTAAAGAATTGTAAAAACAAAACAAATTGTTCAGCAGAAAATCCACACGGACACGCCCTTCCCTTGCATCCTTGTTTTTTTTTTGTCCCCCCCCCCCCCGTTTTGTGCCCACATCTCCAGCCTTCCAAAGCATGAGCGATCAGAGTGACGTAACAGCAGACGGCCCAGCAAGAACAGCATGTACTTTGCTCCTAACGCTGCTCCTGGAAATCCTTCGGCACTCGTTTTGTTTGGCCGGCGTTCCCGGCTGGTGCCGGAGCAGCTCGTTTTTCCACCTTCCTTGCCCAACTCCAAAGTCCTGTCCTCTTGAGGAAAACCCTCAGGCTCTAGATTTAAGGAACTGCTTGAAGCTGACCCCTAAGTGGATGAAGGGGGAGTTCAGGTCTCCCCCCTTCCTCTGCGTACATCAAATGCAGGGGGTGGCACAGTAGGAATAAGAGAGGCTGACCATCACCAGGGGCAGAAATCTAGGCGCCTGGTCTTCATTCCTCGTTCCAGCGCTCTCACAAGCTGTAGGGTAAGGTAAACAGACCCCTGACCATTAGGTCCAGTCGTGGCCGACTCTGGGGTTGCGGCGCTCATCTCGCTTTATTGGCCGAGGGAGCCGGCGTACAGCTTCCGGGTCATGTGCCCAGCATGACGAAGCCGCCTCTGGTGAACCAGAGCAGCGCACAGAAATGCCGTTTACCTTCCTGCCGGAGCAGTACCTCTTTATCTACTTGGACTTTGACGTGCTTTCGAACTGCTAGGTTGGCAGGAGCAGGGACCGAGCAACGGGAGCTCACCCCGTCGAGGGGATTCGAACCGCCGACTTTCTGATCGGCAAGTGCTAGGCTCTGTGGGTTAACTCACAGCGCCACCCGCATCCCAGCTGTAGGGTAGTGGTTCCCAATTAGGGGTCCATGAAACGCACCTAGGGGGTCTGCGGCCCCATCTCTTGCCTCTCCCTCCAACTAAATTTTTGTTCATTTTTGCATGATATTATGGCCTGTTTTTCTTAGTATACTTAAAATCCTCTGCTTATTTGGGGCTACTCCACATTCTGTTCAAAAAATTGCTTTGCAGAGGTAACTACAGTGGTACCTCAAGGTTACATACGCTTCAGGTTACAGACTCAGCTAACCCATAAATAGTGCTTCAGGTTAAGAACTTTGCTTCAGGGTGAGAACAGAAATCATGCTCCGGCGGCGCGGCAGCAGCAGGAGGTCCCATTAGCTAAAGTGGTGCTTCAGGTTAAGAACAGTTTCAGGTTAAGAACAAACCTCTGGAACAAATTAAGTACTTAACCCGAGGTACCACTGTACTATAGAGCTTCCTGCAGCCAATGGGAAGCCGGCCAGCGTCGCAGAAGGCGGTCCCTGCTCTGCTCCGTGCCGGTTTAGCGCAGTGCAAGGGAGCCAACTGAGCAGGCGCTGGGGGTCCATGGGCCAGTTAAACGACCCCCATGGGCTGCTTGTGGCCCATGGGCCTTTGGTTGCCGACCCCTGTTTTGGACTCTCCTATTTGGAGGTTTTTAAGCAGAGGTTGGATGGCCATCTGTTAGGGATGCTTTAGTTGAGATTCCTGCACTGAAGGCTTGGAATGGATGACTCTCAGGGTCCCTGCCAACTGTGATTCTATCTTCTACCAAAGTGCGGGCAGCACATAACTAAAACAAGCTCCCTTGAACAGCTCCACCTGCTCCACAGCAGTGCCCAATGCTCATTCCCTTGCTATGCATGAATCCAAACTACGGTTGCGCAAGCCAAAGACCCCTGGAGGGTCTAACACACACACACACACACACACACACACACACACACACACACACGTCCTGCAATGGGCCCTTTGCACTTTGCCAATCTGCCTTGCCTGAAACCTTCTCGCTGGTAGAAAACAGACAAGCCAGCTTTGAACCCAGCCCAGTTGGCAACGAGCGATGAGAAGGCCCATTAAAAACCATCCGAGCTCACTGAACCACACAGGTCTCTCCGGAACAAACAAAAGGGCCCCCGTCCTCCGTGCGTCCAGGGCTGCTCCGAGGGGCTTTGATGCTGAATTGAGCCCTCGGACCTTTAAAGATGCACAAAACCCCCCAGCAAAGTGCTTCCGATCAATGGCGGTGAAGGCTTGACAGCAGAGGCTTTTGAGACCCCTTGCTATTTCTAAGAGGTGCATAATTAGCACCGGAGCTCTGAAAGGCCCGGGAGCCGTGAGCGGGGATGTTCTCGGGAGAGAGAGCATGGGCAAGGGTTTGCTAATTGGACGGGCCGTGTCTCCGCTGCCAGCAGCATTCAGAAACGGCTGGGCACGGCAGGCGGACATGCCAGTCCACACCTCCCGTACAAAGGCAGGTCTCTCTAGGGCAAGGATGCCAATGCCTCGGAAGCACAGAAAAAAGCGGGAGAACATGGTGCTGGCAGCAGAACACAGCTCCCCAGGAGCCTCGGCTCCCTTTTGTTTTCATTTGAGGTTTTAAAAAGCTCAAGTTTCTAGCCATCAAGCTTGAGAAGAGCATGCAAGCAACGCTTACTGGGATCTCGGGAGCTAGGGAATAACTTTCCAGCCACCGAAGCCCAGGGCAGATTCCCATCTCACCCAATGATTAGCTGGAACGGAACAAATTATGCAAGGTAGTAAAAATGCAGAAATGTGCAAATATAATTGCAATCTGCATAATTTGTGCAGGTCACAGTTGTTGTTTTTTTAAAAAAAATAAAGCACAGAGATTTTTTATCTCCTCCTGGAATACATCGTGGGCAAACGGGAAGGGGGAAACTAAGTTAGCATGTGCTAAACTTCTGTACTGTACTGTACTGTACTGCGCACACTGAATTCTCAAGAACGAAAGCAAAATTCCTGGGAAAACTCAGTTGGAAGAGCATGAGACAAGAGTTGTGCATTCGAGGCAACATGTTGGGCAACATTGCAGAGGGCTGGACAATTCTATGAAAAAGTGACTGGGCTACAGTGAATTATGGGGTGCAGTTCTCACCCTACCCCAGATTGTACCATTCTGATCTCCAGCAGAGGGGGCTGCAGTTTTGCATGCTGTGTCCCACTACCCCGGTGACTTGAAAACCATCTTTGTACTTGAAAGACTATAGGGACGCGGGTGGCGCTGTGGATTAAACCACAGAGCCTAGGACTTGCCAATCAGAAGGTCGGCGGTTTGAATCCCCGCGACGGGGTGAGCTCCCGTTGCTCGGTCCCTGCTCCTGCCAACCTAGCAGTTCGAAAGCACGTCAAAGTGCAAGTAGATAAATAGGTACCGCTCTGGCAGGAAGGTAAACGGCGTTTCTGTGCACTGCTCTGGTTCGCCAGAAGCGGCTTAGTCATGCTGGCCACATGACCCGGAAGCTGTACGCCAGCTCCCTCGGCCAGTAAAGCGAGATGAGCGTTGCAACCCCAGAGTCAGCCACGACTGGACCTAATGGTCAGGGGTCCCTTTACCTTTACCTTACTTGAAAGACTAGCCCATTGGGGAGACAACTGACGCAGGTTCCTTCTCCCCGGCATACCACCTTCCTATAAACAGGATTTTGTGTGTGTGAAGGATTATTCCTCCACCTGCAAATGGAAGACAAACAACCGCCATTAACACAACGGTGTGCAGAATTCTGACAAACTCACAGCACACCCGGTGCATGTAAACGAGGGGTGCTGCCTTCCCCATTACGTAAGTAGAAGTGCTGATGGGACAGTGACTTAGCACATCACTGGAGACCGAAAACAGGGCCGTTTTGCCTCTGAATGCAAGTTGCTGGGCAATGCACCCAGGTCCTGATCGCAGGCTTCCCATGGGAAACTGCTCGGCTGATAGATAAATAAACTTTATTCGCATTAGCCAATGGCCATAGCAACAGTAAAACATTACAGTATACGCAGAAAAGGAAATTTGATATAAAAGCACAATTTAAAGTCCTGAATCAGCCGTCAGTTAGTGGCCCTTATTCTGATTGCCCCTGCTAGGAACCTAGCAACCTTTGCTGTTATCTGCTCATTTTGATCTGATAGAAGAAAGGACATTGTGGCAGTGGCTGAGCGTGCTGGGATGGTTAGTACGAGTGGGGTGATGATCTCGTTCCTCAGGTCTTTGTAGAGCGTACAGGACAGGAGGACGTGTGCCGCTGTTTCGGTGCTACCATCTCCACAGGGGCAAAAACGTTTCTCAGGCAGGATCTTTTGGAATCAACCCTCAAGTACCGCAGATGGCAAAACATCCAGTCTTGCAAGTGTAAAAGCACGTCTGTATTTTGGGATAATAAGTTTATGCAGATATGGGGCCAGAGAATCAAAATGGAGAGGTGGAAAATGAACATACCAAGGGCAGAATTTCCTTATAGTGCCCAGGTTGTTCTGAGGCTCGATATCTTTTTAGACGTTGACCAATTAGACTGTTTGCTTTAGTGGGGCCCATAGTGAGTAGGTGTTGTGGGGATAGGACACAAGAGTGAAGTTTTTGATAGACGGTTTTAAGCCAGGCACTTTTATGCATCTGCTCGGCTGCTGTGAGAACAGGTTGACAGGCTAATCGGACCTTTAGTGTGATCCAGCAGCCGGTTTTTTTCTTGTGCCCTTAAGTTCATTGGAAAATAAGCTTTAGTTGGGACTCTGGAGAACCTCCAGCAGAGGGAAGTTTCACAGATGTACCAGCACTGCCAGAGTCCTCTGTGCAACACCGTTTGCCATAATGATGCCGACTCCTAAACTCCACATTACTGCAGGCGCACGATTCGCTTAGCATTGTGGGAAACGCTGTGCTCTAGGAAAGGACAAGTGTTGCCCCAAGGGGGGAAGAAGAGGAAGCTGGGAGGTTTTGACAGACGCTTCCAGGAATGAATGCTCAAGTCACAAGACAGGCAGTATGACTCGGAGCAGGAAGGCTGGCTGCCCACAAACGAGATGTCAAAAATGGGTAACAGGCAAGGATGAGGCCCCTCTTCCCTGCCTGTTGCGAAAGCTGCCCTTCAGCAGCAGCTGGAGAAAAGGGAGGAGGAATTGTGTTGGGGGCAGGCAGGGGAGAAAGATAAGGAGCTCACACATACCCCAAAAGCGTTTTGCAACTGGCAAGGGTCCGATTGCAACCATGGGGAGATCTCTGGATGTCAGGTTTCCACTTAGAGAAGGATCTGAAATATTTTCCTTGAAGCCTGAATTTGTTTTATTCTGGAACTGTTTGATTGATGCTTTAATTTCAAATTTTTTGAGCTAGTTTTCAGGAAATTCACCAAAACTTCCAAGACTTTCGACACGGGTTGCCATATGCCCGGGCTTTCCAGGACATTTTTACCGATTTTCAGAAATTCTGCCCGGACGCTATTTCCGACGGGTGAATCCTGGATACGTCCGGGAAATTCCGGACATGGGGCAGCCCTAAATGCAATGAACGGTAATAATAAATAAAAATAAATTCCATTGCGAAATAAAAGAAAGCAGCACCTAAAACATTCTATTGTGGTGACCGTAACCAAGGTTTAAGGTGACGTTTGGCAATTAGGTTTATATATATATATATATATATATATATATATATATATATATATGAGCTTCTAACATTGGTTGGGCATGACTTAATAAACAGAAGCTGAATCCTAAAAAAGCTGAAAATTCTGAAGCTGAATCTTGAAAAGTCAGGGGTGTTATCATGGAATTGTAGAGCTGGAAGGGACCCGAGGGTCATCTAGTCCAACCCCCTGCAATGCAGGAATCTCAATTAAAGAGTCCAAGACAGATGGCCATCCAACCTCTGCTTAAAAAATTATGTCTCCCATGTTCTCATGTCTGGGAGGTGGTCTGTCCTGGGTGGGGTTTCACTTTCCTGGGCCACAGCTCCTGGATTCCTCACTGTCACTGAAAGCTCAGCTGGCCTTCATCATCATCATCATCATCATCATCATCATCTAAAACTACGTTCAAGGCGGCTTACAACAAGACAAGATTTACACAATTACAAACATAACAGAAGTCATAAACAATAAATAAAACACATCAAAAAGCACACAACCAAATGGAAACCACTTCCAAGTAAATCGTAAGATCTAAAACTAAAGATACAACAATGCAGTCATACCGCATGTTACATCCGCTTCATGTTACGTTCTTTCAGGTTGTGTCCCGCGGAAACCCAGAAGTACCGGAAAGGGTTACTTCTGGGTTTCGCCGCTCATGCATGCGCAGATGCACAAAATGACATCACGCGCATGCACAGAAGCGGCGGATCGCAACCTGCGCATGAGCAGTCGCGCCGCTGCGGGTTGCGTTCTGTCCATGTTGCGAACGGGCCTCCGGAACGGATCCTGTTCGCAACCAGAGGTACCACTGTAATATCAATAACAGCAACAGCTCTCTCAACACCCCCCGTAAACAATACTCCAGCCCAAGAATCCGTTTAACAGCTTCAGCTTTTGTAGCTGGAGTCAGTCCGCACTCCACTCTCCCAGGCCAGATGGGAATGGGCCAGAATGGCGGGGGGCAGGTCTTCCAGGGCTCACAGCCAAGGTGGTCTCATTTCAAACAACACAGATAAAAACGAAAAACCATTTATATACAGCTGCAGTCCTCGTGAAGCCTGTCAAGCCGCCCACCCCAAGCCATGTGGAAAGAGGCAAGGGCAGGGTCCTTCGGGCTCTCAGCTGGCAGTCGTCTCCTCCAGGTAAACTCCGCGTTAAATGCAAAATCTGCATTGGCAACAACCCAGATCATTTCTCCTCTGGATTCCCTCCTGTGCTAACTACTTTTACGTACAGAGCAGGGAAAGTAGGAGGCCAGCTCAGCTATTCTTCTTAGGCCACGATTGCATCTGCAAGGAAAGACTTCCACCGAGCAGGTGCTTCTGAAGTGTTTTGAAGCTAAGCAGCAGCAGGTGGCGGTAGGTGAATTCAAAATCTTTCCCCCCACTTGCCATTTTCAGACCTGCACATCCAGTTGCGCCCCCCTCCTGTGCTATGTGTGGGTCTGGGCACGTGAGACTGACGAAAAAGTAGCTGAGCGTAAGGGCTTGCAGAGGTGAAGGTCCCAGCCTTAGGGCTTAAAGTAAAGGTATAGAGACCCCTGACCATTAGGTCCAGTCGTGACCGACTCTGGGGTTGCGGCGCTCATCTCGCTTTATTGGCCGAGGGAGCCGGCGTACAGCTTCCGGGTCATGTGGCCAGCATGACTAAGCCGCTTCTGGCGAACCAGAGCAGCACACGGAAACGCTGTCTACCTTCCCCCGCTGGAGTGGTACCTATTTATCTACTTGCACTTTGACGTGCTTTTGAACTGCTAGGTTGGCAGGAGCAGGGACCGAGCAACGGGAGCTCACCCCGTCACTGGGATTCGAACCGCCGACCTTCTGATCAGCAAGTCCTAGGCTCTGTGGTTTAACCCACAGCGTCACGTGCGTCCCTGCCTTAGGGCTTAGTTGCATGTAAAATTTGCACTTTTAGAAACAGCGTGGGAACTGAAATACAGCCACACTTTTGAAATCTGCGCTCCTCTGCGTTTTGCAGTGCAGATCTCCCGCCAAGTAATCTGTGCAGAAACGCACAGGCTGGGGTAAATCATAATAGGCCAGGGTTTATATGAGTTGAAATTACATACAAAATGCATTCCATCGGGCAAGACTGCATGCAAAATTTGACAGATCTGCCCAACTGTATTTCAGTATTTTGTTGGAAGCCGCCCAGAGTGGCTGGGGAAACAGCCAGATGGGCGGGGTATAAATAATAAATTATTATTATTATTATTATTATTACATTATTATTATCTCTGAGTGACAACAGGGCAACCACTTAGAAACAGCAAGCAGGGAACGGGGTTAAACCCCCCTGTTTCTTCACCCCAAAATGGCAGCTTTGGGGTGGAAAAACAGGGTGAGTGGTGCTTAACCCCTTTCCTCACCTGCTGTTTCCAAGCTGCAAAGCACCCCAAGGCTCTGCCACAACTTTGTCCTTCCTACAGGTTCAAAATAATGCAATTAAGGATTCAGAAATGCCCCCCCCCCCCGCTGCACCCAGCTAAAATCCAACCCCTCAAATCTGACTTTGATTTTTGAGCCAGTGTTAAGGCTTGATTACATGCATAGAGGGTTTTTTTGGGGGGGGTGTCACAACTCTCCCCACTAAGCTTATGACTCACAAATCTTGTTGGCTTTCCTCTGCCCAATTTTGTTCAGCAAAGTGAGTTGCTCAATCAAGAGGCATTCACATCTTGACACCAAGGATGAAGGGGGTATACGTGTTCTGCCAGGACACTGAGATCCAGCGCCTAGGGCCTTCTGGCGGTTCCCTCACTGCGAGAAATGAGGTTACCGGGAACCAGGCAGAGGGCCTTCTCAGTAGTGGCACCCGCCCTGTGGAACGCCCTCCCAGAAGATGTCCAAAACAACTACCAGACTTTTAGAAGACATCTGAAGGCAGCCCTGTTTAGGGAAGCTTTTAATGTTTAACAAGACTATTGTATTGTAATACTTTGTTGGAAGCCACCCAGAGTGGCTGGGGATGGGCAGGGTATAAATTATCATCATCATCATCATCATCATCATCAATCAATCAATCAATCAATCAATCTTTAGTCACTGAGCCCCTCCTCTTGTCTGCTGCCACTCCAACCAGTACAGAAATGAGAAAAAACTTGTACCGAGTTGCAGCCGAGTCGCCTTGTGGGCAGAGTCTCACATAGCAGGCTACAGTTTCTTCCATGCAAGCGGAGTCCCTTTGCCTGGAAGAGTCAGCCCCAGGGCCGTCTTAAGCATATCTGGCGCTGTGGTGCAAAGCTCCCTCCCCATTTCCCAGAGTTTTTTAGGGAGGACGGCACTGCCGCGGGGCTGGAGGAGGCGGGCAGCGAGCTGATGCCAGGAGAAGAAGAAGAAGAAGAAGAAGAAGAAGAAGAAGAAGAAGAAGAAGAAGAGTTTGGATTTGATATCCCGCCTTTCACTCCCTTTCAGGAGTCTCAAAGCGGCTAACATTCTCCTTTCCCTTCCTCCCCCACAACAAACACTCTGTGGGGTGAGTGGGGCTGAGAGACTTCAAAGAAGTGTGACTGGCCCAAGGTCACCCAGCAACTGCATGTGGAGGAGCGGAGACGCGAACCCGGTTCCCCAGATTACAAGACTACCGCTCTTAACCACTACACCACACTGGCTCTCCACTGCCGCATCCAGCTTCCACCTCTTCCCTGGCACCCTCCAGAACTTGGTGCCCTGGCGTCCTGCGCCTCTATGGGTAAGACGCCCCTGGTCAGCCCTTCTTCACAAACATCTAGACCAGGCTGCGGGCAAGCACAGGAACCCAAGGAATGAAGCAACGGGCTACAGAGCTTCCTCAAAAGTCATTCTCGTGCGATTCACCCTGCCTGTGGATTGTGTGCGCGCCGCCAAGGGAGGCGCGAAGCAACCTTGAGAAAACTTGCCTTCTTCCAGAAAACCTGCTGCTGCTTCTAAAGGCTTCTAAAGGCTCAGTGGCAGAAGCTCCTGCGTGCAGAAGGTCTCCGGTTTGATCCCCGGCAACTCCAGGTATAGGATCACAGAATCTAGTCCAATCTCAGCTAAAACATCCATGACAGATGGTCACCCAATCAGCTTAAAGGCCTCCAAGCAGAATCCACCACTTCCTGAGGGAGCCCGTTCCAATGTTGGAAGAGCTCTTGCGGTCAGAAGGTTCCTCCTGACGTTGAGTCGGGAATCTCCTTTCTTGCAACTTGAAGCCATTGGAGCAGGAGAAAACAGGCTCGCTCCATCTTCCCTGTGACAGCTCTTTAGATATTTGATAAAGATGTCTCAAGACATCTTTAAAAGAGAGGTCCACTATTGTGTGAGAGAAGAGGAGGGGAATATACCTCCCCCACCTTAAGACATGGCATATAACCTAAGAGGATCTACTGGGTCAGGGTAGGGATGTGGGTGGCGCTGTGGTCTAAACCACTGAGCCTCTTGGGCTTGCCGATCAGAAGGCTGGAGGTTCAAATCCCCACAACGGAGTGAGCTCTCCCGTTGCTCTGTCCCAGCTCCTGCCAACCTAGCAGTTCAAAAGCACGCCAGTGCAAATAAATAGGTACCACTGTGGTAGGAAGGTAAACAGTGTTTCCATGCACTCTGGCTTCCGTCACAGTGTTATGTTGCACCAAAAGCGGTTTAGTCCTGCTGGCCACATGATCCGGAAAGCTGTCTGGGGACAAACGCTGGCTCCCTCAGCCTGAAAGCGAGATGAGTGCCTTTGACTGGACTTAACCGTCCAGGGTTGAGAGTCCCATGGACTGCAAGAAGATCAAACCTCTCCATTCTGAAGGAAATCAGCCCTGAGTGCTCACTGGAAGGACAGATCGTGAAGCTGAGGCTCCAATACTTTGGCCACCTCATGAGAAGAGAAGACTCCCTGGAAAAGATCCTGATGTTGGGAAAGATGGAGGGCACAAGGAGAAGGGGACGACAGAGGACGAGATGGTTGGACAATGTTCTCAAAGCTACAAACATGAGTCTGACCAAACTGCGGGAGGCAGTGGAAGACAGGAGTGCTTGGCGTGCTCTGGTCCATGGGGTCACGAAGAGTTGGACACGACTAAACGACTAAACAACAACAACAACCGTTCAGGGATCCTTTACCTTTTCCCTTTACTGGATCAGGCCACAGGCCCATCTAGTCGAGTATCGTTTTCCCACAGTGGCCAGCTAGAGCTGTGAAAAACCAGCAAGTTTGCCGCAAACACAAGCTCACTCTCCCCTCACTGGTATTCAGGAGGATTGCTCCCTTCAAGTGTATCACGGCATCATGGCTAGGAGTCTTTGATAGCCCTCTCCTTCTCCATGAACTAACCTAATCCTCTTCTAAAGCCATCCAACGTGGTGCCTCATGTGGGAGGGAGTTCCATAGTTCCACTATGCACTAGTTTAGAATCAAAGTCTTGCAGAGTTGGGAGGGACTACGAGGGTCACTGAGTCCAACCCCTGCAATGCAGGAGTTGCCCATCTTTTGCCCATCATGGGCCTGGAACCCACGAGGTTAAGACGTTAAGAGTCTCATGTTCTACTGACTAAGCTACCTCCGTTGATTTAAGAAACATGCAACTCTGCGGGACTCGAACCCACAACCTTTGAATCACTTCACTATGCCAGAAGTCAAATGAGCTATCCATAGCTCTCTTTTTATAACAGATGCATCATCGTCTGAATCGCACAGCACACTTTCTCCTGTAGAAATGTTTTTTTTTCTTATAGTATATAATTTTCGTTACGTTTTTTGTTTTACAATTTATAGCACTCATTTTTACATCCTTAAAATAACAACGGCTTCCCTTCTTCTCTTTCCATGGTTCACTTTGCATATCATAAATCCCTGCATATTTTACAGAAACGATCCGTGGTTCTCAACCTGTGGGTCCCCAGATGCTGTTGGACTACAACTCCCATCATCCCTGAGCTCTGGCCTTGCTAGCTAGGGGTGATGGGAGTTGTAGTTCAACAACATCTGGGGACCCACAGGTTGAGAAAGGCTGAACTATATCACTCAGTATTCCATTATTACAAGAAATCCCCCCCCCCCGCCATATGCAAAACCTGTGCAGATTCATCAGTCGACGAATGCAGCAACCCTAAGCCAAATTCTTCTTGGAACAAGACAGGACTGACTGCCGAATAAACACGTGTTGTATTGATGCAAGGCTCCTGTGATCAACTCAGATTTCTTTTAACTAGCTGACAGCCACGAAAAGAATAAAAATAAAAATCCAGAGGTCATAAGAACTGTTCTGAGGAACGGCAACACAGAGCTCAGAAGAGCCCTGAGCTCACTGCCGTCCTTCCACCGCAGAGCACGAGGTTCTTACACAAGTCCCTTTACTCCACTGACCTCCCTGCAACATTTGTAAATGCAAATAGCTAGCGGAAGAGGAACCATGCACCGATGGGGTGACTAGATGGAAAGGGAGTGATTTAGCTGTTGGACGGAGTCCTAAATTTAGGCACATTCAGCTCCCAGGCAGGGAGAGGTGTGCCTGTCTCGTTGCTTGTAAAGGCAATTACATAAGCATATTTCACAGAATGAAGCCGTCAGAAGGTGCGTTTCAGAGCAGTTGTGTATAAAGGCAATTCCATGTCCCCCCTGTCTTCCCGGCACCCCAACATGAGGTGCTTCTTTTTAAAAATATGACTGCCATCACAGATGCAATTCTACAATTGGAGAGTTGGAAGGGACCCTAATGCAAACCCCACCACACAGGAATCTCAACTAAAGCATCCATGGCAAATGGCCACCCAACACCTCTGCTTACAAACCTCCAAGGAAGACTGTCCACATAATAATAATAATAATAATAATAATAATAATAATAATAAATTTTATTTATACCCCGCCCTCCCCAGCCAAGGCCGGGCTCAGGGCGGCTAATAAGCAATAATAAAAACAAGTTGAATGAATACAACTTAAAAACAAGATTAAAATACAACGTAAAACATTAAAATGCAGCCTCATCACAGGAGGAAAAAGGAAAAAGAAAGAGGGGGAGGGAATCAAATTGGCTCCAAGCCAAAGGCCAGGTGGAACAACTCTGTCTTACAGGCCCTGCGGGAAGAAATCAGATCCTGTAGGGCTCTGGTCTCATGAGGCAGAGCGTTCCACCAGACCGGAGCCAGTGTTGAAAAGGCCCTGGTTCTGGTTGAAGCTAATCTAACTTCCTTAGGGCCCGGGACCACTAGGGTGTTGCTATTTATGGACCTTAAGGTCCTCCATGGGGCATACCGGGAGAGGCGGTCCCGTAGGTACGAGGGTCCTAGGCCATGAAGGGCTTTAAAGGTCAAAAGCAGCACCTTAAATCTGGTAATGAAAGCAACATACAATGCTATACTTGAAAGACTGCCTTATCTCTTATATGCCCAGTAGGTCATTGTGGTCTGCCTCCAAAGATCCCAGAAGCCCACACCACTGTAACTTGGAGCAGGGCCTTCTGTGTGGCTGCCCCTGTTGTGTGGACTACAACTCCTTTTGAGATACTGTACATACATAATTTTATTTGCACGTCGCCCTTCCACAGTTCAAACCATGCTCAAGGTGGCTTACAATATGGGGAAAAGAGCTAGCTACAATGTATCAAAAAGTAGCCGTAAACAATAAAACATTAAAGCAAACTGAACGGTTTTTGCAATCACATCAAGTTCTAATAAATTAAAAAATTGTCCAGTAGCACCTTAGAGACTAACTAAGTTTTTGTTGGCAGGAACACTTCTTCAGATACACTGAAACAGAAGTCACCAGACCCTTATATATAGTGGGAGGGTGGGGTGGGGAATAAACTTGAAAGAGAAGTTGCTGAATTACAACTTATCCGTATAGTTAAAGCCATGGTTTTCCCAGTAGTGATGTATGGAAGTGAGAGCTGGACCATAAAGAAGGCTGATCGCCGAAGAATGGATGCTTTTGAATTATGGTGCTGGAGGAGACTCTTGAGAGTCCCATGAACTGCAAGAAGATCAAGCCTATCCATTCTGAAGGAAATCAGCCCTGAGTGCTCACTGGAAGGACAGATCCTGAAGCTGAGGCTCCAATACTTTGGCCACCTCATGAGAAGAGAAGACTCCCTGGAAAACACTCTGACGTTGGAAAGGATTGAGGGCACAAGGAGAAGGGGACGACAGAGGACGAGATGGTTGGACAGTGTTCTCGAAGCTACCAGCATGAGTTTGACCAAACTGCGGGAGGCAGTGGAAGACAGGAGTGCCTGGCGTGCTCTGGTCCAGGGGGTCACGAAGAGCCGGGCACGACTAAACGACTAAACAACAACAACACTAAACTGAAAACTGTGGAGAGACCTGGTCTGAATAGAGATATTGAATTTTTGTCTCATTACATATGCTAAAGCTATTTCTTGTCATCTGCAAACTATCCCTTGCTTTTTCCTGTAGGACTAATTGCAGCCGTTAACAGTTGTCAGCAGGTTTACCATACCCACTGAGTCAATCACCCATCTCCTACTACCCTCCTGAGAAAAACCACGCCCCACCCTCCCACTATATCTAAGGGTCGTATATAAATTCAATAAATAATGATGATGATGATGATGATGATGATGATGTCTGAAACTGTGGGACTGCTATGCATTGCAGGTGCTTGGACCACGACCCTTGGGTCACTTCCAACATTACAATTCTATGAAACACAAGACTGGGCAATGCCTGCACAGTTTGTTGTATTCCTGGACCAGAAAGAAACAATTTGCTTAAAATAGGACCGCCTCTCCTGGAGTGCCCCGCGGAGGACCTTAAGGTCCCCAAATGACAACATTTTGGAGATCACAAGTCACAAGGTTGTTAGACTGGTCTCAACTAGGGCCAGGGCCTTCTCAGCACTGGCCCCGACTTGGTGGAACCATAGAATCATAGAGTTGGAAGAGACCACAAGGGCCATCGAGTCCAACCCCCTGCCAAGCAGGAAACACCATCAGAGCACTCCTGACATATGGTTGTCAAGCCTCTGCTTAAAGACCTCCAAAGAAGGAGACTCCACCACACTCCTTGGCAGCAAATTCCACTGTCGAACAGCTCTTACTGTCAGGAAGTTCTTCCTAAGGTTTAGGTGGAATCTTCTTTCTTGTAGTTTGGATCCATTGCTCCGTGTCCGCTTCTCTGGAGCAGCAGAAAACAACCTTTCTCCCTCCTCTATGTGACATGGCTATGTGACATTGAACATGGCTATCATATCACCCCTTAACCTCCTCTTCTCCAGGCTAAACATGCCCAGCTCCCTTAGCCGTTCCTCATAAGGCATCGTTTCCAGGCCTTTGACCATTTTGGTTGCCCTCCTCTGGACACGTTCCACAGGACACGTTCCTCTGGAACGCTCTGTCACAAGAGACTAGGGCCCTGCGGGACTTGACATCTTTCCGCAGGGCCTGCAAGACAGAGCTATTCCACCTGGCCTTTGGTTTGGACTCAGTCTGACCCTTATGTTTCCCTCCTCTTATGGTTTTGTCTTCTAAAATGAGGCTGCATTTTAAATTGCATTTTAACCTGTATTTTAAATTCTCTTTCCCCCCTTTCTTTTTTCTTATTATGTTTTTACTGAAATTTTATTGGTGTTAGCCGCCCTGAGCCCGGCTCTGGCCAGGGAGGGCAGAGTATATATATATATATATATATATATATATATATATATATTATTAGACTGCGATCTACTCCCAGTATAAAAAACTGGCAGTGATCTACCCATTTTTGGGAAGTGGGAAGCCAAAGTTGTTGACCTTTGGGGGGGGGGCAAAGCTAAAGTTGTTGACCTTGGGGGGGGCAAAGCTAAAGTTGTTGACCTTTTTTAAAGGGGTTTGGGGGGGCAGACTCAAAGTTGTTAATAGGGAGGGAAATCGCTCACCTATAATGACGACGAAGCAGGAACAACTAATTCCGTTTCCTCACTTGCCGGCAAAATTTGACATGGCGGAGTAGAAGATTGACGGACGAGGGGCGTGGGGACTTTTACCCCATTGCTTTTCACTGTCGCAGATCAGGGATCAACCTGTCTATCGCAGTCAACCGGTTGGACATCCCTGCTCTAAGCCACTGGGATGCCGTCCTGAGACAGGCAAATTGTCCCATGTTTAATTCCTGTGGCTTCCTACATTTTTTCCTTCTCGCCTTTTCCGCCCACAGCAAAGGAAGGCCAAAGAGGGTGGTCGGTTTATATTGACTCCATGGTGCTGAGGTAGTGTCTGTCAGGAAAATAATCAGACGCCTTGGGGGAATAGAAATATTTTTAGCCGGTTAAGAAGCTGCTTAAGTTGTTGGAAGGAAGGGAAGGGAAGGGAAGGGAAGGAAAAGGAACATCTTTCCCCCTGAGTGTTTGTGGTTTAGTCTGCACCGCCTTCTCTCTCTTGCACCCCCAGCATCTACCAGTAAAACCAGTTAGGTGTCTTATTGGTTTTACACGGGCTGAACTCGGGGCCTGCTGCTTTCCAAGGCGTGCGCCCAGCCGCTTAAATCTGTGGTCAAGCACCTGGCTCTCAGATCCGATAGCTGCTTTGCACGGGCATGTGTGCAAAAGACGCCAGAAAGGACGATAAGGCTCGCGCCTCCTTAACGGCCGGAACACGTTTGAGTCTTCCAACACAACTCTGCCTCGTTGTGTAACCGCCAGCTTTTCCCCATTCTTCTCATGCGAAACACCTGCCTCTACAGGTCGTATAAAGATTAGTAGGAACACGGTGTTCAGAGAACATTTCCTTTCCTGGTCGGCAGTGTGTTTGGAATGAAGGGAGTGGCCGGCGGTTCTGTTCCCCATCTCCATCTGATATACACTCAGAGGACGGAAATAATAACCTGTGCTTAAGTAACGTACGGGTTCCTCTGGCATAGTGATATCTTTCAAAAGGGGATGATTAGCCTTAACTTAACAGCATGGGAAGAACTATGGAGAAAGAACTGGAAATTTACAGCCTGTGAAGTATTGAGGGAAAACCTAATCAAGATGTTTTATAGATGGTACTTAACACCTACCAAAATAGCTAAAATGTATAAGACTAATCTGTGCTGGAGGTGTGGTAAAACAGAGGGAGCACTTATACATGTTTGGTGGACCTGTGAAAAAATCAAAAGCTTCTGGAACACAGTATATGACTGGCTTAAAATAATGTTTAAGTATAATTTTATGAAAAATACAGAAGCTTTTCTTTTTTAAAAAAGGGGATTATTAGACCCACAATGGGTAGGGATTTAGCAGCAGCCAGCCATCACAGCTGATCAGGACTTCCATGTTCAGAGCCAGTATATCGCTCAATTGTTGTTGCTGGCATCTGTCTGTCTCGAGAGAGAGAGAGCGTCTCTGGGGGTGAAGTCAAACCGACCTCCCTGGGGCGCCCTCAAGGCAGCGCACACGGTCTTGCCCTGGTTTCATCGCACAACAGCCCTTTGAGGTAGGCTGGGCCCAAAGCAACTGGCTCGCCCAGGGAGCTTCACAGAAATTCAAACTTGGGTCTCCAACCACTAAGCTGCACTGCTTCTTTAAAATCTGTGGTTTGGACCGCTGCACATGAACAGGCTCTACACTGCAAAAAGACAAAAACAAAACCCTTTTGCTCCATGAACTTCTGGCAAACTGTTGCCCAGGGTTCAAAAGGTCTCTCTTTTATCACCGAGGTGGGAGGGCGTGTGGAACTGGCAAAATGTACTGTGCGTAACTTAATAATACAACCCAACCAGGATGTTGTAGCAATAACTCTTAAAACAATAGGCCGATTGTGGGCCGCTAAATGAAGGTCATGGCGGCAGGCCTGTAACCTTGACATTGGGAGCTAAACAACCAAAAACATCTACGGATTAATCACATTCGGTGCCAGAAGATCGCTGAACTTCTGAGGGAAATCGTTCCCTATTAAACAGGTAAAAAAAAAAGGTAAAGGACCCCTGGGCGGTTAAGTACGGTCAAAGGCGACTCTGGGGTTGCGGCGCTCATGTTGCTTTCAGGCTGAGGAAGCTGGCCTTTGTCCACAGACAGCTTTCTGGGTCATGTGGCCAGCATGACTAAACTGCTTCTGGTGCAATGGAACACCATGATGGAAACCAGAGCGCATGGAAACGCCGTTTACCTTCCCGCCGCAGCGGTACCTATTTATCTACTTGCACTGGTGTGCTTTCGAACTGCTAGGTTGGCAGGAGCTGGGACTGAACAATGGGAGCTCACCCCATCGTGGGAATTAGAACCACTGACCTTCCAATTGGAAAGCCCAAGAGGCTCAGTAGTTTAGACCACAGCGCCACCCGCGTCCCTATTAAACAGGTATTCAAACACTGTCCTGTGAGCAGGTACACATCTGCTAGCTGTTGGGTGGGACAGCTCCGAAGGAAATCAAAAGGAAACTGGGAGATGGAATAAAAATACTTGCGGCTGTCGTCTGCCACCATGGGTGGCCTGCAACTAAGCTTTACTCAGAGTAGACGCACTGAGATTACTGGCTTTAATTTAGCCATATTCATTCATTCCAATGGGCCTAGCTGAATGTCACACCGTATAATTTGTTTCATGAAGTTTATATGCCGCTTGATTGAAAGAAATAATAGAATTCCTCAAGTCTCAATTCTGTTGTCTAGTATCTATGCACACACCTGCTCAGAGGTCCTGCTGAGCTCAATGGGGTTTGCTCTCAGGTGGGTTTAAGATTTTGCAGCTGTGGACATTTAATAATTATTAAATTATTATTATTCCTTAGGGTCCCGGGCCCTAAGGAAGTTAGATTGGCTTCAACCAGAGCCAGGGCCTTTTCAACACTGGCTCCGGTCTGGTGGAATGCTCTGTCTCATGAGACCAGGGTCTTGCAGGATCTGATTTCTTTCCGCAGGGCCTGTAAGACAGAGTTGTTCCGCCTGGCCTTTGGCTTGGAGCCAATTTGATTCCCTCCCTCTCTTTCTTTTTTCCTTTCCTTCTCCTCCTGCGATGAGGCTGCATTTTAATATTTTAATGTTTCAATATTTTAATGTTGTATTTTAATTTTGTTTTTAAGTTGTAATCATTCAACTTGTTTTTATTATTGCTTGTAAGCCGCTCTGAGCCCGGCCTTGGCTGCGGAGGGCGGGGTATAAATAAAAATTATTATTATTATTATTATTAATTCTACATGTGATAAACTAGGATAGCTCAGTTGGTAGAACATGAGACTCTGAATCTCTGGGTTGTGGGTTCGATCCCCATGTTGGGCAAAAGATTCCTGCATTGCAGAGGGTTGGGCTAGGTGATCCACAGGATCCCTTCCAACTCTGCAATTCTATGTTCCTCCACAAATGGTTCCAACCCTGCGAAGGTTCACAGCCTTGAAATTTTGAAAGCAAACACATTGACAGTCAGAGCCGGGAGGGGTCTCCCTGTGCCTGAAACCTTGGAGAGACGTCCCTGCTGCAGGTAGACTATGCTGGGCTGGAAAGGAGCAACAGAGAGCTATGGCTATTATTGATATGGCTATTATTGATATTTGCCCATCATTTTTTTAAAAAAGAAAAGGCCCAAAGCAACTTGCGGAATATTGTAATACGGAAAAACCGATGAAACCTTTAAAAATCTGCAACGCAGAACTCAACTGGAGGATAACAAAAGTGTTTGTCCATCAACAAGAATGAAAAAGCTGAATCTTACCCCAGAAAAAACACACTCCAGTGAAACGTGAACACCTAGAAGCAAGTCACAATCAATCGGCACTATGATTCAATTAGCACCCAAATGTTTGGTCAAACCGGAATGCTTTTGCTGGTGCCTAAAGGCTGCCAAGGTGAACATCTGTGGGGAGCCCCATCCCCAATCAAGTGCTTTATACATTCATATATGAGCCCCCATAAAAACACTCACACCTCTACTCTCCAGAAAGCTCATCCACACTCAGTTCATTTCAATTTAACAGCAGCCAAGAATTTTTTGAGGCATGAGTTCAGATCCCTTGTGGTACAGTGGTTATAGCGCTGGACTGAGGTTTGGGAAACCCGGGTTCTAGTCCTGATTCAGCCGTGAAGGTGACCTTGGGCCAGTTGTTGATTCTCATCCAAACCTACCTCACAGGGTTATTGTGAGAATAATGGGGAGAGCCATATCTGCCATACTGAGCTTTTTTTGGGTGTGTATGAATGCAACAAGGGACGCGGGTGGCGCTGTGGGTTAAACTACAGAGCCTAGGGCTTGCCGATCAGAAGGTCAGCGGTTCGAATCCCCGCGATGGGGTGAGCTCCCGTTGCGCGGTCCCTGCTCCTGGCAAACTAGCAGTTCGAAAGCACGTCAAAGCACAAGTAGATAAATAGGTACCGCTCCGGCGGGAAGGTAAACGGCGTTTCCGTGCGCTGCTCTGGTTCGCCAGAAGCGGCTTAGTCATGCTGGCCACATGACCCGGAAGCTGGACGCCGGCTCCCTCGGCCAGTAAAGCGAGATGAGCGCCGCAACCCCAGAGTCGGTCACGACTGGACCTAATGGTCAGGGGTCCCTTTACCTTTATGAATGCAACAGATGAGCAAACAAACTACATACCCTTTGAGCGATGCCATGTTCACTGAGATTAGGGTGCTGTTTTGAGGGGTACAGGTGGCAACAAAGATCTCAGGCTCCCTGCTTATTCGGGGGAACAGTTTTCCAGCTCCTTTCTGGTGCTTGCCGATACGTGGAGGCGCCACAATGTTTGCTAATGAAGTTGGCCCAACTCTGCATTCATGTGCGCCCAAGTGATCATCGGAGTGTACGCTCGCCGTACGCTTGCCAACCTAATTAACCGCCCACTCACATCATCGCTCGCTCACGCACCCAAGTCACACGTTTTTTTCCATCCACTTCCCTATTCAGCTGTGTGTACAATGCAATTATTTCACCCTCCCAGCCAGGTCCCTGCTGCTGGAAAGAAAGAAAAGAGGTCCCCCGGCTCCATCTTTCCACCCTAACCTTGGGAGTCCTTGGTGGGTGTTCACACATTCCTCATCCAGCCCTTTGCGGAGTCAAGAGGAGACTTGCATGTGCGGAAGAGACCGTCACGGGTAAAAGGAATGCAGTGATTTTATTTCCCCTAACCTAAGGGGAAGAAATGGAGGCAGTGAGAGATTTTACTTTCTTGGGCTCCATGATCACTGCAGATGGTGACAGCAGCCACGAAATTAAAAGACGCCTGCTTATTGGGAGAAAAGCAATGACAAACCTAGACAGCATCTTAAAAAGCAGAGACATCACCTTGCCGACAAAGGTCCGTATAGTAAAAGCTATGGTTTTCCCAGTAGTGATGTATGGAATGAGAGCTGGACCATAAAGAAGGCTGATCGCCAAAGAATGGATGCTTTTGAATTCTGGTGCTGGAGGAGACTCTTGAGAGTCCCATGGACTGCAAGAAGATCAAACCGATCCATTCTGAAGGAAATCAGCCCTGAGTGCTCACTGCAAGGACAGATCCTGAAGCTGAGGCTCCAATACTTTGGCCACCTCATGAGAAGAGAAGACTCCCTGGAAAAGACCCTGATGTTGGGAAAGATGGAGGGCACAAGGAGAAGGGGACAACAGAGGACGAGATGGTTGGACAGTGTTCTCGAAGCTACCAGCATGAGTTTGACCAAACTGCGGGAGGCAGTGGAAGACAGGAGGGCCTGGCGTGCTCTGGTCCATGGGGTCACGAAAAGTCGGGCACGACTAAACAACAACAAACCTAAACACAATGCTTTAAACCTCGGCTCTCGTGTTCAGTGGTGAGTTCTTGGCAAAGAAACGTCCCGAGTGATGCGCATGCATGTGCAAAAGTGAGCGCAGGTTGAGTCAGCTCACCAGCTCGCTGAACGCACTAAGCCCAATGCTGTCCGCACTGGCTGACAGCGGCAGAGGCTGTGCTGACATTCTGACTTCCAGGTATTTTGGGGCCGCAACTCCGATAAGCTTCAGCTATCACAGCCATCCTAGTTGATGGGATTTGTAGTCCCAAAGCGCATGAAACAATATGAAGGGGCAATGTGATTCGAACCAGGGGAGAAGCTGGGTTCAATTCCCTGCTCCAATGAAGCTCGCTGGGTGAGCTTGGGCCAGCCGATCTCTGAGCCTGGTCTGCCTCTTACGAGGAGAAAGTGAGACCCGACAGGGAGTTATTCTGTGATCGTCGGACAGGATAGAAGCGGGGAAGGTAACATGCACCGGTTATAATAAAATAAATGTGCCAAAATCTGAGTGCAAATTTTGAGAAATATGCAGGGGTTTCTGCACCACCATCTTATTTGTTTATTCGGAATATTTACAGTATTCATTTATTATTTTAAAAGAGTTATGCCCCACCCTACGTCAATTACTGGCATAATAATAATAATAATAATAATAATAATTTATTTATACCCTGCCCATCAGGCTGGGTTCCCCCAGCCACTCTGGGCGGCTCCCAACAGATTAAAAGCAGAAGAAAACATGAAACACGGCAGGGGACATAATAAAATAAGCAATAAAAACCCGTTAGGTGAAAGGAAACAGCAGCAACACGCACACACCGAATTCTTATAAACACTGACAAACGGCAAGACCCCGACAACGTGTTTGCATCCCTCAGTGCGGCTATTGAGAAACAGGAGTGCCGAAGTCGAAAATCAGCACACAAACTAAACAAACGAACGAGAAACAGAAATGGAGACAGGAGCAAGCCACAGATCAAAGCAACCGAAATGAGGGTTTGCTGCGTAAAAACGTCACTCAGCCTGGCAGGGCAAACGGCTGCCAGAACAATTATCGTTATCATTTACAGTGGTACCTCGGGTTAAGAACTTAATTCGTTCCGGAGGTCCATTCTTAACCCGAAACTGTTCTTAACCTGAAGCACCACTTTAGCTAATGGGGCCTCCTGCTGCCACCGCACCGCTGGCTCAAGATTTCTGTTCTCATCCTGAAGCAAAGTTCTTAACCCAAGGTACTATTTCTGGGTTAGCGGAGTCTGTAACCTGAAGCGTCTGTAACCTGAAGTGTCTGTAACCCGAGGTACCACTGTATCAAGTTTCTACAATAAGAAGAACAACAATAAAAGTTTTGCTCGCGCAGCGAAAACGACGAGAAAAGAAGCCAAATTGATGCTCCATTGCAAAGCATCCTTCAAGTCAGGCCAGGTGCAAAGAAACAACCCTTCACAGCAGATCCTTCCTGCACCATCTTCCGGGGACCACAGGCCAGGGGTGGGCGGGGCCACAAACAAAAGTGGGTGGGGCTACGGATACAAGCTTTACCTTGGTGCAGCAGACACTAGTTTCTACCCCAGGGGTCAGCAAACTTTTTCAGCAGGGGGCCCGGTCCGCTGTCCCTCAGAACTTGTGGGGGGCCGGACTATATTTTTTGGGGGGAAATGAATGGATTCCTATGCCCCACAAATAACCCAGAGATGCATTTTAAACAAAAGCACACAGTCTACTCACGTAAAAAAACGCTGATTCCTGGACTGTCCGTGGGCCGGATTTAGAAGATGACTGGGCCAGATCCAGCCCCCGGGCCTTAGTTTGCCTATCCGTGTTCTACCCACTATTACACAAGCACCTTTCTGTCCCGCATCTGGGTAACCAGGTGGGCTGGGGAATGATTGCAAGCAGAAACACGCAATCGATGGACCACCGAGCTGTGGCTGAGCTTGGGGTTGCTTGTGCGCATGCCCTTTTGCCAGAGCTTTTGTAAATAGGGGTGGGGAGAGTACACACACACACACACACACAAACACATTTGGTGATTTGCTGAGGCAGGAGAAACCACGCTTTGCAGGCAGCCGCCAAAAAAAATGGACCGCGAGGGAGAGCCGGGGAACGTTCTGTATTTCCTTTAAGTGCTTCTTTTACTCCAGAGAAATTCTCACGGGAAAGTTGAGGCGCAGACCGCTTCTGCCATCTGAAAACATTTGAATGTGCTAGGTTTTTTCCTCTTCCTTTTTTTGCAAGCCATTTGTTCCTTTCCGGTGCGCCCGAACTGTCACCACTTTCAGGTAGGATTCAATCGCACCATGGAAACGTCAGGCTGAACAACTACAGCTGATCTGGCACTCTTGTACAACAAATCCGTTCCCGCCCCCCGCCCAAAGACCAGACTTTTGCAATATACATGGCAAGTGCTGAGATGTGCCAGAAAGAGTGGGATAACACTTGCTCTGACGCGACGCTGTCTAACCCCCGTGGAAACGAATCAAGATGAACGCTCAATAAACAGGTTGTCCGGAAGGACCTTCGGCGTCTAACACACGCCTCTTTCTCTTCCTACGTATCTTAAGCTTCTAAACAGTGTGCAAAATGGACTGAGGAGCTAGCTGCAAAGTTTGTGCTTCACCTCCAATTTGGGAATTCAGAATGGCGTTTGGGGGATTGTCAGAAACCATATGAGAAGAAGGCTTTTTTGTTCTTATTTTACATGGTGTGTGTCTGTGTTAATACGACGGCTAATGGGACAAGGTGTGATGTTTCACACTTTAGAGCAAGAGGAAATGTAGGCGGCAAAGGGACCATGTATACAGTCGTATCTTGGGTTACAGACGCTTCAGGCTACAGACGCTTCAGGTTACAGACTCCGCTAACCCAGAAATAGTGCTTCAGGTTAAGAACTTTGCTTCAGGATGAGAACAGAAATCGCGCAGCGGCAGTGCAGCAGCAGCGGGAGGCCCCATTAGCCAAAGTGGTGCTTCAGGCTAAGAACAGTTTCAGGTTAAGAACGGACCTCTAGAATGAATTAAGTTCTTAACCTGACGTACCACTGTATACCAAAGAGGAGTGAGTTCTCCTTTGTGGGTGGAAAAGCACCATCCAGGGGCAAATGGGAAGCATCAGCAGGCCGGGGAGAAAGCTCCGGTTTGGGGGAAGTACCGAAAATGTTTAGAAGAAGCAAAAACAGCTCAATGATGGCTGAGCATGCTAAATGCGCACAGAATCTGGACCGCTGGGTAGCTAGAGAAATGGAGAGCCGAGATGGAGTATCCTGGAAAGGGGCATGGCTGGCTTGCACCCTGAACAGCCGCAGGTCCACCTTGTGTGGTATCTTTATTTAAATTTCATTTCGTTAGCTTTCTTACCCGCCCTCCACCGCAAGATCCCAGGACAGGTTGAAACAATAAAACAAAGCAGTTTTAAAGAAAAGAGAACGGTTGAAGCCATAAAACGAGTGCGGAGACAAATAAAAACAGTTCCACATATAGAATAGTTAAAACAATATAAAACAGGCACAGGCAAACTCGGCCCTCCAGATGTTTTGGGACTACAACTCCCATCACCCCAGCTAACAGGACCAGTGGTCAGGGGTGATGGGAGTTGTAGTCCCAAAACATCCGGAGGGCCGAGTTTGCCTGTGCCTGATATAAAAGATACCCGTCCTTTACCCAGTAAAAATTGGAGGGTGGGAAGAAGGAGAGAGGGGAAAAATCCTGCAATAATAGAACTATTATTCCTGGGGCAGGGAATATTTTGGCTGTTGGCTTTTTTAAAAAAAGATATTAGGAGAAATTGGCTCTAAAATGCAGGTGCATTGGGTTTTTTTAAAAGCAAACTGATGAGGAAAGATGGGGAACTCAATGTAAGAATGAGAAATGAAGTGAGAGAAGGAAATTGGCAGATTTTCCCATCCCTGGTTCAGAACCCTGTTCCTTTGGGCTTAGTAAAGGCCCATTCTCTACACCACATGCCTGGCTCTCCCTGGGTGACCCTGAGGACAACAGAGCAGATGCCAGCAACTCTGAAGTCTGCCTACACCTGCTTGGAAAACTGCAACCAGCCAGCGAAAAACTTGCAAGAGTGAACTAACTCAGAGACACACACAAGATTAATCCTGGCTTTTTCCTTCAGGTGAAATCTTCGTGGCAACTAGGGCTGGGCAATATATTGATATATCATTCCAAACTGGTTCCAAGTCCAGATCACGATACAGTGGTACCTCAGGTTAAGTACTTAATTCGTTCCGGAGGTCCGTTCTTAAACTGAAACTGTTCTTAACCTGAGGTACCACTTTAGCTAATGGGGCCTCCTGCTGCCACCGCGCGATTTCTGTTCTCATCCTGAAGCAAAGTTCTTAACCTGAGGTACTATTTCTGGGTTAGCGGAGTCTGTAACCTGAAGAGTATGTAACCTGAAGCATATGTAGCCCGAGGTACCACTGTATTGGTTTCATAGTTTCTGACCTGGCAATATACAGTGGTACCTCGGTTTTCAAACGTCTCCACTGACGTTTTGGAACACCGTAAACCCAGAAGTAAATGCTTCGTGTTTTCGAATGCACCTCAGAAGTCGAACCGCAAACGCGGCTTCCCTATTGAGTTTTCCATATTGATATTTCCGTTTTGAGTTTTTGAACGTTTCAGAACTCGGTCTTACAAAACAGATTATGTCCTAAAACCGAGGTACCATTGTATCACAAATCATGATGTGTATTAGAGGTGGGCGATATATTATCCAAAATTGGTTTCAAGTCCGTATCATGAGACCGGCTTCATAATCTTTGACCTGGCAATATATCACAAATCATGATGTGCATGTGCTTTGCGAAAAATCACAATGTGGGGGAAACTGTGAAGCTAGCCAATGCCTATTTATTGCTCCACCCTATTTCAGACATCATGATATATTGATACAGTGGTACCTCAGGTTAAGTACTTAATTTGTTCCGGAGGTCCGTTCTTAACCTGAAACTGTTCTTAACCTGAAGCACCACTTTAGCTAATGGGGCCTCCTGCTGCTGCCGCGCCGCCGGAGCACAATTTCTGTTCTCATCCTGAAGCAAAGTTCTTAACCTTAAGCACTATTTCTGGGTTAGCGGAGTGTGTAACCTGAAGCGCATGTAACCTGAAGCATATGTAACCCGAGGTACCACTATATTATCATGGTGTTTAGCTGGTGATATATCGCGATGTTGAAAACCAGGTATCGCCCAGCCTTAGTGGTGACTACAAGCCAATCCAGCCCCTTACCTGCTAAATGTGGGACTCACCTGTGACTGCTATGCTGCTGGGCCCGTTTCCAAATTTCCCTAATCAGCAGCAAAGAGGCGCCCCCCCCCCAGCCACAGCCTTAGAAGGAATTAACTGACCCCAGTGGCATCTTGGGCGAGGGTACGCACACGCTGGTATAAGCCATTCTCGCCTTCCTTTTGCCAAACCGCCTGGGAAACAAATCCTGCAAGGATCAAATACCCATCGCTGACAGGAATGCTCTTTCTAACATGAGAGAACAAGACGCTCTTGCCTGCGCTGGAATTTATCTCCCTCCCCATTGCCACCCCCACCCCCACCTGTGTTTTGGTGAATCCACGTAAACCAAACATATTTCCCCTGCCATACGGCACATTCTTGCCCGGGACAGTGTTTTGGCAATGAGAACCGTCATGTGCTTAGACAGGAGCCTGTGACGGCACGTCGGCAGGGAGAACGCACGTCGGCACTTTGCCTACGAATGTACGGAACAACCTTGCACCGAGTCACACCCTTGACGCGTCTAAAGGCTGTTTGGTTGCCATGGCCTGGCTGGCAGCGACTTCCGAGGGGGGGTCTTTGCCAGCCACGTGGAGGAGGCTGAGGGTCGGATCTGACACCTTCTGTGTGAAAACGGCATGGGACTGCCATTGGTCCTTCCTTACTGGTCAAAGGCTGGATTTGCCATAAGAACGTTCTGATGGATGGTAGTGGCGCCCGCCCTGTGGAACGCCCTCCCACCAGATGTCAAAGAGAACAACAACTACCAGACTTTTAGAAGACATCTGAAGGGAGCCCTGTTTAGGGAAGCTTTTAAAGTTTAATAGAGCACAGTGGTACCTCACGTTACATATGCTTCAGGTTACATATGCTTCAGGTTAGACTCCGCTAACCCAGAAACAGTGCTTCAGGTTAAGAACTTTGCTTCAGGATGAGAACAGAAATCATGCTCTGGTGGCGAGGCGGCAGCAGGAGGCCCCACTAGCTAAAGTGGTGCTTCAGGTTAAGAACAGTTTCAGGTTAAGAACGGACCTCCGGAACAAATTAAGTACTTAACCCGAGGTACCACTGTAATGTATTTTAATATTCTGTTGGAAGCCGCCCAGAGTGGCTGGGGAAACACAGCCAGATGGGCGGGGTATAAATAATAATAAGAAGAAGAAGAAGAAGAAGAAGAAGTGCCACACCTGATGAACTGCTGGCTTTTCTTTTTCAAAGAGCAGCCCTCATGCTACCTGTCAACTTTCATATTGAGCACACGATCTAAATCTAATTTATCAGCAAAGCTTCCTGAACTACCATATTGGCTGCGCCGCATTTTAAACCAAGGTCTCTTCCGGACAACCCGAGTTTTGAGCCTTTTCTCCTGCTTTGCCTGCACAAAGTCTGCAGAGAGAGGAGACAAAAGCGCATCCCTTCCAATTTGCTTTCAGGGAGTTCATGTGATGTTTCATCCGTTATCCCACAATTCCCTGCCACTTTTATTTTAAATCTCAGTAACTCAGGTATTTAGGAGGCGGCGGGTGGGGAACAGGTTTGCTGCTTGAGTGCGTCAAATCCACACTTCAATAAGTACGCTACTTGGGTTTTCAGGTATGCAATGGAATCCTACCGGCAAAACACCAACAGTCTGGAAATACCCAAAGTTCTCACCGCACCCTCCTCTCCCCACAAAACCTTTATTTATTTATCCTTTCCCCCTTTTAACCTTTCATCTCACATGAAAGGGAGCTTAGCATCTGGGAAAGTAGAATGGTCCTCTGCGATTCTTATTTGGGTTTATGAGCATGGCAAGCTCCAGCCTGACATACCCTGGTCCATCTAGAATAATAATAATAATAATAATAATAATAATAATAATAATTTATTATTTATACCCCGCCCATCTGGCCGAGCTTCCCCAGCCACTCTGGGAGGCTTCCAACAAAACATTAAAATGCAGTAATGCATCAAACATTAAAAGCTTCCCTAAAGAGGGCTGCCTTCAGATGTCTTCTAAAAGTCTGGTAGTTGTTGTTCTCTTTGACATCTGGTGGGAGGGAGTTCCACAGGGTGGGTGCCACTACCAAGAAGAACCCTCTGCCTGGCTCCCTGTAACTTGGCTTCTCGCAGGGAGGGAACCGCCAGAAGGCCCTCGGCGCTGGATCTCAGTGTCCGGGCAGAACGATGGGAGTGGAGACGCTCCTTCAGGTATACAGTGGTGCCCCGCAAGACAAATGCCTCGCAAGATGAAAAACTTGCTAGACGAAAGGGTTTTGCGTTTTTTGAGTCGTTCCGCAAGACGAATTTCCCTATGGGCTTGCTTCGCAAGACGAAACGTCTTGCGAGTTCTTGCGAGTTTGTTTCCTTTTTCTTAAAGCCGCTAAGCCGCTAATAGCCGCTAAGCCGTTAATAGCCGCTAAGCCGCTAATAGCCGTGCTTCGCAAGACGAAAAAACCGCAAGACGAAGAGACTCGCGGAACGGATTAATTTCGTCTTGCGAGGCACCACTGTACTGGACCGAGGCTCAGTCCTGGGGTCCTTAGTGCTTTCTACCTACAACCCTGTGAGGTAGGCCAGGATGAGATCCAGCGACTCCGGTGAGCTTTCCTGGCAGACCTCGCCAGGGCCGGCTTACCCATAGGCACTAGGGGTATGGGGCACCTAGGCACCAGACTCTCAGGAGTGCCAGGCTGAGAGTCCAGGGCTGAGATTTGGAGTCTGGGGATTGAAGAGCCAGGTCAACAACTCTGGCCCCCTAAAAAAAAGCTCAACAGCCTGCCCCCCCCACTCAATGCTATATTTTGTCTGAGTAGACCTTCCACTCAATGCTATGTTTTGTCTGAGTAGCAGGGTGGATAAGAATCAATTATGTTTTTTTTTAAATAAAAAAATCGATTTTTAAAAAATTAAATCAGATTTTTTAAAAAAATTAAATCGGATTTTTAAAAATAAAATGCTTTAGGAGGAAAAATATTTCTCAAGATAGTTTTCTACTTAAGTTACATTATAGCCCAAAGGCTATTCATCAGGAAATAAGGATTTGTTTTAAGTTTTTCATGTGTGCTAAAACTCCATCTAAGTTTTTTTTTTTTTTTAATTGTTTAACCACATCAGTTAACAAACATGGATACATATGCTATAATGTTATTGTTTTAGTTAAATAAGTTGTTTAACTTGTTATTAAGGAAACAGTTATTTTTCTCCTTCTAATAAAGTACAGCAGAAAAGTTGTCCAAATATAAACAGTTAATTTATTAAACCTCACGATAATTTAATAATTATCTGTCTTATGTATTTCTAATAGTATAACCAAATCAGTCATTTTTGATGCGAGTGTAAAAACTACTCTGAAAATTTATTATTCCAAAATTGAAACCTTCACCTGGTTGTAAATATTAAGATTATAGCAGCAAGGGAAAAAATGGCTGAAATCAAAGTCTTGCTGACTAGTGATTTAAATCGATTTGATTTAAATCAAATCCACCCTGCTGAGTAGTGTTCAATACGGAGAGAGCCTCTTGGCAAGCAGGGGCCCATCAGTTTGGGATAAGTAATAACGATTAAACCGCCGCAATAATATATCATAACAGTGACAATTTATGTTGGAAATGCAAAGAAAAAGAAGATACCTTTTATCATATGTGGTGGACCTGCCCCAAGGTGAAAGACTTCTGGGAGAAGATTTATAATGAATTGGAAAAATAATGTTGAAATATACATTTATTAAGAAACCAGAGGCCTTTCTTCTTGGAATAACAGGTTTGGAATTGCCCAAGAAAGATGTTAAATTGTTTTTGTATGCCACAACCGCAGCAAGAATTTCGTTAGCGAAGAATTGGAAAACACTAGAAGTTCCAGCAGTGGAAGATTGGCAGATGAAGATGATGGATTTTTCAGAGCTAGCCAACCTGACTGGAAGAGTCCGCGACCAGAAGGAGGAGGAAGAATGGATAAAATTTAAAGACTATTTAGCTAAATGTGTTAAGATAACTTAATTGGAAAAGCTTGCAAATATTAGATAGGCTTAGGATTTAAATATGTAAAGATAGGAATTAAGATGTTTAAAGCTAGATTAGAAAGAATGAAAGGGATCAAGTTAACTTTTTGAGAAGATTGATTTTGGAAAACTGTTAAAATGATTTACAATGAAATTCAACCAGGGGGATTTGAGGAAGTCACTTAACAATGTTATTAAGATTGGTTTAATCGCAATTAGGATGTATGTTTGTTTGTCTTAAAGAAAATTACTTTTAAAAATTTGAAGAAAAAAACCCCGCCACAATAAATGAACCCGGAGTGATATCTCTCCCCTCGCACCACGCAGGTAGGCAAGTTTCAATGAATGGGAAGAGAGGTCTTCTTTCACACGGCCGGCTCTGACTTCCTCGGCAATTGATGTTCCTGCTGGCATCGCTCTTAGCGAAACCTGATCCTCAGATCCCAGTTCGTACCTGGCAGTTACAAATCACGAAAACTATAAAAACCCGCAGCTTCCTCCTTGAGATAAGGGGTGCTGAGGTGCCGTTCCGCTGGCAAAGGAGTCCTTGGAAATGTCTTGAGAATCTGGCTGCAATAAGAGCCGGGCCTTTTCTGGAACTACGGGGTTAGTCCAGCCTTTGCCAATCTGATTCCCTCCAGATGTTTTTGAACTAGAACTCCCAGCACCCAGAGCATCTGGAGGGAGCCAAGCTGGCAAAAGCTGGGCTGGTTTAGCCCATGTAAGGATCTGCAGCAGCGGCAGCAACAAAACAATGGTTCTTTATAATGTAGAATTAAAAATAAGAAATCTGGTCCTCTGCCTAACCGCACCCCTTTATTTGCTGAATTCGAGTAAGTCGGTTTCCTCCACCCTTTCCTTTTTCTCGGGCTTTTTCCCGCCTGCGCAGAAACCGCAGCAAAAGTGGCTTTCTCTGTGACCTTGACACCCACGCCGTTCAGAGGATCCGCTCGCTTGAAACTTGCTCTTTACGTTTTCATCCCCAAAGATCAGGGAGTGTTTTTGTGGGCGGCGGAGGCAGGTCTCACGAAGAACCAAAACGTGGGATGCTTTGCCTCTTCCTGTGCAATCTTATAAAAAAAACCCTCCATGGCCATTACTGCTATTGTAGACCTTGGTCTCAGGTCCAGGAGACTGCAAAGGACATGTCTTGACTCTCAGTTCGTGCTCAGCCTTGCAAAGCAAAAAATCCACAACTCTCTCTCTCTCTCGCTATTGGACCAGAGCCAAGGCCAGTCTAGTCCATTGACCTGAACTCTGCGATCATAAATAATAATAATAATAATAATAATAATTTTTTATTTATATCCCGCCCTCCCCAGCCGAAGCTGGGCTCAGAGTGGCTAACAACAATAAAAGTAACACAACATTCTAAAATCAATTCATTTTAAAATCAATTTCAAGGCGACCATTGGGCTAGAGTTCTGTGAGGATTACCAAAGGAGGGGGTCAGACTGTGCCTTGGTCAAAGGCCTGGTGGAACAGCTCTGTCTTGCAGGCCCTGCGGAAAGATGTCAAGTCCCGCAGGGCCCTAGTCTCTTGTGACAGAGCGTCCCACCAGATTGGGGCCAGTACTGAAAAGGCCCTGGCTCTGGTCGAGGCCAACCTAACCTCCCTGTGGCCCGGGACCTCCAGGATGTTTTTGTTTGAAAAACAAGTAAGGTCCTCTGTGGGACATGCCAGGAGAGGCGGTCCCGTAGGTACGAGGGTCCTAGTCCGTATAGGGCTTTAAAGGTTAAAACCAGCACCTTAAACTGGATCCTGTACTCCACCAGGAGCCAGTGCAGCTGGTATAGAACCGAGTGAATGTGATCCTGCGGCGAGGACCCCGTAAGGAGTCTCGCCGCGGCATTCTGCACCCACTGGAGTTTCTAGGTCAGTCTCAAGGGCAGCCCCGCGTAGAGCGAATTACAATAATCAAGGCTGGAGGTGACAGTTACATGGATCACAGTGGCTAGGTCAGGGCAAGAGAGATCATCTACAAGATGCCCCAACAGGGCAGGAGATAAGAGCAATAGCCTTCTACTGTTGATTCAGAAGCAGGCGTTCTCTGACCCTGCAGGTAGGCCATAGCCGTTGTGGCTAACAGTAGCCATTGTATTTCTTTAGCTGCAAGCTATAATGAAGATGAAGGCATGGAGATGTCGAGCCTTCAATTCGGATCTCCATTTGATGGCTGCCAATGCAAATAGAGAAACGTGCCGAAGCTCAACAAAAATCTTCCTGCGGCTAAAAGGATATTGTTGAGCAGGAGGGGCAAACTGTAAGTTGCACTTGGCTCCTAATTCATGTTGCTTAGAAACGATAGCTCAGTCGCTCTCAAAGGCTGTGGGCATGTATGCACACTGGCCTGGCAGGAGAGGATGGCGAGTGTGGCAGGGAGATTCAAGGACAAAGAAACGTTTAAACATTTCAATATAGCATAGCATAGTATCCAAATTATGAATTATGAATTATTTTTGAATTATGGTGCTGGAGGAGACTCAAGAGTCCCATGGACTGCAAGAAGATCAAACATGTCCATTCTTAAGGAAATCAGCCCTGAGTGCTCACTGGAAGGACAGATCCTGAAGCTGAGACTGCAATATTTTGGCCACCTCATGAGAAGAGAAGACTCCCTGGAAAAGACCCTGATGTTGGGAAAGATGGAGGGCACAAGGAGAAGGGGACGACAGAGGACGAGATGGTTGGATAGTGTTCTCGAAGATACCAGCATGAGTTTGACCAAACTGCGGGAGGCAGTGGAAGACAGAAGTGCCTGGCATGCTCTGGTCCAGGGGGTCACGAAGAGTCGGACACGACTAAACGACTCAACAACAACAACAGAGGGTTGGACTTGGCAGGGGGTTGGACTCGATGGCCCTTGTGGTCTCTTCCAACTCTATGATTCTATGATTCTATGAACAGTATCCAACTACAGTCATACCTCGGGTTGAAGTAGCTCCGGGTTGAGCATTTTCGGGCTGTGCTCCGCGGCGACCCAAAAGTAACAGAGTGCATTAGTTTTGGGTTTCGCTGCTCGCGCATGCGCAGATGCTCAAAATGACGTCATGCGCGTGCGCGGCAAATTGTGACCCGCGCACACGCAGACGCGGGTTGCATTTGCTTCAGGATGCGAACGGGGCTCCGGAACAGATTCTGTTCGCATCCAGAGGTACCACTGTAACTGGAACAAGGTGGAAGGTGTGCAGAAGAGGGAAACCAAGGTGGATCAAGGGTCCAGAAGCCAAGCCTGATGAGGAACGGTTGAAGGAGCTGGGCATGTTTAGCCTGGAAAAGAGGAGACTGAAAGGAGATACGATAGCCATCTTCAAATATCTCGAGGGCTGTCACATGGAACAGGGGAAAGCTTGTTTTCTCCTGCTCTGGAGGGCAGGACTCGGACCCATGGCTTCAACTTACAAGAAAGGAGATTGAAACTAAACATCAGGAAGGTGCTCTTTCTGACAGTAAGAGCTGTTTGACCATGGAATGGTCTCCCTCGGGAAGTGGTGGACTCTCCTTCCTTGGAGGTTTTTAAGCAGAGGTTGGATGGCCATCTGTCATGGATGCTTTAGCTGAGATTCCCCTGCATTGGAAGGGGGTTGGACTAGATGACCCAGGGGTCCCTTCCAACTCTACAATTCTATGATTCCATTTTTTTAGTTATTTGCAGGATACAGGTGACTCCCCATTTATGCAGGGGTTCTGTAACGGGCCCTTGTGCACGTACGCTGAGTTACGTAAAATGGGGAGCACACAGGAGAGTCTTCCTCTGTCCTCCTGCTCGCACGAGGGGAAGAAGATTCCCCGCTTGTGTCGGCTGTGACAGCAAAGCTCGGTTGACCAGGTGCCCTCCATTTCCCCTTCTGTGTGTGTGCGTGTGGTTGCGAGCAAACAGAACACAAATGAATGGGGAGTTGCCTGTATAGTTAGATGTTTAGGGAAGCTTTTAATGTTTAATAGATTATTGTATTTTAATATTCTGTTGGAAGCCGCCCAGAGTGGCTGGGGTAACCCAGCCAGATGGGTGGCGTTTAAATAATAAATTATTATTGTTATTGTTATCATCATCATCATCTCTTTTCCAAGAGCCTCTAGTGACACTGAGGACAACACTGGGTGTGTTTTCCAATGTATTTTTTGTTTTTCACCACTAGAAAATTTGCTGTGGGTGTGAGCAGATTCTTCTTCTGAAACGGTGGCTCAGAGAAAAATGTCTGAGAACCACTGCTGTAGGCCACATCCTTAGAAGTACAGGAAGCTAAAAAAAATCAGGTCAGGCTATCATAAAAACATAAGAAAAGGCTGCTTGGACCAAGTCCATGGTCCCTCTAGTTGATTGGAAGGTTGGCGGTTCGAATCCCCGTGACGGGGTGAGCTCCCGTTGCTCGGTCCTTGCTCCTGCCAACCTAGCAGTTCGAAAGCAGGCCAGTGCAAGTAGATAAATAGGTACCACTGCCGCAGGAAGGTATACGGCGTTTCGGTGCACTCCGGTTTTCGTCACGGTGTTCCATTGCACCAGAAGCAGTTTAGTCATGCTGGCAACATGACCCGGAAAGCTGCCTGCGGACAAACGCCGGCTCCCTCGGCCTGAAAGCGAGATGAGTGCCACACCCAAAGGTTAAGTCCACCTTTGACTGGACTTAACCATCCAGGAGGCCTTTAGCTTTACTTTTATACCATCTAGTCAAACACCCTGTTCTCACAATGGCCAACCAGATGCCTGGAAGTATCTGAACACAAGAGCAACTCTTCTCCTCCAGCCATGGAGACAAGGCATAGCTATTGTGGCTGGTGGCCATCAACAGCCCTTCCCTCCACGAACTTCTCTAAACTTCTTTTAAAGCCATCTAGGTCATCGCTGCCTCTTGTTGGAGAGAGTTCCACAGTTTAACTATGGGCTGCATTAAAGGTGTTGATCTTTAAAGCCCTAAACGGCCTCGGCCCAGTATACCTGAAGGAGCGTCTCCACCCCCATCGTTCAGCCCGGACACTGAGATCCAGCACCGAGGGCCTTCTGGCGATTCCCTCCCTGCGAGAAACAAAGCTACAGGGAACCAGGCAGAGGGCCTTCTCGGTGGTGGCGCCCTCCCTGTGGAACGCCCTCCCATCAGATGTCAAAGAGAACAACAACTACCAGACTTTTAGAAGACATCTGAAGGCATCCCTGTAAGCTTTTAAAGTTTAAGAGGTTATTGTATTTTAATATTCTGTTGAAAGCCACCCAGATTGGCTGGGGAGACCCAGCCAGAGGGGCGGGGTACAAATAAAAAATTATTATTATTATTATTATTATTATTATTATTATTATTATTATTGGTTAGGAGAACAGAGCCTCCGCAGTATATCTCTGAAGGCCAATTGTGGTTTTTTTGGGGGGGTGGGAAAGAAAGGCAGTTTCCTGTATGTCCTACTTGGGAGTTTCTCACAGCAATTTGGCTGGTCACAATACTGGAGCAGGTGCACTTTTTAAGATTTGAAAAGGCTATCTGGATTTTTAGTGCACCAAACCTGAGATCTCCTTAAGATGTCATATGCCAAATATAGCCGAGGACTAAACTCTAAATACTATGTGCCATTGCATGTCACTATCAAACGCAGTAAGTCTCTGTTAAGTCCTAACAGACAGCAAATACTGTGAAATGCCAAATTCTGCCTAATATCCAGTAATAAGCATCAAACATTTATTTAACAAGATATACATACCACAATAAAATAAAACCTCTAAGCGATTAAGCTAAAGTAATATAAAATATTCATAAGGAAATACTGAATAAAATCAACAGACTTTAAAAAAACCAAAAGATAGAAAGCAATTAGCAAAATATAGCTAAAACCAACGGTTTTTAAACCAAATGTGTATAACCACTCATACATGTCGCCTGTGCAGGTTTGTCTAAACAAAAGCCTTTTTAGCAGGCATGGAAAGCAGTACAATGAAGGCACTTGCCTAATACTGGAATTGAGCATC
Source organism: Podarcis pityusensis (assembly GCF_964106645.2). Classification (NCBI taxonomy): domain Eukaryota; kingdom Metazoa; phylum Chordata; class Lepidosauria; order Squamata; family Lacertidae; genus Podarcis; species Podarcis pityusensis. The sequence goes on along the minus strand of NC_138035.1, from coordinate 9,620,172 downwards.
ATAGGATTTCAAGGTCATATTAAAATTATTTGGCAAATTATAGAGCAGACTATACAGTACATACCTGGAAAATTGTATTAGTTAAACAATTCCTGGAAACTCTTTCGAGGCTGAAACTGCAGTGCAGAATTTTGGCTTTTCAGAATTTTTTTGCATTTCAGCTCAGATATAAAGCAATAACCGAGAGTGCAAGACGCAACTTAAAATGGCCCCGAATTAAGACAGTATGCATAAAAACAAAGGAAGTTGTACAGACTTGAACCAAAATCTATCTCAATGTTAGTGGGAGAAATTAGATTCAGTTCACATTTAAAAGTGAATCAGTCTAAGTCACTTCCCCAAACAATACAGAAACTCGAAACACAGCTATCCTTTGAAATTCATGCTTCTTTGAATTTCGCCATGCAGTTCTCCAGCAAAGCAATGGTTACAAAAATGCCTAAATTGGGGGTAAAGTCTGCATTACTGTGTTAGAAAAAAACAGCACGCCAAAGAAATGCTTTGCATTAGCGGGAATTTGCTTTGTGAAATTGCGAATATTAGGCAAAAATTGCATACAAAAAAACGTGCACGTTAAAAGCTGGTGAATTTTCACGACGATTTAAAAAAATTGCAGACCAGTGTGAAACGCCGGAGAACTGAATGTGAAGATTGCAAAAACGAAATACTCAGTACATCCTGAATATCTAGGAGCTGCAATGTGCAAAGGAGACAGCAGATTAGTCTACACTGTCCAAGTCAGAACATCCTACAGAAGGAGAAAGGAGAAAGGAGCGAAGGGGTGTCATGGCCAGGAAGATGCATGAAGTAGAACCTAATCAGCACATGGTCACATGAAGGTCTCCTTAGTCAGAGCATTGCTCTGTCTTGCCCAGGACTGACTGAGCAACAGCAGAAGCATTTCTCTTGGGTACCAAGAAGACGGTTCTTCCTGCCCCCTTGCACGGGGAACAGCCAGAAATTTCCACATGCAAAGCCAGCCGGTCTATCGCGATGAGCTCTCCATGTGGGAAGCATCTGCCGCAAACTACAGAGAGCTAAACGCACCCCCTCCCAATTGTTTCATTACTGGGGTCCAAATCTTGCATTACGCCTTTAGGAAGCTGCAGGTAAGCCCTGATCTCTCCGCGGATGCCCTCTCATCCCCCACAATCTTCCATCTGCAATACAGACACTGTGAGCCTTTGTAGGGCTGTGGTGAGAATCATGCAACATGATTTGGGATGTTCAGCTCAAGCCAGGAAGGAGAAAAGAACAAAGGCAACCAAACCGCCCTGTTGTCAGCACTGTCGTTAGAAAATAAGCCAAGTGGGAATCGGGTTCTGATTTTAGGAAAAACCAGAAAAAGCAATCTATGGCAGGCTGGTGGTGGTTCTACATTAGAGGTCTCTTTTAGTCCCTGGACCTGATGTGCAACACTCACCCCAATGTTTAAAGCATGTTACTCCTTGATGTACCTTCCTCCTCCATCTTCAGGATAGCTCAGTCCGCAGAGAACGAGATACTGAATCTTAAGGTTGTGGGTTCGAGCCCCACATTGGGCAAAAATATTCCTGTGCTGCAGGGGGTTGGGCTGGATGACCCCTGGAGGTCCCTTCCAACTCTACAAGTCTACGATTGTGAGCTAAACCAGTCGCACTGCAGCAGCAGAGGAAGACGAGGGAGAGGGGAGGAGAGAAAGCCTGGGGTCCGCAGACAACCGTACTCATCAGCCTCAGTTGTCCGCCTCTAAAATGGGAACAGAGATAAGCTTCCTCGCGGTGACCGTTTGAAATGCCGGCGAGGTTGCAAAGCGTCTTGAAAGCACGCAGTGGAAATGATTGAAAACCAACCCACGAGCCTCTCAACCCAGAATTAAAATGGCATTTTGACTTACTCTGAGACTGGGATCCCAGGCAGTCCTCATGATGACAAAGGCAGCAAGTTCATTTCATCTCAGGCACCAAATCCACTTGCTGCCTGGCGTGCACACGAAGTAGCCCTCTTCTCCTTTTCCTGGCGGTGCTCCTGGACGGCTCCCGAAATCTGCTGCGAGCGAAAGGGAAAGGAGGAACTGTGGTGAGGCTTCTGTCTGTGACCCCTCCTCCTATCTGAGCCAGTGGGTCAAGAATCCACCCTCAGCGAACACTCTGCAAAGATTATCCTTATTTCCCCATCCTCCTCTTCCTCTCTGCTGAAAGAGCTGCCTATTTCTTGCCTGTGGCTGCTCTCGGAGAAGCTGATCTTTGCCTGAGCTGCCGGGGCCCAGGACCGTGCAGTTTGGAGACGCAAGCCAAGAGGCGAACGAGAGATAAGATATGCACAAAAAATTCCTCCAAAACGAAAGCAAGGCACACCTTCAGCCAACACCTCCCAAACTCACAGCGCATGCTTGTATTCTGGGTTCCCTGATTCCCGCACACTCCCTTTCCGTTCCCCAAAAGCGGAGTGCGGCGCCATCCACGACGAACCGTTTGTACTCCACATGCAAATTACGGAACGTGGTGGACACACACCATCCCTGGCTGTGTGCACAAGGCAGCCTCCTCTCCCCGCTGCCTGATTCAAGGAGCTGCTTGAATCTGGTTTCATAACAGGCTCTTGACTAACCGGCAACTCTCTCACACACACATCGCAGAACGGGCTTGTGAGGAGAAGCTCACAGGAAACTGTCCTCGGCTGCCAATGCGCACCCTCCTTGCGGGCTTATGAATCCTTCACGGTGGAGAAATTAAGCAGCGCTCGGGTCCTATGGTCCCAACGCACTGCAAACCTCAACATTCATGGACAGGCAGGTCTCTGCATCAAATCTGTCTATCCGTGCTTAAATGGAACTTCCACAGCCAGAGGCACTGTATCTCTGGGTACCAGAGGTGGGAGGAGGAGAAGAGCAAGAGAAATGACCAGAGGTGCCTGGCTGGCCATAGTTGCGCAGCAGGACTGGGCAGACCCCAGGGCTTGCAGGGCAAAGCAATTCTTATGCACTTAAGCATTAGAGCACATGGCTTTTGTGCAGAAGGTCCCAGGTGCAACGCGCAGAATCTCCAGGTAGGAGCTGGAGAGACCCCTGCCTGAAACCCTCCCAAGCAGCTGCCAGCCAGTGGGGGCAATGCTGGGGTAGATGGGCCAATGCTTTGGTCCAGTATAAGGCAGCTTCCTAAGGTTCCTGTCATCATGATTCGTATAGTCCTTTTCATTTGCTATGCGCTCAGCTTCCTTCACCCTGGGCCATGCTGGGTTTCACAAAATGCAAGGTGCCAGAACTGGGAATCTTAGTACCTCCACTTGCATCCCCAGCATCAAATGCACATAGAAGCAAAATAACTGAAAAGTATAAGGCAGTGCCTTATTCCAGCTTAGGCTATTTGTCCATCTAGCCCAGTTTTCTATACTCTGACTGGCAGAAGTTCTCCCAAGGTCTTACAGAACCCTAGAATTGTAGAGTCGGAAGGGACCTCCAGAGCCATCTAGTCCAACCCCCTGCAATGTAGGAATCTCAACTTAAGCATCCATGAGAGATGACCATCCAACCTCTGCTTAAAAATTTTCAAGGAAGGAGAGTCCGCCACCTTCCAAAGAAGTCCATTCCACAACTCTTGCTGTCAGAAAGTTCTTAGTCAGAATCTCCCTTCTTGTAACGTGGAGCCACTGGTTTGATTCCTACCCTCCAGAGAAGCATAATACAAGCTTGCTCTACCCTCTGTGTGACAGCCCTTCAGATTAATTTGAAGATGGCTAGCTTATCTCCTCTTAGTCTCCTCTTTCCTAGACTCAACATACCCAACTCCCTCAGCCGTTCCTCATAAGGCTTGGTTTTTTTTCCTGGGCAGAGGAGGGTCTTTCTCATCATCCCCTCCCTTACCCTCCTGAAAGGAGATGGCGGGGACTGAATTTGGCACCTGTTGCATGAAAAGCAGGTGCTCAGCCGCTCAGTGGTCCCTCCCTGGTGCATAAACTGGCAAACACACATGGCAGGATGGTTAGGCACTAAACAAGATAACCACACACACACACACACACACACAGCCCACTCAAAGGAATCCTAAACTTAGTTCAAAACACACTTGCAAGCAGCCACGTTCCCAAACTTACATCTTAGCTTTCAGCACTCCATCGGCTGATTCTGCGAGATGGTCCTGGGCATGGAACAGGAGAGAACGAAACGCTCCTTTTTCTTTCCCACAGGGCAAACAGGATCATTCCTATGCTTATCCACCTTTGGGCTCCACAAAATCCATCCTCGGTTTCTAAAAACCAGTGCTGCTTCTGTCTCAAAATGCAACCGCTTCAATCGAGCTCTCTCTGTGTGTGTGGTTCAGCAGATCAGCATGCAACTTTCATTTTTCTTTTTTTGCTTCCGAAAGTTTCGCTCTGATTCAGAGGCAACGACGAAAAGAAAGAAACACCCCCCATCTAGAAAACCTGCCTGCCATATGCGAACAGAAACCCTCGCTCCTTGCAAACAACAATTGCAGCTTTCTGAATCCGGCAAACAAACGGGTTCTCTGGCAAAACGCTGGGACGAACGCAGATTCCCCAGGGAAAATGACTTGGCCTCCGATTAGCATACAAAAGCCATGAAACTGGCCACGTGCCTCGCTGACCACTAACAGAACCAGCTCCTGAATCATCCCGGCCACAGGATGACTCCTTGCACATTTATTTCCTCTCCCTTCCAACCCCTCCTGCCTGGGGTTACTGAGTGTCGCTGGGGGACCCTGAGCTGCCTCCGTGCGCTGATGGGAATTCCAACCCGGGTTGCACTCTGCAGCCATAATGATGCGGCCAGCTGCCAGCCCCTCGCTTTGAGTCAGCCCTCAGCTATACACCGAAGGATATTAGTCAGGGGCCAGGCAGCGCGTGTTTCGTAGTGAGTAGCTGCTCAGGCTCTCGTGCAATGCCGCTTCCGAGAAATGCAAGATCCTGGCAACGCCCAGAGCACAGGAAAATTCCACAAACAGAGAGAGAGAGAGAGAGAGAGAGAGAGAGAGAAGGGAAGACCAAAAGGAAAGGGGGAAAAGAGGGAGGCAGGGTAGGGTGGGGAGAGAAGCGAAGAGAGCGAACTGCAAAAAGTCTGGTGCTGGAACCCATGCTGGAACCCAAGCAAGAAGTTGCTTTCGGAGCCGGTGCAGTAATCAACAGAGGGGAGAGTATTATTGGGGGAGAGAAACGTCACCCCACAAAATGAGATTTGAGAGTCTTCCAGAAAAACAATCTCTCAAAGGACCTGTTGATGGCATTTTACCATTGTACTGCTGAGAGTGTATTAACTTATTATGGTCTGTGTGTGTGGTTTGGGAGCTGTACGGTCAGGGAAAAAACAACACTGTCCAGGGTTGTAAAGACTGCAGAGAGAATAATTGGGTGCACTCTTCCCACTTTGGATCAAATCTATGCTTCCAGGTGCCATAAGAAAGCTGCAGAGATAGTGCAGGATAGTGCGCACCCCGGAAATGATCTCTTTCAGCTCCTGCCTTCTGGAAGAAGGTAAAAAGGTAAAGGTAAAGGTAAAGGTACCCCTGCCCATACGGGCCAGTCGTGTCCGACTCTAGGGTTGTGCGCCCATCTCACTTAAGAGGCCGGGGGCCAGCGCTGTCCGGAGACACTTCCAGGTCACGTGGCCAGCGTGACGAAGCTGTTCTGGCGAGCCAGCACAGCACACAGAAACGCCGTTTACCTTCCCGCTATAAAGCGGTACCTATTTATCTACTTGCACTTAGGGGTGTTTTCGAACTGCTAGGTTGGCAGGCGCTGGGACCGAAAGACGGGAGCTTACCCCGCCGCAGGGATTCGAACCGCCGACCATATGATCGGCAAGTCCTAGGCACTGAGGTTTTACCCACAGCGCCACCCGTGTCCCATCTGGAAGAAGGTACAGGGTTTTAAAAACTAGGACTAGCTGCCTGAGAAACAGTTTCTACCCAAATGCGATTTTGGTTTTAAACGCCTTGTAAGGAGTCTGTATGGGAGTATATTGTATTTAAAAATGGGGCATCAGAGTTTTTAGGTGCTAACTAGGTTGGGATAGCTGGGATAGCAGGCTTGTTGGGTTTTGAATGTCTGATGTATATTTTTCAATTTCGTTGTTCTGTATGGGACAATGACAATAAAGATTATCGTGGCTCTCCTGTGCATGATTAGAAAAATAATCAACGGAAAGAAGCGAATGAAACTGGAAGCTGGTGTTGGTGTTGAGGTTAACTCTTTTCAGGTTCGCATAAGGGGGGGGGAAGAAGACTAAAGCTTGGGGTGAATTAACTCAGTGTCGTGGGATGGTTAAGTGGGTTGCTGAAAGGAGGAGTGGACAACCTGTGACTGTGGTGATGCTGTGACGACTAGCACACCTGGAAGGTGTTTGCGGGACTCTTGAGGGAGACAGTGGGCAGGCTATGAAACAAAAGCCAGGCCTACAAAGCTGTGCAGCTGCTACGTATAGACCAAACCAGAGGTGGTGTGGTGTAGTGGTTAGAGCGTTGGGAGACAAGGGCTCAAAGCCCCGTTCAGCCACAAAGCCTTGCAGCAGTCACTCATTCTCTGCCTGACGTACCTCACAGGGTTGTTGGGCGGATAAAATGGGGGGGAGAGAGAAGAGAGAATGACATACGCCACCATGAGCAACTTGAGAGGGAAAGTTGGATAGACATGCAATGAGGAATAAATGAATAAAGTAACAGCACACACAGTGGAGAGGACTGCACAAGGGATTAGAACACCCCGGTTCTGACATGCTTGCACAAATTGGCCTCCACCGACAACGCTGGTTTTCCACAACCTGCTTTTAATGTGGCCGAACTAGATGTGTGAAATGTGATGTCTTCCATAGGTAAAGGGACCCCTGACCATTAGGTCCAGTCGTGGCTGACTCTGGGGTTGCGTGCTCATCTCGCTTTATTGGCCGAGGGAGCTGGCGTACAGCTTCCGGGTCATGTGGCCAGCATGACTAAGCCGCTTCTGGCAAACCAGAGCAGCACCCGGAAATGCCGTTTACCTTCCCGCCGGAGTGGTACCTATTTATCTACTTGCACTCTGACGTGCTTTCGAACTGCTAGGTTGGCAGGAGCAGGGACCAAGCAACGGGAGCTCACCCCGTCGCAGGGATTCAAACTGCCAACCTTCTGATCGGCAAGTCCTAGGCTCTGTGGTTTAACCCACAGTGCCACCCGCGTCCCTCAGGTGTCTTCAATACACTTGCTTTATTTTTAAGCGGCAGGTGCAGCCAGGGGAGAGATTGCAGCTAGGACAGTGGGAATGGGGCTGATTCCCAGAGCATCCTGTTAAGAGAGTCGTCTCTCTGTGAACAGCTGCTATTTGCTCCAGGAAGGGAAGCTTCCCTAGCAGTTTGGGGTAGGTGGGACAGCCACTGGAGCAAAAAGATAAGGAAAAGGCAATCATTTGTTTTGCATGGATCTCTCTCTCATACACACTCTGCACATGCACAGAAGCACACTCATCCTATTCCAGAATGGTAGATGGGTTCATCTTCTGTAGCAAAAGCAACAGCACCCTCTAACAAAGGCGAACAAGTTCTGAAGAAAGCCTCCAAACAACAGAACAGAGACTTGCGATTGTCCGTGATCTTGGACTCCAGCTCCCATCATCCCTGACCACCTGCTGGCTGGAGCCGATGGAATGTCTTGAGCCCAACAAAACCTGGACAGAGCCACAGGTTCCCCATCCCTCCACCAGAGCTCTAATAATAATAATAATAATAATACTTTTTTTCCTTATACCCCGCCCTTCCCGGCTCAGAAAACCGGGCTCAGGGCAGCTAACAACAAATTTATTTTATTTTTTTAAATAATATTTATTACTTTTCCAACAATTTAAACACTACAAAAACAATACAATACAAAAACACTACAAAAACAATACAATACAAAAACACTACATAACACTAACACATTAAACACATTAAACTAACAAAACAAAAACAGTTTAAAATAAATCAAACAATTTCAATATCTTATCTTTCATTCACTTATTTCCACGACCTCCTCACACCTCCCTTTTTGTATTCCACTTCTGTTAATTGTTTCAGCAATTCCTTTCCATCTTCCTCTGTTTTCTATCCTATAATTATCTTAACACATTCTAACCTTATTTTTTCCTTTTTGTTAGCTAACAACAAATTTAAAACACTTAATTGATGCAACAAAAAACAGCATAAAATACAGTATGAAACGTGAATAATAATAAATTCAGAATTCAAAAATCAATTTAGGGGGGAAATCCATCCAATAAACATTAGATGATCACCAGGGCTAGCTGGCTAAATTAGTCCTGTTTGGGCCAGCGAGGAGACCAGGGGAGAATTAGCTGTGGGATCCCAGAGCGGGGAATCTTCATATAAAGGGGACGGGGAGGGAAGGAAGGGGAATAAAAGATCAGGCTAAGTTCAAATTGAAAGCCAGGTGGAATAGCTCTGTCTTACATGCCCTGCGGAAGGAAGTTAAATCCTGCAGGGCCCTGGTCTCATGGGACAGAGCATTCCACCAGGTCGGAGCTGTCACTGAGAAGGCCCTGGCCCTGGTGGAGGATAATCTGACTTCCTTAGGGCCTGGGACCTCTAAACTATCATTATTCATAGACCTCAGAGGTGTTGAGGTGGAAATGGGAGACTTGGCATTATTCTGATACCGTTCTCCATGCGCAGTTCAGTTGTCTTAGGCACACACTGTAGACCATATGTGTGGTCCCAAGGTGTGGTCTGAAGTCACACAAGGCTGCTGCCACATCTGGGTCTGCTCAAGGCTCGGATTGGTCCCAGAGCTCACCATGGAGACAGATTGATGGTTAAACCACTCTGGGAATCGTAGCTCTGGGAGGGGAATCGGATCACCTAAGAACTCTGAGATCCCTTAAGCCAGGCATAGGCAAACTCGGCCCTCCAGATGTTTTGGGACTACAACTCCCATCATCCCTGACCACTGGTCCTGTTAGCTAGGGGTTATGGGAGTTGTAGTCCCAAAACATCTGGAGGGCCGAGTTTGCCTATGCCCGCCTTAAACAACTACAGTTCTCAGAATTATTTGGAAAAGCCTTGTGGGATATCTTCAGGAAGGGCTAAGGAGCAAACGCTACACAAATCCAGAGTGGAATCCCTAAGATGGTTGGATGGCACCTTGTACACCTCTTTCCGGCAACTCCTGCAGCCAAGCTGGTGCCAGACGTCTTGCTCTGCTTTCCTTTGGACCACAACAGTGAGGCCGAGAGGGGGGTGTTGTCGTCTGGGCGGCCCAGGACCTCCACGCATACTGCCCAGGCCTGCACCCCAGGGAGGTCACTTAGGTGTTGCTAATGCAGTGGTTTGGCATCACCCCAATAATAATAATAATAATAATAAATTTTATTTATACCCTGTCCTCCCTGACCAGAGTCGGGCTCAGGCGGCTAACACCAGTAAAATTACAATAAAAACATAATAGGAAAAAACAAACCAATTTAAAATGCAGCCTCATTTTAAATGCAGCCCATAGATCAAAACCATAAGGGGAGGGAAACATAAGGGTCAGACTGAGTCCAAACCAAAGGCCAGGCGGAACAGCTCTGTCTTGCAGGCCCTGCGGAAAGATGTCAAGTCCCGCAGGGCCCTAGTCTCTTGTGACAGAGCGTTCCACCAAGTCGGGGCCAGTGCTGAGAAGGCCCTGGCCCTAGTTGAGACCCATCTAACCACCTTGCAACTTGGGACCTCCAAAATGTTGTCATTTGTGGACCTTAAGGTCCTCCGTGGGGCATACCAGGCGGTCCTGTAGGTACAAGGATCCTAGGCCACATAGGGCTTTAAAGGTCAAAACCAGCACCTTAAACCTGACCCTGTACTCCACCAGGAGCCAGTGCAGTTGGTAAAGCACTGGATGAATGTGATACCAAGGCAAGGACCCCGTAAGGAGCCTCGCCGTGGCATTCTGCACCTGCTGGAGTTTCTGGGTCAGCTTCAAGGGCAGCCCCAAGTAGAGTGAATTACAATAATCAAGCCTGGAGGTGACCGTCGCATGGATCACTGTGGCCAAGAGGTGCACTCCATTGTGTCTCAAGACAGACAAGATGCCGGCAACAACACAGCACACCCATTGCATGCTGCAAAGGTGGCCTAAGGGTGCCTTCAGACCACCGTTCTTTTGCGGGACGGATTCAAGAGCATACCAGAACTTTAGGTTTCCTCGGTTAAAATGGGCAGAACGGCTCTGTTGCCCTGACATAACAAATCCACGTTAAAAAGAAGAGGAATCGTAACTCGCTGTGCTTTGGAAAGCGATGGGAGAAACAAAAGCACCAGCAAGTGTGTGAGATGAGCGAATGACTAACGGGAAGATGAAGAAACACCCCACAAGCAAATCTGGATGAATACAGGGCGGGAAGGCTGGTGCTTGTATAACCGCCTTGTAAACAAATCAGAACAAGCGGATATAATCTAACCTCCATGCCAGATTTCTGCATAAATAGGTCATCTGGAAGAGCCCTGTCAGGGTAGACAATAGGGAGTTAGATGGACCGATTCAGTACAGTGGTACCTTGGGTTACAGACGCTTCAGGTTACAGACTCCACTAATCCAGAAACAGTACCTCAGGTTAAGAACTTTGCTTCAGGATGAGAACAGAAATCGTGCTCCAGCGGGGCGGCAGCAGCAGGAGGCCCCATTAGCTAAAGTGGTGCTTCAGGTTAAGAACAGTTTCAGGTTAAGAACGGACCTCCGGAACGAATTAAGTACTTAACCTGAGGTACCACTGTATAAGGCAGCTTGCAGGGCATGCCCACCCCAATACCTTTTGCCCAAAAAGCCTAATAATGTCATCCTCAGCATCAGGGGTTACTTCACTTTCTCATCTTCCACTGCAGTAATAAGTCATTGTTTTGCATCCTAGAGAGGACGGACAGGTCAGGACCTGTGCACAAAGGACAAACGGACACAGATCGGACATCCGAAACGGCAACATTTGAAAGCCAATGCAGGAAGGGGGCATTTCGGCCTCACGAAATGTTCTGCAACTGATCCACTGGGAAGACCTGAGCAAAGGTGCATCGGAGGGAAAACTGCAATGGGAAATCACTGAACTACAGTTCATCAATGCTCACCCATGTGGACAGTGCGTTTTTTTAACACGCGAAATGCGTTAATTGCCAATGCTGGGCTGTCAGTGTTACCAACAACCGTCTTGTTCATTACTGACATGGAGACAAACAGAAGAAGACGCCTTCACCCCGGTATGGCTCCCCTTTATCACATACACAGCCCAACAATGTCAAAATCCACCAACAGCATACTAATCAATAAGGCTAACCTGATCCAAAACACCCACCCACCTCACTCACACACGAAAACAAAGATCACCACAGCCAATCACAAACAAACAACCACACCCTAGGCCAACCCCAACCTCTCTCACCACCAAAGGAACACAAGTGAACAGCACATGCAACGCTGACACCAAACCCTACATACATTAAGCAAAATAGAAATATTGCCACCAGACCCCCCCATCTCCCCCCCTTCCTCCCCCAATGTCTCAACAAATGAAACTGATTTGTAAAAATGTTACATGGAAAAAATACGAGAGACATTACACATACTTCTGTAAAACAAGAAAACCTTTAATTAAAAAACAAACAAACCAACGACCGTCTTGGAAATTTCCGCTATCAGCCGCATAGTTATCACTGTCTCCGAACGTTATTGGTTTCATTTGCCTCTGATCTCGCTGCGGACCATGCCCACAGCATCACAAACCCAAGTGCGCCTATGTACCTGCCGCTCAGGATAATTCAGCATGGGTGGTGGACGGAAAGCAGACCGTAGTTCCCCAAACTTTATGCCATAATAAACTGGTTAATCTTCAAGGCGCCACGAGGCTCGGTTGGTTTTACTAACTGGAAAATGTTTTGCAAGGTTCCTGGTGATTCCTGAACTGCAGAGGGATGGACTAGATGACTGGCGGTGTCTTTCCCAATGCATTCTGTGAAATCTCCAAACAGAGACCAGAGTGGGATGAAGCTATATCCCTGGCAATAATAGTTCTATTCACACTGCTTCTGGCTCTCTGGGAGGGAAACAAGACAATCAAAATCCCCTTCTTTCCCCAAACCCTCCTGTCTCTGCCTCCAGTAGATGACCTGACCAGTAGGAATGTAGCCCTGGCAGGGTGCAAACATTCAGATCTTTTATTACTCAGATCAGATTCATGTCAGCCTCGTTGACTAAGGGGAGTGAGCAGCGCCGCAAGTAGCCGTTTCACTCACACCTGCCACAGAGACAAATCCTTATTTGGACCAGTCATTGATACTTGACGGACGGAAAAGGATGTTGATTTTAGAGAAGAGAAACAGGAGACTCACTGCAGCGTTTTTTCGGCATTACAAATGTTTTTTAAGCACTCGACGAGAATTAATTTTCCAGAAGAAAGGATTTCCCCCAGGGCATGTTTCAGCAGAAGTATTTCCCTCACTCCAGTTTTTTTGCAGAATTTGGTGTGTGCAGAAAATCCCCCTGTGCCCTCACCAAAAATGTGTAGTGAAATTGTTCTAAGTTAGCAGAGAGGACACAAATAGCTGTCTACTCATATGAGGAGGGTCTTCTTCTGAGATATATAGATCCCAGGCACTGAGGGGCTTTTAAATCTGCAGGTGGCATTCACAGAATCATAGAATTGGAGAGTTGGAAGGAACCTCTAATTCAACCGCCTGCAGTGCAGGAATTCAACTCAGAGTTTTGCTTCAGAGAAGACCTATTGAAATCAATGGGTCTGATTTCAATTTATTGGTCAGTTTACTCTTAGCAGCTGGATAAAAGTTTTCTCCCTGATAACACTAGAATTTGTGGACATTCACTGATGATGGAAGATTCAGGAAAGATAAAATAAACAACTTCTTCATGCAGAGCATAGTTATAACCTATGGAACTCTCTCCCACAAGGGACACTGATGGCCACCAACCTAAATTGATGGCGTATATACCTGCCACTTTGTGCCGTAATAAATTGGTTAATCTTCAGGGTGCCGCAAGGCTTGGCTGATTTTACTAAGAAGGCTACCCTTCTGGGAAATATTTTGCAAGGTTCACGAAGAATTATAAAAGCAGGGGGCTGGAATAGATGACCCGTGGGGTCCCTTTCCAATTCTATGATTCCATCTCTGCAAGGAAACGCAGGCTGAAGCCAGCAGATTTTCAGAAAACAATCGCGCAGAGCATTTTAAAACTCCCAGGAAACCTTCAAAGAAAGTGCAGGGCTTTTTCTGCGAAGAATGCAAAATAATAATAATATATTATTATTATTTATACCCTGCCCATCTGGCTGGGTTTCCCCAGCCACTCTGGGCGGCTTCCAATAAAAAATTAAGTGCAAGTGTTCTGCAAAGCGGTATGCCACCTTCCCTGCTACATGCAGCCTTGTTTGCAAAGAAGAAGAAAAAGACGAAGAAATCCTGTAAGTTGAAAGCCCTGCTTTTCATCTACCCAACCCCAGCACTGAGGGTTCTAGAGCTTCCTGCCATAAAACCACAATCTGAGAGAACAAACAAGTCAAAACCAGGGCAAAGATCCTCTCACACCAAGCCATGTGTCTTGATTATCCAAAAGCGAGTCTATGCCGAAACTTCAATTACCCCCGTTAAAATCAGGGTGAAGAGGGGATGGAGATGGCCCCAGGATGGTGGGTGCAAGCTTAAAGTCTAGGCAGCGGGGAAGAAGCAATCAAGATTGCCGCAGGCGAAGCACCCTTCGTCTTAACCGAAAAAGACCCACAACAGCAACCCACCGAAGAGTTACGTTCCTCTGTGAATTTAGAACAGCAGTCTGAATCACCATACTAATTTGCAGATTCATAATTTCTGTGCGTATACTACTTTATTTGTCTCCATCTCACTACATTATCATTTATTCAATTTATATACCGCCCTTTATCAAAAGATCCCAGGGCTGATTAAAAACACAATACAGAACATCAATGATGAAAATATATTATGTTACATTGAGCATGAATTAGGACATCAATCTGTTGTCACTTTAGGGAACATTTGCAATTTGGCTTGTGCTTTCTTTTCTACGACTAGGCAAGACTTCCTGGAGATTTAGCTGAGATTCCTGCATTGCAGGGGTTGGACCCTCAAGATCCCTTCCAACTCTAGGATCCTACGATGCCTGTTTGCTGAGCTTCTTGTAGTATCGGCAATGCTGTAGAAATGAATGAAAACTACTTAGCTCATGCCCAGGGAAACTCTTTTCTATCATTACTTCACATATTCCAACCTCCCAGCACCCAAACTGTGCCCAGGGCTATGTTTCAGGGGAAGCACCCAGGATCCAAATTTTTTCAGTGAACAGCGAAATCCTTTGAACATTTACTTGGAAGTTAAAGCCCACTGGCAGACTTAAAAGGTAAAGGTAAAGGGACCCCTGACCATCAGAACCTTCTGATTGGCAAGTCCTAGGCTCTGTGGTTTAACCCACAGCGCCACCCGCATCTAGTAAAGGTAAAGGGACCCCTGACCATTAGGTCCAGTCGTGACCGACTCTGGGGTTGCGGCGCTCATCTCGCTTTATTGGCCGAGGGAGCCGGCGTACAGCTTCCGGGTCATGTGGCCCGCATGACTAAGCCGCTTCTGACGAACCAGAGCAGCACACAGAAACACCGTTTACCTTCCCACTGGAGCAGTACCTATTTATCTACTTGCGCTGGTGTGCTTTTGAACTGCTAGGTTGGCAGGAGCAGGGACCGAGCAACGGGAGCTCACCCCGTCGCGGGGATTCGAACCGCCGATCTTCTGATCGGCAAGTCCTAGGCTCTGTGGTTTAACCCACAGCGCCACCCGCGTCTACTCCCAGGTAAATTCAGTTTTAGAATTCCGATGCAGCCGTATCTCTCTTGTCTGGTTGATTACCTGCCGAGCGTTCCTCTACCTGCCGTAACAAATAACAAAACAGGCTTATGGGAACAGGTGCGCATGCAGAAACACAAAGCCCGCTGCTAATTTTACCTGTATTAATAGCACAGTTATTAATAACTCCAGTTCTTATACTTGGCTGTTTTGCAGACCTGGCTTAGCCAGAGGCGGCCGAGTCCCAAAAGAAATCTGAAATGGTGCCCTTGTGTTGACTATAATCAAACTCATTTCTAAGTTGACAGCCTCTAATCTAAATAGCGGCAAGGCCAAAAAATGTGCCACCTCCTCACGACCTTTCTAGCAGCCATCGGCAGGAGAGGAAATGAGCACCCAAACCCCTCATAGAAGGTAGTTTCGTTCACATGCGGTGGTCATGTGGTAAGGTAAAAACATATTGGGAAAACATATATAATGAATTAAAGAAGCTATTTAGATATACGTTTTTGAAAAAGCCAGAGGCATTCTTGTTGGGAATGGTAGGAGAAGACATTACTAAGAATGACCAGAAAGTGTTCTTATATGCAACAACAGCGGCAAGGTTCTTGTTAGCCCAGGTTTGGAAACAGCAGCAATTAACGCTAGTGGGGTTTCAAGATGCACTGTAAAATTTTAAGAGGTATTGCTGAAAGTAAATAGAAAAGGAAGGGAAGATAAATGGCAATGCAATTAAAGGAATGCGTACTGAAGGGTAAAAATGGACGATTACCAGAGAAGTTGAAGGAAGTCCAAAATGTGTATTTTGTTAAAATCAGGTAAAATTTGGATAAAATTGTATGATTATATTGAAAACTAATAAAAATTTATTTTTTTAAAAAAGGAAACAGCAGCAATTACCAACGGCAGAAGAATGGCGACAGAAGGTAATGGAATATGCAGAAACAGCTAGATTAACGGGGGAAATTCGACAACAGGGCGAGGAAACATTTCAAAAAGAATGGGAAAAATTTATGTCATAGATAGGAAGGATAAGGTGAACTAGTGAAACCAGTAGAACCGAAATAAACCTCATAATGGGAAATACAAAGAAAATTTCTGGATAAAGAAAATAATAAAAAGTAAAATGTATAACATGATTAATCTAACCAATGGTAGTTGTAAATGAATACAGTCATACCTCGGGTTGAAGTAGCTTCGGGATAAGTATTTTCGGGTTGCGAGCCGCGGCGACCTGGAAGTAATGGAGCGTGTTACTTCCAGGTTTCGCCGCTCACAGATGCGTAGACGGTCGAAATGACGTCACACGCATGTGCGGAAGCGGTGAATCGCGACCTGCAGACGTGGGTTGCGTTCGTTTCTGGATGCGAACAGAGCTCCGGAACGGATCTTGTTCACATCCAGAGGTACCACTGTACAGACAGACAATAAGAATTGCATATACAGGAGGATTTATTTCGCTATAGGCACTCTACGGACAAATACGAAAGAAGATCAAGAATATACAAAATGGATGAAGACAATGCGAAAAATTTAGATGTGATATAAAAATCCAGAAGGAAGGAAGGAAGGAAGGAAGTCAGCTCTTAGGAGTAAATATAAATGTAAAATGTAATACAATATGTGTATGTGGAGTATGTAAATGAAAATCAATAAAGAAT
The DNA here is from genome assembly GCF_964106645.2 of Podarcis pityusensis. Classification (NCBI taxonomy): domain Eukaryota; kingdom Metazoa; phylum Chordata; class Lepidosauria; order Squamata; family Lacertidae; genus Podarcis; species Podarcis pityusensis. The sequence goes on along the minus strand of NC_138035.1, from coordinate 9,603,723 downwards.
ATTATGGAAAAGGCAGGAGAGGAAGGGAAGCTAAGGACGGATGAACTTCATCACTCATTTGTTGACATTTGTATCCTGCATTTCCTATGATGGTTATGATCCTGCCCTTCACAGAGGATGCCCTACTGACTCCTTCCCAAGCATTTGTGAGAATTCAAACATCCCCACTTCTGTTGAGATACTTTCTTTCGATCTGAAAGAGCTTGTGGGAGGGAGCAGCTTGCATTTTTCCAATTAACGTGCCCCCCCATAGGCCTGACGGTGCCTTCTTGTTCTGAGCTTAAGGTAAAGGTAAAGGGACCCCTGACCACTAGGTCCAGTCGTGGCCGACTCTGGGGTTGCGGCGCTCATCTCGCTTTATTGGCCGAGGGAGCCGGCGTACAGCTTCCGGGTCATGTGGCCAGCATGACTAAGCCGCTTCTCTCGAACCAGAGCAGCGCACGGAAATGCTGTTTACCTTCCCGCTGGAGCGGTGCCTATTTATCTACTTGCACTTTGATGTGCTTTCGAACTGCTAGGTTGGCAGGAGCAGGGACCGAGCAATGGGAGCTCACCCCGTCGCGGGGATTCGAACCGCCAACCTTCTGATTGGCAAGTCCTAGGCTCTGTGGTTTAACCCACAGCGCCACCCGCGTCCCTCTGAGCTTAGCGGCACAACAAACCCTGAAACAGATCCACCTGCAATTCAACCCTCCCTTCTTCCCTTGCCCACCAGAAGCCAGCCTCTCCCAAGCCCCTTAATTCTGCCGCTCATGGTGCGTTCCTGGGACGGCAGGAGCGTTTGAAAAGCTTGTTGAAAGGAGGGGGGAAAGAAGGAAGAAATGCAAGTCACTTCCAACACCCACCCACGATTATCAAGGGCAGAGGTAAGCTGTGTTTGCCGTGGCAGGGAGCCCAGCATTCTTCCGCAACACCTGCGGACTCCCCTTCGGATGGCTCAATGTTGCCGCGCTGGCAGTCAAAAGTGACAAGGCAAAAAAATCTGGATTTGCCCAGGAAGGGCATTCGAGAGCCCTGCGGAATATCTCAGCTGGTAGAACACAAGGCTCTTGATCTTACGGTGGTAGGTTTGAGCCCCAAGTTGGGCAGAGGATTCCTGAACTGGGTCCCTTCCAACTCTAGAATTCTATTATTTATTATTCTATGACAGTAGGGCCAATTGTGGGGGCTTTGTGATCTTTATGCCTTCTTCTCTCTTTCTCTCTTTCTCCAAAGGATGGGATAGCAATTTGACTCCTTTCACATTCAAAGATGAGCCGACCGAAACCACACTCAAACTGAAACACAAGTTGGTCTTCATGTCAGGCCACTTTCACACCATGCATAAAAGCACTGTGAACAGTCATGTCTCTCCATCCCCCCCCCCAAAAAAAAGAATTATGGGAGTTGTAGTTTGCTAAGGGTGCTGAGAAGTGTAAGGAGGCCCCCTATCTTACCCCGAGCTACAATTCCCAAAACTCTCTGGGTAAGGGGGTTGGCTGTTAAAACCACTCCGGGACTGTGCCAGCTGCAGCTTTTGGGAGTTGTAGCACAGAAGACATGGAAGATAGGCAAAATCTGCCATAGCCTTGGCGAGTAACCAAGGAGTTGGGCCTCCAAGTCCAGCACTCCAGCTGCTCCCATCGCAAGGACAGATTATTCCTTGCTAGGGAGGAAACGGGATCTGGGTCTGCTCTCCCCTGGCAGAACAGATTATCACCGGGGGGGGGGTGCAGAAATTGGAGAGCGAGGGAGCAGCGCTCTGTTTCCTCCCTCAATCATAGCACACACATCCATAGCAGTTCCTTTGCCCTACTGAATTTTATTTGCAACTTTCAGTTCCATATGCCTGAACGTCGGCTGCTGGGCAGCAACTGCTTCTGGGCTCAGGAATATAGGAAGCTGACTTAAACCAGCAATTTCCTTTTTCTAGCCGCCACCCGCTTGGTTCCATAAACCCATCCCCAGTGCCCCCTACCCTATAAAAAGCTCAGTGCCCAGAGATCTGCACTGGTTACCAATCTGCTCCCAGGCAAAGTTCAAGGTGTTTGGCGCTGGATTTAGGGAGATCCAGGGAATTCCGGCTGCACAAAGCACTTTGGAACTCACTTCCAATTGAGACCAAGCAGGTGCCTTCACTGTACTCTGATCAGGGCCGGCTAAAAGCATTCTTGTTGAGACAAGCCGACCCAGACGGTTAGGATTAAAGTTTCAGTGCTTTAACTTTGTATGTTTCAAAGTAGGGTCATGAATTTTTCTTGATGTTACTGTCTTCTCGTAAACTGCTTTGAGGCTTTTATGCAATCAAGCAGTGTGTAAATTTTATGCGATAAATAAATAAAATTAAAAGCACCATTCAGACTAGCGGTTCCACAGCCCACTAAGGAAGAGGACACAGTAAAATTCAAAAAGGACCAGTTAATTCGAAATCCAGTTAAAACTATTTCGTTTAATTAATTCAAAGAAATGGGTGGACTTTAGCCAGAGATGCCAGGTTTTCAAAGGTAAAAAAAGGTAAAGGACCCCTGGATGGTTAAGTCCAGTCAAAGGTGACTATGGAGTTGCACGCTCATCTTGCTTTATTGGCCGAGGGAGCCGGCGTACAGCTTCCGGGTCATGTGGCCAGCATGACTAATCCGCTTCTGGCGAACCAGAACAGCACATGGAAACATCGTTTACCTTCCCACTGGAGCGGTACCTATTTATCTACTTGGACTTTGATGTGCTTTCGAACTGCTAGGTGGGCAGGAGCAGGGATCGAGCAACGGGAGCTCTCCCCGTCACATGGATTCAAACCGCGACCTTCTGATCGGAAAGCCCTAGGCTCTGTGGTTTAGACCACAGCACCACCCGCGTCCTTCATCCAGGAGGTGGTACCTTATACCAAACATCAGAAGATTTGGTCTGCCTTGCTCCATACTGCCAACAAGGGCTGGCAGCAGCTCTCCAAGGGTTTCAGGAAGGGGGTCTTTTCCAGCCCGGGCTGCAGACACCCACAATTGAGCCTGGGAACTTTTGCATGCAAAGAATGTGCTTAATCACTGCCTGAGCTATCGCCCTTCCCGCAAGACTCCCCAAAGACATCTGCCTGGCCACCGTGGGAACAAGCTCTCTCACGCTGAAGAATTCTCTTGCAAGCAGCTGGAAGTGGATGTTCACAGGTGCCAGAACAACTTCGGTCAACAAAGCAGCCACACTGGAAAGCTTTCTGATTAGCTGCCGCCAAGGTCATTTGCGGCATGCAAAGCACAACACAGCGAGAAGGCAGGCTTGAAGGTGTTCACACAACAGCTTTGCGGTGACTTCTCCTGCTTGGGTGCTCCTAGCAGCAGCAGCAGAGAGCCTGCAGGTGTGTTTTATTGAAAGGTCAGGCGAAAGCTGCATGGAAACCGAGCCAAATGGTCCAGAGCAGCCAATGGCGCCTTAAACCTAAGTTGCGGTCGCCACCATGGAAATGTTTAGGTGCTGTTTTTTGTTTTGCAATGGAATTCATCATTATTGCTGTTCATTTCATTTCTATAGTGCTTTGTATTGTAAAGAACAAATCTTAAATCTGTTTAAAGGTAAAGGTAAAGGGACCCCTGACCATTAGGTCCAGTTGTGGCCAACTCTGGGGTTGCGGCGCTCAGCTCGCTTTATTGGCCAAGGGAGCCGGCGTACAGCTTCCGGGTCATGTGGCCAGCATGACTAAGCCGCTTCTGGCGAACCAGAGCAGCACACAGAACCGCCAGAAGGCCCTCGGAGCTGGACCTCAGTGTCCGGGCAGAACGATGGAGGTGGAGACGCTCCTTCAGGTATACTGGGCCGAGGCCGTTTAGGGCTTTAAAGGTCAGCACCGACACTTTGAATTGTGCTCGGAAACGTACTGGGAGCCAGTGTAGGTCTTTCAGGACCGGTGTTATGTGGTCTCAGCGGCCGCTTCCAGTCACCAGTCTAGCTGCTGCACTCTGGATTAGTTGTAGTTTCCGGGTCACCTTCAAAGGTAGCCCCACGTAGAGCGCATTGCAGTAGTCCAAGCGAAAGATAACCAGAGCATGCACCACTCTGGCGAGACAGTCTGCGGGCAGGTAGGGTCTCAGCCTGCGTACCAGGTGGAGCTGGTAGACAACTGCCCTGGACACAGAACTGACCTGCGCCTCCATGGACAGCTGTGAGGAGGAAGAGGAGGTGTCAGAAGCTGAAGAGGTAACAGGGCTTGGTGAGCTGGGAGAGTGTGTGGCAGAGAAGCTGAAGCAGGAGAGGAGAGAGGCCAAGAGGCAGAGAGGAGTCTGACTGGTGAAGAGTCACAGGTGTGTCCCCCTCTTGTTGCAACAAGCTGCCCTCCACGCAGGTCTCCCAGAACCAGAAGAGGCATGAAAAGGGCGGAGGAGAGGTTGGCTGCACGCAGGCAAGGTCTCTGATTGCTTGAGGAAAACCATGGAGAGGAGGGGACTTAGATGGCTGTGGGCCGTCTGATCCATGGAGGCAAGACCTACCAGCTCATTAGACCTGACACTCCGCCAAGTCTGTGCAGATCCTCTTCTTGCAAACGAAGAGTTAACACCAACTTGCACGGTGTGATTTACTGCCGGCTCGCTCCTCACAGAGGCCCACTGTGCAAAGGTAAAAGGTGCATTTGTCGCTCGGCCCAGTACAGTGGTACCTCAGGTTACATACGCTTCAGGTTACATACGCTTCAGGTTACAGACTCCGCCAACCCAGAAATAGTGCTTCAGGTTAAGAACTTTGCTTCAGGATGAGAACAGAAATCGTGCTCCGGTGGCGCAGCATCAGCAGGAGGCCCCATTAGCTAAAGTGGTGCTTCAGGTTAAGAACAGTTTCAGGTTAAGAACAGACCTCCGGAACGAATTAATTACTTAACCCGAGGTACCACTGTACTGGCATGCGGTCCTCAGAAGACAATCTGGAGCTAAAAAGGACTCCTCAACCCTGCAGTGTGGGGAGAGGTGCAGTGTGGGGAGAGGTGCAGTGTGGGGAGAGGTGCAGGGTTAGGCCGGGTGCCTTTTCTGCCACGCTGATACTTTGCATGCCAAGCTCAGGAAAGGTCAACCTGCCAGGAATGTGGCTTTTCCGCCCACCTTCGTTTCAGCCCAAATTTTGTACGAGCTGCCACCTCGGCGGCTACGAAGCCATTCACCTTGCAAAAAAACGGATAAAGAAAAGAAGAAAACATGCTGATTCACTGCTATGCCAGTGGGCAGAATTTCACAAGCAACAGGCGTCACACCCCTCTGTTTGCCTTGCCGGGATGGAAAGGGCACAGGCAGGTGAAAGGCAGTAGGAGGGAGGGAGCGCTTAACCCTTTGCCCACCGGCTCCTTCTCCCCAGCAGCCTCCCTGGCTGCTTTCCTTCTTCCCCCAAGCTGCCTCTTAAGACTGGAAATAAGCAAGGGAGGAGATTGTCGGGATGAAGAGAGAAGCGGCAAGGGTGGGAATGCATAAGGACCATCCTTCTCACCTGCAGAATCGCCCCTGCAGTTGCCCTCAAAGTTACAGTTAACAAGGAAACGCGTTTTTGCTGAAAAGTGAGATACAGCTCCGTCCAAAAATAGTTGTGCAAACTGAACAGAACGGCTGCTTTCCTCGTCATCAAAAAGGCATAAAGCGGAGCAGGGGATAGTGTTTGCTGCACAGGGTAAAACGTTTTTTTGAAACGCTGACACGGCAAAACAGTTGGTGAATTTGTCGGTGTTGGGTTGTCTCAGTCCCGCCTCTCCCCATCGAAAGTTCAGTTCTCTACATCAATTTGCGATTCATCAGCATTTTCTCCTAATATACTCGTGTTTGAATACAACTTCGCCTAATACAGACATCTTTTTTTTTTTTTTTGCAAAGAACGGTCCCTGATATAATGCACGCTTTTAAATGTTGACGAGCTGTAAGCAGCGGCAGAGGAAGCCGTGCGGGCGCATGGCGGTGCGCCCAGGGTCGGGGCGAGCTGCCCATAGGGGCGGGGTGCACCTTGGGGCCTCCAAAGCCTGCCTGCCTGCTCCCACTCAGCCGCCCTACAGCTGGGGGGAGACAGTGGGTGGACCGTTTGGGCAACATAGAGCCTGCGTGCGCCCAAGCCACTGTGTCTCTCCCAGGAGAAGAAGAAGAAGAGGAGGAGTTTGGATTTGATATCCCGCCTTTCACTCCCTTTAAGGAGTCTCAAAGCGGCTAACATTCTCCTCTCCCTTCCTCCCCCACAGCAAACACTCTGTGAGGTGAGTGGGGCTGAGAGACTTCAGAGAAGTGTGACTGGCCCAAGGTCACCCAGCAGCTGCATGTGGAGGAGCGGGGAAGCGAACCCAGTTCACCACATTACGAGTCCACCGCTCTTAACCACTACACCATACTGGCTCTCAGTATGAGAGACGTGTGGCTCGGGTGCACTGCAGGTCCTGCGGTGAGTGCTGCCTGGCATTTTGCCACCCCCCTCAGTGGTGACACCTAGGGTGCCCCGCACCTGCCGCACCCCCCTTCCTCCACCCCTGGCTGGAAGGTGTGCAGAGGAGGGCAACCAAGATGATCAAGGGTCCGGAAACTAAGCCGTATGAGGAACGGTCGAAGGAGCTGGGTATGCTTAGCCTGGAAAAGAGAAGACTGAAAGATGTGATAGCCATCTTCAGATGGGCGGTCACATGGAAGAGGGAATGGGCTTGTTTCCTGCTATTTTGAAGGTGGAACTCAAACCAATGCATTCACACTACAAGAAAGGACATCAGGAAGAACTTTCTGACAGTATGACAGTGGAAAGGTCCCCCTTAGGAGGTTGTGGACTCTCCTTCCTTACAGGTTTTTAAGCAGAGGTTTGATGGCCATCTGTCAAGGATGCTTCATCTGCGACTCCTGCATTGCTGAGGGTTGGACTAGATAACCCTCAGGGCCCCTTCCAACTCTACAATTCTATGATTCCAAATGCTGCTTTTGCTGATACATGCATTTTTAGGCACGCTTTACCACAGTACAGTGGTACCTTGGGTGACATACGCTTCAGGTTACAGACGCTTCAGGTTACAGACTCTGCTAACCCAGAAATAGTGCTTCAGCTTAAGAACTTTGCTTAAGGATAAGAACAGAAATCGTGCTCTGGCAGTGCGGCAGCAGCAGGAGGCCCCATTAGCTAAAGTGGTGCTTCAGGTTAAGAACAGTTTCAGGTTAAGAACAGACCTCCGGAACTAATTAAGTATTTAACCCGAAGTACCACTGTATATGCTTTTTTGCTTGTTTGCTTGTTTCTCATTACAGTGGTACCTCTGGATGTGAACGGGATCCGTTCTGGAGCCCCGTTCGCATCCTGAAGCGAACACAACCCGCATCTGCACATGTCACGATTCGCCGTGTCTGCACCTGACATCATTTTTAGCGGCTGCGCATGCGCAAGCAGCAAAACCCAGAAGTAACGTGTTCCGTTACTTCTGGGTCGCCATGGAGCGCAACCCGAAAACACTCAACCCGTAGCTCCTTTAACCCGAGGTATGACTGTACTCATCCAGAGAACTGCGTTGCAAAAAAATAATTCAGAGAAATTTGAAGAATGGTGGTGCTTTGTCCCACATGCTGCTTTAGAAAGCGTGAGTCAGGTGGGCTCACCTTTAAATGGTATTTCTCCCCCATCTCTAGGGGAGGGGGAAAAAACACTTGAGCATCAGATTCCACTTTTGTAGGGCAGGGTGTGGACCTAATTTCAAGCCTGGCTTTGAGCGGGTCACGCCTGCACTTCTTCCGCAATTCCTTCTTTCCCGCCACTGCCTCCTGCCCATGCAACTGCCTCTCTGCTTCTCCCCGCTTGCAATTAACGTGCCCTGGAGTATTCGCTGTGTCCTTGGACAAAAGCCCTGACTGTGTGGGCCAGAGATGGAGACGGCTGGCGGGCGCCTCTCTCTGCCCCAGCTCCACCAATGCCCTCTGGCCTGCTCCTCCCTTGGCCACGCCAATCCTGGAACTCCCACAACCAGCCACGGCTGCCAATTGTGGCAAAGTTGCCGAGCGTTGGCTGATGTGATCAATTATCTACCAAGGGATTAGGGTGGGACGAGCCACTTCAGAGCCGGAGTCTCGTGGAATGCCAGGTCTTTGCCAAGCAGGAAGAGGAAGTCCTGAATCCTGGCAGCTACATGCTGTGGAAATCTACTAGGAAAAGAAAGAACCCAACGCTCCTCCCTCGGCCCCTTCCAACTCTACAATTCTATGGTTCTATGACTTCCAATGGGACGCAGGTGGCCCTGTGGTCTAAACCACTGAGCCTCTTGGGCTTGCCGATCGGAAGGTCGGCGGTTCGAATCCCCGCGATGGGGTGAGCTCCCGTTGCTCGGTCCCAGCTCCTGCCAGCCTAGCAGTTCGAAAGCACACCAGTGCAAGTAGATAAATAGGTACTATTCCAGCGGGGAGGTAAACGGTGTTTCCGTGCACTGCTCTGGTTCGCCAGAAGCGGTTTAGTCATGCTGACCACACGACCCGGAAAAACTGTCTGCGGACAAACGTCGGCTCCCTCGGCCAATAAAGCGAGATGAGCGCCGCAACCCCAGAGTCGTTCACGACTGGATTTAACTGTCAGGGGTCCTTTACTTTTATGACTTCCAACATGCGCACTGAGGGGAGTATATAGTAAAGTGGCTCATAAGTGTCTTACAGTGCTACCTCGGGTTACAGACACTTCAGGTTACAGACGCTTCAGGTTACAGACTCTGCTAACCCAGAAATAGTACCTTGGGTTAAGAACTTTGCTTCAGGATGAGAACAGAAATCGTGCTCCCGCAGTGCGGCAGCAGCGGGAGGCCCCATTAGCTAAAGTGGTACCTCAGGTTAAGGACAGTTTCAGGTTAAGAACGGACCTCCAGAACGAATTAAGTTCTTAACCCGAGGTACCACTGTACAACGGATCCAAAGCAACTCCTGGAATCTGTAAAAATATCAGGATTTAGACCTACTCTAACAGTACATGTGAAAAGGATCTAAGGGTCTTGGTGGACCACACGCTTATGAAGTGTCAACCAGGTGATGCAGCAGCAACAACAAAAAACAACAACGCTAATGCTATTCTAGTCTGCATCAACAGAAGTCTAGTGTCCAAATCAGGGAAAGTACTAGCACTACTCTGTTCTGCCAATTCTGTGTCCAATTCTGAGCAACAAAATTAGGAAGGATGTTGACAAGCTGGAGGGTGTGCAGAGGAGGGCAACCAAGATGATCAAGGGTCTGGTTACCAAGCCTTATGGGAAAGGTTGAAGGAGCTGGGTATGTTTAACCTGGAAAAGAGGAGGCGGAGAGGAGATAAGATAGCCATCTTCAAATATTTCAAGGGCTGTCACATGGAGGATGGAGCAAGCTTGTTTTCTCCTGCTCTGGAGAGTAGGACCTGAACCCATGGCTTCAAGTTACAAGCAAAGAAGATTCCGACTTAAACATCAGGAAGAACTTTCTGACAGTAAGAGCTGTTTAACACTGGAACGGTCTCCCTTGGGAAGTTGTGGACTCTCCTCCCTTGCAGGTTTTTAAGCAGAGGTTGGATGGCCATCTGTCACGGATGCTTTAGTAGGTGTGGCCTGACCATGGCAGCTGTATTCACACAAGATCTGGAGAACCTCAGGTTCCGCACTCCTGCAGGAGGAAATCACACACTGATCCCTGGTTACCTGGGAGTAAGTCCCATTGCATTCAACGAGGCTTGCTTTTGAGTAGTTATGTACAGAGATGCACCATTATAATCATAGAACTGCAGAGTTGTAAGGGACCACGAGAATCATCTAGTTTAACCCCCTCGCCGAAGAATTGATGCTTTTGAATTCTGGTGCTGGAGGAGACTCTTGAGAGTCCCATGGACTGCAAGAAGATCAAACCCATCCATTCTGATGGAAATCAGCCCTGAGTGCTCACTGGAAGGACAGATCCTGAAGCTGAGGCTCCAATACTTTGGCCACCTCATGAGAGGAGAAGACTCCCTGGAAAAGACCCTGATGTTGGGAAAGATGGAGAGCACAAAGAGAAGGGGACAGCAGAGGACGAGATGGTGGGACAGTGTTCTCGAAGCTACCAGCATGAGTTTGACCAAACTGCAGGAGGCAGTGGAAGACAGGAGTGCCTGGCGTGCTCTGGTCCATGGGGTCACGAAGAGTCGGACACGACTAAACGACTCAACAACAACAACAATCTTCTGCCCAACGTGGAGCTCAAACTCACAACCCTGAGATTAAGTCTCGTGGTATCTTTGCCCCTCATCCTTCTTTGTTTTGTTTCTCTTCTCATTTTAAATTGAGCTCTGCAGCTGTGAGACCTGCAAACAGAACCGTCTTTCCCCCATGTAAACCGAAGCCACGTTTTTTAGTACGAATGTTCACGTTGCACCCATGTGCTGAGGAGACCCGCTGGATAAAGGCTGCAAGTTCTGACCCCCTCCCCAGTGCAAAGGAAGTTTCATATCCCCCATGAAACGAGTGCAACAAGCAATTAGCCACAACACGCCTCATTAATTCCAATGAAACTACAGCACAAGTTCTGCTCCGCCGTGCCCTTCGGATATATAGCTAGCCTTTCTGAACGTATGTTATTTGTGGTACACAAAAGAGCAGCGATCAGCCGAGTTGAGAAGAGACAAACAAGCAGGATGTCATGTCTCCTAAACGAATTCCTGCAAACCTGCTGGGGCAGAACCAGAGTCAATTCTCCAGCCTCTTTCAGCCGACTGGCCAAACGGAAGAGAAGCAAGGAGACCGCACCCAAAACTAAGCTGTGGGATGAAAATCTTAGCTTCTGGCCATTTATTTAATACTCCAAAGCCCAGGAACTGATAAAAAAAACCCCCACCAGCGGATGGTTATAGTAACAAGGAGCAACAAGCATGACTCTTTTTTTTAATGTGGTTTATCGGCCTAATCTTGGTCTTACGAGAAGAACACATGAACATTCCTAACGCAATTCTTCCACGCCTTCTTTTCCTGTAGCTAGCGCAACTGAGGAATCGGTTAGGATTAATCGCCGAAAAAGCCTTTGGATCAATCGCAAGGGCGCTGCAATGATTTGGTCGGAGAACTGTTCTGCAGTATTATTATTATTATTTTACATATAACTTCTAGAGGGTTCAGGTCTGTTGCAGGGGGAAACCAAGGCTACAAAACTTGTCCAAACCTTTCGCTCTAAGAAACTGGTATCTATGTCATGTTGATCCCTGAAATCATATTTATTTCAGTGACTAATTGCATCCTTCCAGGATAGACAGCAAAGTTGTGTTTGATGCTTTAAGCACAGGTTTGGGGCCCTCCAGATGTTGCTGAACTGAAGCTCCCATCACTTCTGACCACTGATTCCTGCATTGTGGCAGGTTGGTCTAGATGTCCTTTGGAGTTCCTTTACACCTCTATGTTTCTATCGCCAGGCTTGCTGCGGCTAATGAGAGTTTCAGCTCCACAGAATCTGGAGGGCCTTGGTTCCCCATACCTGCTTTAAGCACACACAACTCACATCCCTCTCTATTTCTGAAGATTCTGGAAATCTAATAAGAGACCAAAGCAAAAGGAAAGTCAACGATGTCAGACTGGTTAATACAGGCTTAGTGCTTCCCCCTCCTCTCATGTATTGCACCCCCCCCCCCTTATTGACCAAACAAACTGCTTACCAAAAATATGATGATAAATACAGGCCATTTTGCAAAGCTTGAATTTTAGCGACAGACCATTTATCAGCATCTATTCTTATTCTGACTGTTTTCAACCCAATAGGGATGTGAGGGAGATTGAAATGAATGGATTCACACCAATTTTGCCATTTGTGTTATGTGGGTGTTATGCAACATACATTTGATGCTCACATCATCTGGTTTTCCATTGGAAAAACACTGTACATTGCAAAGATTTATTGTGACACAAGGTGCGCCTGTTATTTTTAAGGGACGATAGCATTAAATGGCCTTGGTCCAGTATACCTGAAGGAGCGTCTCCACCTCCATCGTTCTGCCTGGACACTGAGGTCCAGCTCCGAGGACCTTCTGGAGGTTCCCTCGATGCGAGAAGTGAGGTTACAGGGAACCAGGCAGAGGGCCTTCTCAGTGGTGGCACCCGCCCTGTGGAACGCCCTCCCATCAGGTGTCAAGGAAATAAACAACTACCTGACTTTCAGAAGACATCTGAAGGCAGCCCTGTTTAGGGACGCTTTTAATGTTTGGCTTCTCGCAGCGAGGGAACCGCCAGAAGGCCCTCGACGCTGGACCTCAGTGTCCAGGCAGAACGAGGGGAGTGGAGACGCTCCTTCAGGTATACTGGGCTGAGGCCGTTTAGGGCTTTCAAGGTCAGCACCAACACTTTGAATCGTGCTCGCAAGAACTATCCTGGGAGAGCTTGAATGGCCATCTGTCAGGGATTCTTCTTTAGCTGTGATTCCTGCATTGCTGGGGGGGTTAGACTAGATGACCCTCATGATCCCTTCCAAATCTACACTTCTACAAAATAAACAAACAACAGACCACCCAGTTACCACACCGAGCAGTTTGAAGCTGTCTTACCACTGATACATTTAGCCCAGTATTTTATCCACCAGTCTCCCCCCTCCCCCGCCACCCAATACAAGGACTAAGAGCTTGGAGACCAGGGTTCGAATCCTGACTCAGCCATGATGCCCAATGGGTGACCTTGGGCCAGCCACAGTCTTTCAGCCTAACCTACCTCACAGGGTTGTTGTGAGGACAGAAAGCTACCCTGAGCTCCTCGGGAGTAAAGGCAAGATAGAAACAAATAATTCAGCCTCTCCACCCTGCCCTTTCCCAGAACTTATTTCATAATGATTTTTGAAGTCCAGAGACTGAGCTCTTAAGTCTGGCTCCGATGTCTCATGCTTTGTTCCCTTCGGCACTCGCTTTTCAAAAGATGAATCATTTTTAAGATTTCCGTTTGAAGAGAGATGAACGCGATGATGGGAGCTTGGAAGCATCTGACCAGGAGTCACAAGGTGTTGGGTTCTATTCCCGGCTCTCCCCTGACTTTGGGGGAAATTCCTTTCCTTGCTTTGCAGTGAATCTTCGTGCTGGCTTTATCTTGACTTCCCGTTGGTCGGTGCCACCATAGGCTCCTGAGCAGCAAATGGTTGGTTTAATCTGCATTCCCATAGGTCCCTTCCAACAACATCCAGCCACCTTGGTTAAGCACATCTGGAGAGCCACAGATGTCCAGCAACCCTGTGTTCCTGCACCATCCTTTATTCACAGAAACACAGAATTGTAGAGATGGAATGGTCCATGAGGATCATTTAAGACTCAGGGTCAGCAATGGTCCACAAAGATCATCTAAGTCAGGGGTCAGCAAACTTTTTCAGCAGGGGGCCAGTCCACTGTCCCTCAGACCTTGTGGGGGGCCAGGCTATATTTTGAAAAGGAAAAAAAAGAACGAATTCCTATGCCCCACAAATAACGCAGAGATGCATTTTAAATAAAAGCACACATTCTACTCTTGTACAAACACCAGGCAGGCCCCATAAATAACCCAGAGATGCATTTTAAATAAAAGGACACATTCTACTCATGTAAAAACACGCTGATTCCTGGACCGTCCGTGGGCCGGATTTAGAAGGCGATTGGGCCAGATCCGTGATCTACCTATGATCTAAGTCCATCACTTGGCAATGCAGGAATCTTTCGATCAACATTGGGCTCGAACCCACGACCCGGAGATTTAAGTGCCTCATGCTCTACCGACCGAGCTACCCATCACACGAAGAGCGCAACTTGTGCTTTTCTGATATTGCAATTCTGTGCCAAGAAATTCAAATTAAGACAAACTCACTTAATAAAAGCAAAATGAGTCCGTGTCTTTTACAAGTTGCTGCTGAACAGGAATGCGCAAATCTGACCTTTTTTACATGACAACATTTGCACGTCGCTTGGTTGTAGTTAAGCCGTTGAGCAATATGAAAGCTATCAATTAAAAATGGTTTTTAAAGAGTTTAAAATGATTAAAACATTTGGAAAAAGGAAAACCCTTATCCAAAATCTCTGCTGCCTTGTGGGATATTTTTGGGGAAAGACAAGGTTCAGGAGTAAACCATGCACAAATCCGGACCCAAGACGGTCAGATTGCGCCTTGTACGCCTCCTTCCAGCAACTTCTGCAGCCAAGCTGGTGCTAAACGTTTTGCTCTGCTTTCCTTTGGACTACATCGGCGAGGCTGAGAGGGGGGTCTTGTCGTCTGGGTAGCCCAGGACCTCCACACACACTGCCCTGGCTTGCACCCCGGGGAGGTCACTCCAGTGCTCCTAACACAGCAGTTTTACTTCACTTCCGGAGGTGCACTCGATAGTCTCTCGAGACAGATGGATGCCAATGCTATTAGACAGCCTACACCTCCTGGCAAATAGAAGGGGAAGAAATGGAGGCAGTGAGAGATTTTACTTTCTTGGGCTCCATGATCACTGCAGATGGTGACAGCAGCCACGAAATTAAAAGAGACCTGCTTCTTGGGAGAAAAGCGATGACAAACCTGGACAGCATCTTAAAAAGCAGAGACATCACCTTGCCGACAAAGGTCCGTATAGTTAGAGCTATGGTTTTCCCAGTAGTGATGTATGGAAGTGAGAGCTGGACCATAAGGAAGGCTGAAATCCGAAGAATTAATGCTTTTGAATTCTGGTGCTGGAGGAGACTCTTGAGAGTCCCATGGGCTGCAAGAAGATCAAGCCTATCCATTCTGAAGGAAATCAGCCCTGAGTGCTCACTGGAAGGACAGATTGTGAAGCTGAGGCTCCAATACTCTGGCCACCTCATGAGAAGAGAAGACTCCCTGAAAAAGACCCAGATGTTGGGAAGGATGGAGGGCACAAGGAGAAGGGGACGACAGAGGACGAGATGGTTGGACAGTGTTCTCGAAGCTACCAGCATGAGTTTGACCAAACTGTGGGAGGCAGTGGAAGACAGGAGTGCCTGGCGTGCTCTGGTCCATGGGGTCACGAAGAGTCGGACACGACTAAACGACTAAACAACAACAACATTATCTGTTAAAACTCTGTGCATGTTCAAGCATGGGGAATCCCAAGACTGGAGGCCCTCCAAGCCTTTCCATCTGGCCCTCAGGATTCTCCCCAGCCAAGCCCTTTCTCCACAGGCCACACCTCAGCTGTGCTTTGCATCTTCCTGGACCACTTTTGCCTGACTGGAACGTGTCCTTGAACCCCGAGAACGATTCTTGCTCGCTCCGGTGGGAAACAGAAACGGGCGCGTGTGAAAATACCCGGCTGTGTAGAGAGATAAAATTTTACATTCGCTGCCCACTTTTGCCTCTGGATAAAAAAGGTGCTTCGCCCTTGCCTTCGGCTGCTTTGCAAGTGTTAAATAACAATAATCTCAGCGTGTGGGCAGGTTCCTGTAGGAGCCGGCAGTGCGGATATTAAGTTTCCGTCCCAACGCAGAGGTCAGGACTACAAAGTACACGAGCGGTGGCAAAAATACTGTTGGCAGAAGGACTTACGAGACAATGGGTCGAAGGCCAGCGGTTCACGGAGGAAACAGGCATGGCTTTCGAAAGCACCCAGTCCAAAGCTGTTCTTGAACAATTGTGCAATCTGGGAATAATGGGGAGGGGAGAGAATGGGGGGAGGTTTAAAAAAGGACAAAGGCCGGCGATATGAACAGCAGCCAGGAGCTGAATGTACCACCAGTCCTAAGTAAAGGGGACAATTCGGAGAGAGTAATCAGTAGGCAATTTGCCTCCAAGATTCAGGTGGACAAATGCGTTTTCTCAAATCTTCCCAAGGTTGTTCTGAGCCGGCGGCCTCTGACAGAACAACAAGCGCCCAGGGGGGTTGCCAGAGTTCAGGACTGACTTCACCCAGGAACTGTGCTCACAGATCAATGTGACCTCTTGCTTCTGTGTAATTGTTGCGGTTACACTATGTACCAGCACACAAACTCGCTTCCTTGAAAACGCACACACCGGCGTACCTCTGCGTTGCTGCATCAAAGCTCCAACCACAGGAGGAGCAAACTCACGGGAACTAAAATGCAAATCACAAACGAAACCAGACTTTTGGGGTGCGAAGATGAGATGTAAAATGCAGAATGGAAGGGAAGGATGTGGTACCTTGGGTTACAGACGCTTCAGCTTACAGAGGCTTCAGCTTACAGACTCTGCTAACCCAGAAATAGTACCTCAGGTTAAGAACTTTGCTTCAGGATGAGAACAGAAATCGCGCGGCGGCAGCGGGAGGCCCCATTAGCTAAAGTGGTGCTTCAAGTTAAGAACAGTTTCAGGTTAAGAACGGACCTCCGGAACGAATTAAGGTGTTAACCCAAGATACCACTGTAATTTGTTTTTGTATACCACCCTACACCCATAGATCTCAGAGCGGTTTGCAACATTAATGACATCACTGGCACTGTCCAATAGGTAGTCCAAGCTGGTAGTTTTATGCAGAGATGAATCCTACCGACTGCAGCGGCATCAGCCGGGGTGAAAACTGGTTTGAGCCAATAGTGATGAATGACAGAATCAGGGGAAAACGTCAATGGAGGAAGGGAAACATCTGTATTTTCTGAAACCGAAGAATACAAGAGCCCTCTCTTCCAACCAACACTCCACACATCTAGTGAACAAATACAGGGGAACAGGATCGTGCTGGATGATCACACTCTTGACCTCATGTATACTGCCAGCGTTTGACAGGTGAACCGGAGGCACAAACAAGTAGGTTGTACTTACTGTAAACACATATAAATCAAATCTCCATCTTCAGCTCAATGTGTGAAATTTGGGGCCATTCAGTGCAATGGGGTCAGAGGGTGGGGCTAGCAAGAAAGAGATTTGTGGAAAGAGATCGCCTTCAGTTCCGAAAAAAGCAGCAAGAGGTACAAAATAAGATCTATCCTACTTCAGCATTGAAGTCCGCACAACCAGCTTTCTATTTATTTATTTCAAACGCCCTGCCCTGGCCTGCAGCTTACAAAACCAAAAGCAACAATAGCGCACGCTCTCGCTATATATATATATACACACACACACACACACACACACACACTATTAAAACACTACTAAAAACATCTTCTGAACACACAGCAGCTATGGCAACAAACTCACTTTGCTCCTCCTGCTCACAGTCTCCAAATGCCTGTGCAAACACGTTTATTTCATTTAGCTCTATTATTTGTTAAAATGTTTTTTATTGCACCCTTCCACCTATGCGCTCCCCTCCCCTGAAAGGCCCACAGTGAGCAGGGATAATGCCTGGGCCACATTTGAAGAGTATCACAGAATCACAGACTTGGAAGGGACTGTGAGGGTCATCCCGCAAGGGGCTCGAACCCACAACCTTGAGATTAAAAGCATCGTGCTCTACCAACTGAGCCCCTTGGCAGAGATTGAGGTGGCCCTAGAACAGCATTTTATTACAGACTGGAGCGAATTGAGATGTCCTGCCATTTAAATCCCCGGTTGTCCTTGTTTTAATTAAATTTGCAAAAGATCTGCAGTTAAACAGCCCTTCAGGCTTCTTATTCATGAAGTCGAACGGCTATCCAACCTGCAGGTCTCCCCCGAGGTGACCAGAAAAGGGAAATTCCTTTTATACTTAATTGAAATAATTTAAACAACATGACCATTTACCTGTGATTATGCTGCCTTTGCAATGAAGACTTCACTGAGAAGATGAGTAGCTCGGCAGCCCATAATTTGCCTGATTGAAGGGCACGTAACTCCTTAGATGTCTCCAAATAAGATTTCACTGCAGCTTTTAGCCCTTTAAAGTTATTTCCAGTTCCAGGGGGAAACATCTCCCCCCAGCCCGGCTGCCAGCCTTTTTAATGATCTATTTTGCTTTGTATTGCTTAATGCAGTTGCTCATAGAGTTGCTATTTCTGACTTATTTCTAACGCGGGTTTTCTTTTTTAAAAATAAAAGTGCGTATTACTGTAAGACAACGTAATTTGATTAAAGAGCGGGTCACAAATTTTAATTTAAAAAAAAAAAAGATCTAAAATGTTACGAGTGAACTTTCTAATCTCTCCTACAGGTGAGATTAGCCTTGGGAAGAAAAGAATTTGCTAATCAGTGAACTGGTCATGAAAACTCCCTTCCCAAAGCGAGATGGAACAGTGTGACCCTGATTACCTGCTCAGCCCTGAGTCACTGGTCTGGAGCAATGCACCCTCTTGCCGGTAGTAAAATGTGTACTCTTTTCCACATTTACAACTTTTGGCACGATGAACCAAACCTGCACTGCCCCCACCAACCGTTGGCTCTGACCGATAAGAACCCAGCCTTATTCAACCCTTCGGTCCCCATTGGAAATTACCGTATTTTTTGTTCTATAAGACTCACTTTTTCCCTCCTAAAAAGTAAGGGGAAATGTGTGTGCGTCTTATGGAGCGAATGCAGGCTGCGCAGCTATCCCAGAAGCCAGAACGGCAAGAGGGATCGCTGCTTTCACTACGCAGCGATCCCTCTTGCTGTTCTGGCTTCTGAGATTCAGAATTATTTTTTTTCTTGTTTTCCTCCTCCAAAAACTAGGTGCGTCTTGTGGTCTGGTGCGTCTTATAGAGCGAAAAATATGGTGCTTATTACCGGAGGGGCGACGGCACGGTTGTGGCTCCCTTGGTGAACCTTAATAATAACAACCATTTTATTATTTATACCCTACCCATCTGGCTGGGTTGCCCCTTAAAGGACAGAGAAGGCCACACTTTTTTGATGTAGGTTGCCTATTTTAAAGTTTTATTATCACGTTTTCGTATTGCATTAGATTATTATAAGATGTACATTTTTTGTTTCTTCAGCTTGTAAACCGCCTTGAGTATTGTAAGATAGAAAGACGGTATACAAATTAAAAAATGACGATGATACATACATACAGGGACGTAGGAAGCCATCTTCTGCCAAGTCACAGAATCATACAGCTGTAGCGTTGGAAGGGACCCGAGGGTCATCTAGTCCAACCCCCTGAAAGGCAGGACCGTTGGTCCATCTCAGCTCAGTACTGCTGACACGGACCGGCAGCAGTTCTCCAGAGTCGACAGCAGCACAGCAACTGAAGAAGCTGCCTTCTGCAGAGTCAGGCCACTGTGAGAACAGGATCCTGGAACAGATGGGCCTACATTTCTGCCTAATCCTTTTCTTAGGTCCCAATGGGAACTGGGACATTTCGCATGCAGTGCAGCTAAGCATCTTACTCATCTGGACCCCACTGCTGAGAAGTTCGTACCAAAACAGATACGAGCTGCCGATTTTTCACTGTGGCATTTTATTAATTTTATTATTGCCCTGCTTGTGAGCAACAATTTGCATGCGCTCCCCGAGTCATGGAGCGTGCTTAAAATCCTTTTCGCCCCGGCAGACACTTTGGCGTTTAAAACCAGGGAAAGGGTTCCCCATGTTCTCTTCAAAATGTCGCCGTGAATTGTGTGCCGCGATATTTATCTGAGCTTCTTAATCTAGCCGCTCAGACGGCCAAGGCAAATAACCGTTCTTCCTGAGCAGGTTCCTTGCCACCCCCAGAAAAAAACCCAAAAAAACAGCAATGCATGTGGGCAGGGAAGCAGAGACTATTTTCGCATTTGGGGCTCATTTCGGCACTTACTGGCAAAGCATAAGACAGCAAAAACCTTTGCAATTAAAACACACACCTGCCCCAGAATCATTTGATCGCCTGTCCTAGAACAGATCTTCATTTCCCAACCAATTAAGCTTCGTAATACTGAAGGCCTTTGCAAAAAGGTTCCAACAAAACATTGGCACCTGCAATCTAAATATTTGACTATTTCATTCCCAAAGGTCTCGTTTATTAGCGGCACTGGAAAAGCCCATTGAAAACTCTGAATTATTAGGGCTGCCTGCACCCCTGGGCTTAACAGAGACTTTGCAGCCGTTCGTCCTCCTCAGGACGTTTCTGTGAGGGAAATGTTTGCCACCGGATTTGAGCGGGCTCTTTGCTGCGCTAGGAATCGCAGAATCGTAGAGTTGCGAGGGACTCCTGAGGGTCATCTAGTCCAACCCCCTGCTGCAACGCAGGAATCTCAACTGAAGCATCCATGACAGATGCCCATCCAACCTCTGCTTAAAACCCCCCCAAGGAAGGAGAGCCCACCGCCTCCTGAGGAGTAGCAGGCCACAGCAGCAGCCACCATTTTGATTTCCCACATTGCCGAAGGCTGGGACTACAAGCTTGGTTGTGGAGCTCCCCAACGGCGACGCAAGCTGATTTTTGAAATTCGCTATTTCCCCAATTGTATTTTATTAAGTTTCAACGTTTTACACATGTACAATTGATATACTGACTGAAAATGTATTTTATTGCAACTGTACTGTAACTTTTGAATATACCGTATTTTTTGCTCTATAAGACTCACTTTTTCCCTCCGAAAAAGTAAGGGGAAATGTGTGCGCGTCTTATGGAGCGAATGCAGGCTGCGCGGCTATCCCAGAAGCCAGAACAGCAAGAGGGATTGCTGCTTTCACTGCGCAGTGATCCCTCTTGCTGTTCTGGCTTCTGAGATTCAGAATATTTTTTTTCTTGTTTTCCTCCTCCAAAAACTAGGTGCGTCTTGTGGTCTGGTGCGTCTTATAGAGCGAAAAATACGGTATATATATATTTAAAAAGCATATACAATCAAAACACATTTCCGTCGTTTCTCTTATTTTTACCAGCCCCCCCCCCCCCCCGTTTTCCATGGAGTTGTTGTTTCTCCCTTCCGCTGCACCCTAACTTCCATCTATTAAATCATAACAACTGTGTTATAATCAAATTACTTCTGTTGCTCAAATCCTGATCGCAATTCTCCATACTATAGTATTTCTTTAAGTAGTCCGAAAAAGGCACCCATTCTTCTTTTAGAATTCATTCTACTGGGACAGCCAAGACTGTTAAAAAAACTGGTGTGCCCTTAGCTGGCCAGAAGCGCCTCTTGAAAGACTCGTTTCACCCCCAGTTCTCCACATATCCTGGGCGAACAACGGTGAGAAGCTGGCATCGTTCCTGTCTCAATTGCCGTGCCTGATCGATGCCTCTCTGCAAGATCTGGGCTCCTGGTTCTGCTGCAAAAATGAATCTGTGGAGTCTTACTGAGCTGCTTGCTTTGCCTGAAGAGAGGGAGTTGGAGGGGAAGAAGGGGCGTCTATCTGCCCCCCCCCATTACCAGCTTAAGGCAAAGGTGGGGGTCCCATCGGCCCCAGACAGCATGGCCAACGGTCAGGAGTGACGGAAGTTGCTTCCAACAACATCTGAATAATAATAATAATAATAATAATAATAATAATATATTCCCTGGCTTTTTTCTGGCCCATGTAGGACCAGTCTGGAAAGTTAGCCTTGGTGAAGACCTGACGTTTTCATCCCCAAAAAAGTTTTTGATTTGAGTTTCCATTGAAATGAGGCTGTATTTTAGTTTTAATGTTGTATTTTAATCTTGTTTTTACGTTGTATTTCAATTAATTTGTTTTATATTGGGTGTTAGCCACCTTGAGCCCAGTCTTGGCTGGGGAGGGCGGGGTATAAATAAAATTTAATTAATAATAATACCCCACCCATCTGGCTCGGTTTCCCCAGCTACCCTGGGCGGCTTCCAACCGAATATTAAAAACATAGCACAGCATCAAACATTAAAAACTTCCCTAAATCTGAAAAGCTAAAGGTTCCCTGCTGTGATGTGCGGAGAGTCAATATTCTTTTCTCCCCTGGAAAAAGGGCCCCATCGGGTGTGCTGGATTGGGGCAGCGGAGTCGAAGGAGAGCAAAAATTTCCCCTGGTTTATTTGCTGCCTCTGCAACTGCGTTTGATGCCATCCTTTCGAACAGGAGAAAAGTAAAGGGGTGCAGCTGGGGCTAGACCGAAACCTGCCCCTCCCTCCTGGTCCTCTGGGGTGAAAGGCAAATTTTGCCTCTTCTTAGCTGTGCTCCCAGTTCAATTGCTGCCTGTTCAATTTTCTAGAGCAGCCCTTCAGATGCTGGAAGAACACAAACAGGTCTCCCTTTAAACCTTCACTTTTCTAGGCTAACCATACTCAGCTCTTTCCAGATTCTTTGCCATCCGAGTCACTTTCTCCTGGGGGGGGGCATCCCCCAGTCTGTCCATTTCCTTACTGAACATTTGGGACCCAGAATGAGACGCGGTACTTCAGATGCGGCCTGGCCTGTGCAGAACAGAGCGCGGCTACTATTTCCCACGCTTCGGACACTATGGGCAGCCCAAGATCACATTAGCTTTTTTAACAGCTGCCTCTCATGGCTGGCTCACGTTCAGATTGCAATCAACTAAAGCAGCAGTGGGGAACTTGCTGGCCTTCAGGTACTATAACTCCCATTGCGCCTGGCCGTTGACACCCAGCAACCTGGGGGCAGTGGGAAGAGGCAGGCACAGGTCCCCCACCCCAGAACCAATACACCTGGAAGTTGGTTTTTTTACATGTATTGCAGCCAGCCTGTTATTAATTACTATCACCGTTAATTTTATTCTGCCCTTCCTCATTACAGAGCCCAGGGAAGCTAACAACACCCACAGGATACAGCACGGAAATAAAATAAAAGCTACATTTTGCAGGAAAGTACTTCAGCCTATGATAATCTGCAGCGTTCAAGTTTTTGAATACTTTGGCTAAAAGTGTAAAATAAAATAAAAGCTACATTTTGCAAGAAAATACTGTAGCCTATGATAATCTGCAGCATTCAAGTTTTCGAATACTTGGGCTAAAAGTGTAAAAATGAAATAAAAGCTACATTTTGCAAGAAAGTACTGTAGCCTATGATAATCTGAAGTATCCAAGTTTGTCTAAAAGTGGAACACCTTTTAGAGACCCTGGACAGCTAAAGACAAACAGGGACACTTCCTCTAGGCTCCAGAGACCTCAGCCTCTCCTATCCTACACTTGAGCTTTTGAATTTTGTACCGAAATGGGGGAAAGACACACCCCAGAAGCTTCTCCATAAAACGACCCAAGGTCTAAAAACCTTCCTTCCCAGTTTTCCAAGAAATGGCAATTCTGTACATGTCCGAATCAGCGGGCACCCACCCTCACCTTCAGTGAACCTGGCAATTCCAAATAAAACCATCTCACTACGGTACAAAGCGATTCATAAGATCAAGGGGCAAGTTTGCATTCTCAAAGGCATCCAAAGGGGCCACGATGGGCTTCAAGTTTGAACAGCTCGTCTGCGTGGAGACATATGTTTGTTCAGAAACCTCCACTTGCTCCGAAGGGAGTTGTAAGAACCGTCGGCGGAGAAGGAGGCAGAAACAGAAGGCGTACCTACAAAGCCGAAACAGCTCTCCTCCATGGAGAAATACCTGCTGTCTAACCAAACCGCCATGAGCCTTCTCTCGCTCTGAAAGGCACCGAGATCGACGTGGCAAGATGCTCATCTCTGCCATGAGACCGCCTAAACCACAAAATCGCTTTCAAGGAGTGCTGGGGAGGAACCTACCAAACTGACCTTGAAACACCTCGGCTTCAATCGCTTTCACCGCTGCCGAGAGCAGGGAAACCAGGGGATACGTTACAATCACGAGAGGAGAGGAATCAGAAATTGTCACGGTCTTTAAAAACCCTCCTCGCAAAGTGTTTGGAGTCTTATTTTTCGAGTTAAGGTGTGGAACAGACGTCGCCCGCAACCGGATTCTACTTCTTATAAAGAGAGAAAGAGACAAGGAGAAGGAGGTGGGGCAGGAAAGCAGAAACAAGAAGAAGGAACCTCGGTTTTTGGAGAAATGAAAACACGTACCTATGGAGATGCACTTGACGACCCGAGCTGTTAAAGCAGAGGAGACCCAGCCGACGAAAAGCACGTAATCCAAATGACAGGACGAGTTCCAGGCTGCAGCCCGCAGCACGCCCAAAGGGGGGGGGGCATGCTTTGCATGTTCCCTTTATAACGAAAGCAAAGTTCAGGTCAAAATCGGAACGGGAGGAGACGTGTAAAAAACCCCTGCAACCCTGATCAAACTCGAGTTCTTGTTCCGTTGTGGGAGACAGAGGCCTCAAAACACACACACACAATTCCCACAGGGAGACAGGAATTTGCACCCTGGCAATTATTATTATTATTATTATTTTAATGCTATTTATGCCTGCCTGGGACAAACTGAGCAAAGCAACCAGGAAGTTAAGGGCAGCAAGCGTCACTCCCAAGAGGCTGGCAGGTTCTGAGCAGAAACACAGCAGCGTTCATTGCCTTGGGTGGGTTTAAAGCGGGAGAAAAGCCGTGCCAGGATACGGCCCTCCCTAAAGATTATATATATGTGAGAAATGCTGAAACAAGGAACTGCAAAACAAGAAGTCGTCTGCCTATTTTTAAAAGGAACTGCGTCAAGAACTAGGGAGTTGTTTTTTGGTTTTTTTACAGTAACGCTTCAAAGCTTGGAGGACTCGGGAGCCGGGAAAGATACGCAGAGGAGGCTGTTTGCACATGTCACTGCTGCTTCCATTATGTAACTCTCTTTCAAGCACTTTGGCAATCCAGTTTGTGTTCATTCTTAGCGGCCTCATGAAGCGGATCAATATTGTTTCCACCGGGCAGATTAAGAGCCAGTGCTTCCCTCTGCAGCGCCGGCTGAGAGGGACAAGCGCTTTGTACACGTGGCACTTTTGTGCAGCGCAGGAATAAGAAATGTGGTCACGGGGACGGAAAGAAGCTTCCTGAGAATCTCTCTGACTTTTCTGGGTTTTTTAAAAAAAGGGGGCAAGCTTCTAGACCTTGCAAACTTATCTTTGCGGCCAGGTAGCTGCCGCTGGCGCCAGCAGCCAGCTCCCAGGTCACCCTTCTGTCCTTTCCTCCACATTCGTCCCCTAAAACCACCATTTTCCATTACACCTTTGGCATCCACTCTGAAATATACTCGGAGTCGAGAGTGGATTTCATGCTCTTTATTCAGCTCATAGTGGTGAGGAGGAATGGAAGTTCCTCCAGAATGTCTGCTTTATATACATTATTTACACAATGGGCCCCACGTGACTGGCTAATTCCGGGATTCTCCTGTAAGCCAATCAGGTCGCGGATTTACTTCTACCTGGAGCTGGATTGGGTGGCTCCTGTGGACCAATCAGACTGCTGCATTCTGGAGCCTATTGTTCTAGGACCAATCAGGCTGCTACATTCTGAATCCTATTGTTCTACGACCAATCAGACTGCTGCATTCTGAACCCTATTGTTCTAGGGCCAATCAGACTGCTGCATTTTGGATCCTGTTCAACTCAGTACATAACACCCACTCCCAGTAACTTATTTAGACTGAGCCAAAGTACACAGAGCCAGAATACTTATATAATCTTCCAATTGACCCCCTACGTCCTTTTCAATCCCCTTCCTCTGTTGCTTTCCTGGTGCCTGTTTCTAGTACGTAAGCTCCTTGGGGCAGGCACCTGCCACCAGGTATTTTAGCAAAGTGCCTTGTACCATGTGAACAGCATAATAATAGCACAACTGTTTGAAAATGAGTGGGCAACGCCTGGTAGAATAGTGGGAGGAGATGGTCAAATAGGATTTGCAATGGTCAAAGGAGTAAGATGATGATGGGAGTTTTCAGGTAGCATAATGGACCGGGCAACTTCAGATACACGGGAGTGCATAAGAACATGAGAAGAGCTTGCGGGATGAGGCCAATGGCCCACCTGGTCCAACATCCTCTTCTCACAATGGTCTGTGGGGAACCTGCAAGCAGGATTTGAACACAAGAGCAACAATCTTCCCTCCTGTGCAATGTTAGAAACTCAGATATATAAGCTAACCACCAAATGGCACCTTAAACCTAGGTTATGGTTTTCCCAGTAGTGATGTATGGAAGTGAGAGCTGGACCATAAAGAAGGCTGATCGCCAAAGAATGGATGCTTTTGAATTATGGTGCTGGAGGAGACGCTTGAGAGTCCCATGGACTGCAAGAAGATCAAACCGATCCATTCTGAAGGAAATCAGCCCTGAGTGCTCACTGGAAGGACAGATCCTGAAGCTGAGGCTCCAAGACTTTGGCCACCTCATGAGAAGAGAAGACTCCCTGGAAAAGACCCTGATGTTGGGAAAGATGGAGGCACAAGGAGAAGGGGACGACAGAGGACGAGATGGTTGGACAGTGTTCTCAAAGCTACCAGCATGAGTTTGACCAAACTGCGGGAGGCAGTGGAAGACAGGAGTGCCTGGCATGCTCTGGTCCAGGGGGTCACAAAGAGTCGGACATGACTAAACGACTAAACAACAACATGGTTGCCACAGTGGAATATCTAAGTGCCATTTCCCACCAATGGAATACTACTACTACTACTACTACTAATAAAATTGTTATTATTAGTAGTAGTAGTAGTAGTATTTGCATTTCGATACTGCATTATCTTTTAAAGAACAAATCTCAAAGCTGTTTTAAAACATCCAATAAAACAACCCAGAAAAAAAATTCAAGCTGCAAGGGAAATATTTCCGATCCTTCTCTAAATGACACTTTGCTTTCTTCAATTGCCAACTTGGCATCCAGAGATCTCCACATGGTTGCAATTGGACCTGTGCTGGTCGCAAAACGCGCCTGGCTAATTTCTAACACTGCTCTTGCGGTTTCCAGCAACTGGTATTCACAAGCATTGCTGCCTCTGACTGCAGGGGTAAGAGCATAACTATGATGGCTAGTAGCCATCGATCGCCCTTTCCTCCAGGAATTTGCCCAATCCCCTATTTGACAGCTCTCTAGGTTGGTGGGCATCCCTGCCTCGCACGTTCCATAGTTTAACCACGCACGGCACAAAGCACTTTCTTTTATCTGCCTTGAATTTTACAAAACATTTCGCTTGCTAAATAGTCCTAAAAACGGCTGCACTATTTAATTATGTGCCGCATCAAACACACACACATTCCCTCTAATTGTTTCAAACGAGTGGCCTTTGTTACAACGAGCAAATACTTTGTTCCCCCCGTTAAGTCGGAGATGAAATTAGCCATGCCTAATTGGGCAGATTGCAAACATTTGAATTATTTTAGACACCACTGACACCTCTGTGGTTATGCTCCCTGCATCCCCCTGGGGAAAAAGCTATCTCCTTTGTGTGTTCGGTCCCAATTTGGGGCAAATCTTACAGTTTGGGGTTAAGCCATACCCTTCAACAAAGAAAACAGTTCTGATTTTTTTTTAAGAGGCATCAGAACATCCTTCAAACCCTGGGGCAAGTAGCAACTGCCCCAGAATGAGAAGACATTTATTGAATCTGTACACAGACATCCAGGTATTACCATGTCCAGGGAGCAATATCTGCTTTTCAAGATTGTGATATATCACCAACTTGTACTACCAACCTTACTGCACGCTTGTGAAACATGGACCACTTATAAACGCCATCTCCAACTCCTCCAAAAATTACATCAACGGTGTCTCCGAAAATTTTTACACAACACCTGGGAAGACAGGCGAACTAATGACACAGTGTACTGGAAGAAGCAAAGATCACCAGTGTCGAAGCAATGATTCTTCAACATCAACTTTGTTGGACTGGTCATGTTTTTTGGATGCCTGATTATCGTCTCCCAAAGCAACTACTCTATTCCGAACTTAAAAATGGAAAGCGTAATGCTGGTGGTCAACCAAAGAGGTTTAAAGAATCTCTCGAGGCAAATCTAAAAAAATGTAGTATAAACACCGACAACTGGGAAACAATGGCCTGCGAGCGCTCCAACTGGAGAACAGCCTTTACCAAGCACTAGGATACCACTTTAAGCAGCCGTGGGTTCCCGCAAAGAATCCTGGGAGATGTAGTTTGTTAAGGGTGCTGGGAGTTGTTAGGGTGCTTCAGAGAGCTACAATTCGCAGAGTTGCCTCTCTGGAAATTGTAACTGTGAGGGGAACGGGGGGGGGGGGGTCCATTAATAGCTTAGATGATGACCACCTCAGATGTCCCATTAATTGCACCTTTCATTTTTAATAGGCAGATTTTTTTTAAAGGCAAATGGTGTTGTAATAATATCGTATTCCTAATTTGTTTTAACTGCTTTTAAAACTGAATTTTAAGTTGCTGAGCCCACCCTGGGACCTGCTGGGGTAAAGCAAGTTATACTACTACTATATGTAGTAGAAACACTGACAACTGGGAAACACTGGCCTGCGAGCGCTCCAGTTGGAGAACAGCCTTTACCAAAGGTGTCATGGGCTTTGAAGACACTTGAACTCAGGACGCAAGGGAGAAACGTGCTAAGAGGAAGGCACGCTTTGCAAATCCTCACAGTGATCAACTCCTGCCCGGAAACCAATGTCCCCACTGTGGAAGGACGTGTGGATCCAGAACTGGCCTCCACAGTCACTTACGGACTCACTGTTAAACCCATGGAAGAAAATCTTACTTGGCGGTGAGTGATCGCCAAAGAAGATGATCGCACCAGCTAACCATTGTGATATAGAGATATATCAAGATATCTGAAATAACACTGGAAAAGGCTGAAAAAGAGGCTGGGCTGTGGAGGCAGGGAGGGAGGACCAATGGCCTCGGTCCAGTATACCTGAAGGAGCATCTCCACCCCCATCGTTCTGCCCGGACACTGAGGTCCAGCGCCGAGGGCCTTCTGGTGGTTCCCTCACTACGAGAAGCGAGGTTGCAGGGAATCAGGCAGAGGGCCTTCTTGGTAGTGGCACCCGCCCTGTGGAATGCCCTCCCAACAAATGTCAAAGAGAAGAACAACTACCAGACTTTTAGAAGACATCTGAAGGCAGCCCTCTTTAGGGAAACGTTTAATGTTTAATAGACTATTGTATTTTAATATTCTGTTGGAAGCCGCCCGGAGTGGCTGGGAAAACCCAGCCAGATGGGCGGGGTATTAATAATAATAATAATAATAATAATAGGAGAAAGGGAAGGAGGTTGCCTGCCTGCTCGGGCAAAGGAGCTTCTGCCTTGTCCCCCAGTCCCATCCTCTGCAGTTCAGCCCCGGCCTCAGAAAAGGGAGCCGGAGAAGTCTGCTCCATCTGCCTGCCCTTTCGCCTTTGCCCGAGCAAGTGGGTGGCCTTCCTCTTTCCTCCTGGTCAGTTGTAGGAGGAGCGATCAACTGGGAGGGAAGAGGCAGCCCACCCTGCTTGCTCGGGCAAAGGCAAACCTACAGGCTGAGGGAGGCAATTTGAACTGGCAATACAACTTGGTTCCCCAGCCAACACCAACACAGAGCAGGCAGGTAGGCTCTGCGCTGGCAGCAGCTGGAGAGTCGCAATGTATTGCCAGCTCAAAAAGCCCCAAACCGTTTGGAGGGGACCTGAATTTCATACTGGTTTCAGGTGATGAACTGACATATTGCCCAGATCTACTGCCCAAGGTCAGCCTTCTTGGCCACCTGAAAAAGCCCCTGCCGCTGTGGGGTGCCCCCTACCACCCAGGAGTGGGTGGCAAGTTCTCCTCCCTCTCTCATAACACTGGAACTTCCAGGTCAGATTAAAGGAGGTACTTCTTCATGCAGCACTTGGCCGAACGGTGGAACTCACTGCCACAAGAAGCAGTGGTGGCCACCATTTTGGACGGCTTTAAAAGGACAAAGCCATGGCTTTGGGGTAAAGGTATCAATGGCCACTAGCCAAGACAATTCCGCTTTGCCTCCATAGTCAGAGACGCTAAATGCTTCTGAATACCAGCTGCTGGAAACCCCTGGAAGGGAGAGCGTTGGTGTGCTTGTGTGGATTTTGGCTTTTGATTTTGACCCAGCTTAAGAGCGTGAGAAGAGCTGCCTGGTCCAGCCAATGGCCTAGCATCCTGTTCTCACACGGGCCAACGAGTGGGAAGCCTGTGACCTGGGCAGGAGTGAAACAACCCTCTGCCCTTTGGTATCTTCAGCGAACCTGGCCACCTTAAGTGCCCAACCCAGTTATAAAATGGTTTATGAAGTCCGCTCCACTTCCTTGTGGGGAGGAGTTGCGGTGGACCACGTGGCCACCCACTCTCCCCAGGGCCGGGGGACAAAGTCCCACGTTATTCTGGGGATCCCGGCGGTGTCTTCACTCAGCCAGCCAATCTGCTGGCTGGTGGGGGCGTGGCCAGGACCATTTAAATGGAGGCGCGAGCCGGAGGGCTTCCTCTTGGCTTGCTCCTTCAATCTCCCGCCCTCCCTCCCTTTTTTGCAGGTTTTCACCGGACTGGCTATGGACCTCGGTTGGTCGCCATTGCGGGGCCTGGTAGGAATTTTTCCACTTGCATATTGGCACGGGCCATTTGGTTTTCGCCTACCTCGTAGCAACCGTCACAACTTTGTAAGGTTTTGCGGTTAGGCATTGTTCGACCTTATGATGCCCCTCCAAGCTTAAGGGTATTCCGTTAAAGGAATCCGGGGGTGTGGATCTTGTCCGAAGCCCGGATCGGGGGCTAGGGCCATGACACGACCCCGTCAGGAACACCCAGGGGAGCTCGAGTTGGTTTGCATCGACAGGGTTTCCCCTTCTGGTGGTTTACCCTTACCAGACTCCCTGCATGGAGGGAAGGAGTCAGATATAGTCGGGTCCATTCAATGCCTAAGCCAATTACCGCTCACATTCTGTAATCAATAAAGTTGTGGCCAAAATTTGCCCAATGACATTAACTTAATATCTGTGTCCTAGTGTGTTTTATTCATAAAGGAGGGGTGGTTGCGGGGTGTAGACACACAACAGGTTTAAAAGCGCAGGTCCCAATACTGATCCTTGGAGGACTCCGCTTTCTCTTAGAGTTGTGGGTTCGAGTCCTGCGTTGGGGAAGAGATTCCTGCGTTACACAGGGTCGGACTAGATGACTATACTTCAGTAGCTCTCCTTCTCCGTAACTCAAAATGTATTATGCAAAAGGAGAGGGTACAGTATAAGCAAACAGTACTTTTTTTGCAGAATACTCCTTTTATCGGCATCTGGGCTTGCCAATGTGCTGCAGAACACGAATATTTTTAGCTCAGGGTACAACCATCCCTGCAAATATGCTCAGAACACGACACGGCAGCTACTAGGAACAGATGATTTTGCAAGCGGCGCTTTTTGACAGTCGATGCCCCCCCTTCCCCCATCTTTGCAGAAAACAAATCTCAATCTCTATTTGAAACTAAAGTGCTTCTCTAAGTGCTCCTCATTAAAAGAAGCTTGTGGTTTTCCTTTTTTCGAAAACAACTACCGCTCGGATTTCGAAAGTATTTTTCTTTAAAAGAGAGAGAAAGAAAGACAGTGCTGTCAAACAAAAAGTTCCTGAGTTGAATACAGAGCCGTTTGCCGCCTGAACATCGTGTTAACAATGACTGGGGCTGTTTCGTATCAGCCCAGACTGCAAGCAGTGACTCATCAGCCTCTACCACAGATTCCTAAGCTGTGTGTACAAGCACGTCGGCGCTGGGTTGCAAAGTTACTGGGCGACGGGGAGCCTGCCTACTCTGTCTCTGAGTGAGTCCCTGCTATGAGCTTGCCCTCTCCCAAACTGAGAGACATGCTTAAGAACAGCCGTTCACACGGGCTAAAAGGTGTTTGGGAGGGACAACCAGAATGATCAGCGCAAGGGAAGGCAAAAGCATTGGGCTTTTGGTTTTTGCTTTTACAGGGAAGGGTCAAAGATCAGGCAGGCCAGACAATACTCAGGTAGGTATAGCAGTGGGTCTGAGTCAATACAGTGGTACCTCGGGTTAAGAACTTTATTCGTTCTGGAGGTCTGTTCTTAACCTGAGGTACCACTTTAGCTAATGGGGCCTCCCGCTGCCACCGCGACACTGCCTCACAATTTCTGTTCTCATTCTGAAGCAAAGTTCTTAACCTGAGGTACTATTTCTGGGTTAGCAGAGTCTGTAACCTGAAGCATGTGTAACCTGAAGCGTATGTAACCCAAGGTACCACTGTACCACCCAAGGCCCAACTGTTGGTGCTGCTCTTATATGAGCCGGTGGAAAGAGTTAGGGAGCCTGTGGAAAGGGTTAGGGAGGCCACTTACATACTAGATCTTATAACAAAAAAGAAGGGGGGGGTCAGACTGAGCCCCGACCAAAGGCCAGGCGGAACAGCTCCGTCTTGCAGCCCCTGCGGAAAGATGTCAAGTCCCGCAGGGCCCTGGTCTCTTGCGACAGAACGTTCTACCAGGCTGGGGCCATGGCCAAAAAGGCCCTGGCCTTGGTTGAGGCTAGCCTACCAGCGTGGTGTAGTGGTTAAGAGCGGGAGTCACGTAATCTGGGGAACCGGGTTCGCGTCTCCGCTCCTCCACATGCAGCTGCTGGGTGACCTTGGGCCACTCACACTTCTCTGAAGTCTCTCAGCCCCACTCACCTCACAGAGTGTTTGTTGTGGGGGAGGAAGGGAAAGGAGATTGTGAGCCGCTTTGAGACTCCTGAAATGCGGAATATCAAATCCAAACTCTTCTTCTTCTTCTTGAGACCCGGGACCTCCAAGGTATTATTACTTGTGGACCGTAAGGTCCTCTGTGGGGCATACCAAGAGTGTGTGCCATTCTCACAGGGGGGTGGAGGGAGAAATATGTATCACAACACCTTGACCACAAGAAGAAAGGCAACCCACATTCTCATCATTTTGCCATGGAAATGGGCCCTGATTTATCCCAAAGCAATTAAATGCAAGTGTCCTAGGCTGCGCCCAGACAACTTGTTTACTGATCATTCGTCCTCATTCATCTGCACTATCTATGGAGCATTCATTCTGATCTGCCTGCAGGGAGGTCACATGACGTTGATTGCTGGAAGAAATATCAACAACCTCAGATATGCAGATGACACAACCTTGACGGCAGAAAGTGAGGAGGAATTAAAGAACCTTTTAATGAGGGTGAAAGAGGAGAGCGCAAAATATGGTCTGAAGCTCAACATCAAAAAAACGAAGAACATGGCCACTGGGCCCATCACCTCCTGGCAAATAGAAGGGGAAGAAATGGAGGCAGTGAGAGATTTTACTTTCTTGGGCTCCATGATCACTGCAGATGGTGACAGCAGTCACGAAATTAAAAGACGCCTGCTCCTTGGGAGAAAGGTGATGGCAAACCTAGACAGCATCTTAAAAAGCAGAGACATCACCTTGCCGACAAAGGTCCGTATAGTTAAAGCTATGGTTTTCCCAGTAGTGACATATGGAAGTGAGAGCTGGACCATAAAGAAGGCTGATCGCCGAAGAATGGATGCTTTTGAATTATGGTGCTGGAGGAGACTCTTGAGAGTCCCATGGACTGCAAGAAGATCAAACCGATCCATTCTGAAGGAAATCAGCCCTGACCTCACTGGAAGGACAGATCTGTCCTCACTGGAAGGACAGATCCTGAAGCTGAGGCTCCAATACTTTGGCCACCTCATGAGAAGAGAAGACTCCCTGGAAAAGACCCTGATGTTGGGAAAGATGGAGGGCACAAGGAGAAGGGGACGACAGAGGACGAGATGGTTGGACAGTGTTCTCGAAGCTACCAACATGAGTCTGACCAAGCTGTGGGAGGCAGTGGAAGACAGGAGTGCCTGGCGTGCTCTGGTCCAGGGGGTCACGAAGAGTCGGACACGACTAAACGACTAAACAACAACAACAACAATTTCCAAGGGCATTTCTCCACTACTTTCCTTACCGCAAAAAGTCCAGCTTGGAGCAGGGGGACATAATCGGGTTTCTTGTGCAAGAGCTCTGAATTTACCGTCACCACACCATCCCGAATCTGAATCCCACCTGAAGCAGTGTGGCGGCAACCCCAGAGTCCCGTCATTTTGCCATGTAAACCCGAACCCAACTAACCACAAGTTTCCTAGTCTAAGCAGAGGCTGGTTCTATCACGACAGTTTCTGTCTTGCTCAGAACTGGGGGGGGGAGCCATGCCAGAATTCTTTTTTGCTCAGAATTCTGTTTTGCCCACGAGCACGAAGGCATGCATTCAGTTCTGACATACACAGGTGCACAAGAAGGCGAGTGCTTTGAGGGAACGTCTGGTGGTATAAATAAAAATAAATATTATGTCAATATTAATGTTGGGAAACTGGACTCTACATCTCTTTCCCCCCCCCCCCCCCATTAAGTGAAATAGGATATAAACTGGAATCAGCAGCTGGTGCTCAGTATGCAAACGGTTTGCAGAGATTTCTACACGCAAACACACACCCTTTTCTTGCAGGGGGGGGAAACGCTTGCGGAATTCTTAAGCATCTCTTTTGACACAGCAAAAGGCAAAACAGGGAGAAGGAATTTCAATTAGGCTGCGTTTTTTTTGGACGCCACGTTAACACTTGAGTGCCGACACCGAAACCCGACATGGGCAGCGGGTGCCGGGGAGCAGAGAGAGAAAAGGCTGGGAGAAAAGAGATGGAATGAAATTCTATGGAAACCACCGCCAAAAAAGCATGCAAAGAGATGGGGGGGACCTTCCTGGCAAAGTCGCCGTTCCTGATTAACGGCAAATAAAGGAGGTGGGAGCAAGATGTGTTCAGCTTATTACAACTCCATCGAGGGCTCCATCGCCATGGAAACGGGCTCTCTGCAAGCAAAGCGACGTTCCCCGGCTACCAAAGTGTACATGTGCTTCTGTGCTCTCACGTGTTTTGAAGAATTCACAGAACCACAAACGCTTCTCCTATTAAAGTCATGTGCTGCACACATTACTGTGGTCCAGGGCTTTGGCGCTCCGTGGATGAGACTGGCCAAACATATTGCTCTGCTTTCCATTGGAGGTCTAGAGGGGGGTCTTGCCGCCTGGGCAGACC
Source organism: Podarcis pityusensis (assembly GCF_964106645.2). Taxonomy (NCBI): domain Eukaryota; kingdom Metazoa; phylum Chordata; class Lepidosauria; order Squamata; family Lacertidae; genus Podarcis; species Podarcis pityusensis. The sequence continues at coordinate 9,569,191 of NC_138035.1, read as the reverse complement.
AGGATCTCCATACGCACTGCCCAGGCTTGTGCCCCAGAGAGCTCACCTGGGTGTTCCAAACACAGTTGTTTAGATTCACTCCTAGAAGCACTCTCCATTGGCTCTTGTGATAGTATACCTGAAGGAGCGTCTCCACCCCCCATCGTTCAGCCTGGACACTGAGATCCAGCTCCGAGGGCCTTCTGGCGGTTCCCTCGCTGCGAGAAGTGAGGTTACAGGGAACCAGGCAGAGGGCCTTCTTGGTGGTGGCACCCACCCTGTGGAACACCCTCCCATCAGCTGACAAGGAAATAAACAACTATCTGACTTTCAGAAGACATCTGAAGGCAGCCCTGTTAGGGAAGTTTTTAATGTCTGTTATTCTATCGCTTTATTATCATTATCATTAATTACCGTATTTTTCGCTCTATAGGACGCACTTTCCCCCCTCTCCTGGCTTCAGCAGAGAGGGAGAGCTGCGCAGCGCACCTTTAGCCAAGCGGGAGGAGAAATGGAAGGGGCTCCGTTTCTCCTGCTTTGCTGAAGGGGCGCTGAGCAGAGAGGGGGAGATTTTTTCTTCTTCTTGTTCTCCCCCTCTAAAACAAGGTGCGTCCTATAGAGCGAAAAATACGGTATGTTGGGAGCCACCCAGAGTGGCTGGGGAAACCCAGCCAGGTGGGTGGGGTATAAATAAAAAAATTATCATCGTCGTCGTCATCATCCTTATTACTATTATTAACGGATGCCAACCACAGCAAATACATTCAGTCGAGCATTATCTCTCTCTCTCTTAGGTGGTCATCCTCTGGGTACTCACAAATGGTGCTTGCAGGGGGTGGCTTGCATACCCTCCAACGTTCCTCTGATGAAAATAGTGACGCCTTATTCTATTATTATTATTATTATTATTATTATTATTATTATTACCGTGCCCGTCTGACTGGGTTGCCACTCTGGGCAGCTTCCAACATATATAACAACATTAAAAACATTTTGAAAAAAACTTTCCCTATAAAGGGCTGCCTTCAGACAGCTTCTATAATTTGTACAGTTACAGTGGTGCCTCGCAAGACGAAAAGAATCCGTTCCGCGAGTCTCTTCGTCTTGCGGGTTTTTTCGTCTTGCGAAGCAAGCCCATTAGAGGTTTAGCGGCTTAGCGCTACAGTATTAGCGGCTTAGCCGGCTTAAAGATCAGCTGTTAAGCGGCTTAACGATCAGCTGATAAGCGGCTTAGCATCAGCTGTTAAGCGGCTTAAAGATCAGCTGATAAGCGGCTTAGCCATCAGCTGTTAAGCGGCTTAAAGATCAGCTGATAAGCGGCTTAGCCATCAGCTGTTAAGCAGCTTAAAGATCAGCTGATAAGCGGCTTAGCCATCAGCTGTTAAGCGGCTTAAAGATCAGCTGATAAGCGGTTTAGCGGCTTGGGAAAAAGGGGGGGGGGGAGGAAAAAACCCCCGCAGGAACTCGCAAGACATTTTCGTCTTGTGAAGCAAGCCCATAGGAAATTCGTTTTGCGAAGCACCTCCAAAACGGAAAACCCTTTTGTCTAGCGGGTTTTCCGTCTTGCGAGGCATTCGTCTTGCGGGGCACCACTGTACTTATCTCCTTGGCTTGGGGGGGGGGGAGTCACATAGCTTCACCACCTACGCTGGCTCCCCCAGTCAGTAAAGCAAGATGAGCGCCACAACCCCAGAGTCGTCCACGACTGGATCTGAGAGGCGCGGCAACTGTAATGCACTCCCCCTCCCCTCAGTTTTTCTGGTTACAGCCTTCATTCCTTGGTCCCTTACAAATGGATGGGTCAAAAGTCTCCGCAACCGATCCTGCCTACAGTAAGACGCAGTGCGTTTGTGTGTTTAGGAGTTAAACTCCACCAATGGTAGCAACGTAGCCTTTGTCCCAAATGAGAAAAATGGGTTGTGTTCATGCAGAGGGCATTCTAATGGCAAAGTACCGCTGACCATGTGCAGAATGCCTTTCCTTTCTGACAGGAAGATGAAAGGTACCACAAGTTCTCTTTCAGAGAGAGAGAAAAAGAAAAAGAGAGAGAGAGAGAGAGAGATTGTATATAAATGTACATAAAGAAGGAATAAGATTTATTTTTCCTTGCTTCACCACTCCTGTTCTGACAACAAAAACTCCGATAGGCTGGTCCCACTGCACACCGAGTACAAGAAAACAGATAATGCACTTTAATAAAAGAAATACTTTTTTTAAAGCGCGGCTGGGGAAACATGTATACAAACGACAACAATCGAACGGTGGTGTTCATACCAATCTAGAAATTGCTACGAAGCGTTCTCTCTAATCGCACCATTTCACACAGCACATTTTGAAGGCAACTCTTCCTAAATATATATAAACGCTAATACGCGCATCTAATTTTTCAGACTGCAGTTTCCCATCAGCAGGCAAGGCCACCTGTGGGAGGAGAACTGGTCCTCTTGGTCCACGGAAAACAAAACTGCAGCTTTGCTGAGAGCAGATAACAAGTGAATAAACAAAATGCAAAATAAAACAAACAATTATTTAATCAGTTTGTGTCTGCCAGAAATAAGACGGATGCGCATTAAGTGGCACTTGGGAGTCGTATTCAGATGACACTTGGAGGAAATCTATGGGGTCCCTCAAAAAAAACCCGATCAGTTTCCTGGAGAGAAAACTCACTGGTCCTCATTCTTCCCCTACCAAGGCGGCAGAAAACCCCAGGGCGGTGTACAACATTTTTTTAGTTAGTTAGTTAGTTTAGTTTATTACGGCCATAGGCCCACATTCAATACATCATACAGCAGAACAGGTATAACAAGATAAAATTAATAAATTAGATTACGGTACAACATTAATAACATACTTTACGGAGCATAATAGTACTTGTAAGGTAAAGGTAAAGGGACCCCTGACCATTAGGTCCAGTCGTGGCCGACTCTGGGGTTGTGGAGCTCATCTCGCTTTATTGCCCGAGGGAGCTGGCGTACAGTTTCCAGGTCATGTGACCAGCATGACTAAGCCACTTCTGGCGAACCAGAACAGCGCACGGAAACGCTGTTTACCTTCCCGCTGGAGCGGTACCTATTTATCTACTTGCACTTTGACGTGCTTTTGAACTGCTAGGTTGGCAGGAGCAGAGACCAAGCAATGGGAGCTCACCCCGTCGGGGGGATTCGAACCGCCGACCTTCTGATCAGCAAGTCCTAGGCTCTGTGGTTTAACCCACAGAGCCACCGGCATCCCCAATAATACTTGTAGTTGTTGGCATTTCTCTGTCTCGAGACAATGGAGTGCATATCTGGAGGAGAAGCGAAACTGCTGTGTCAGAAGCACCTCCCCAGGGCGCAAGCCTGGGCAGTGTGCTTGGAGGTCCTGGGCTGCCCAGACGACAAGACCCCCCTCTCTCAGCCTCTCGGATGTGGTCCAAAGGAAAGCAGAGCAAGTTGTTTGGCACCAACTTGGCTGCAGGAGTCACTGAAAGGAGGCGTACAAGGCACCATCCAACTGTCTTAGGGACTCCATGGAACCCTCGCAGAAAAAGGTTGCTGCCTCCACTACAGTTGCCACACAATACCCATTCCACATGTGTAACAACATGATTGTTCGGTGCACTTTGGAACACCCTGCCTCTTGAGATCAAGCAGGTGCTTTCACCGTAATCTTTTCGGCACCTGCTAAAAACATTCTTGCTTAGGCAAGCCAACCCAGATGCTTAGAAAGCGGGTGGGCATTTTGACCTGCTTCATTGTTGTTGTTGTTGTTGTTGCTGTTTGGTCGCTTAGTCATGTCCGACTCTTCGTGACCCCATGGGCCAGAGCACGCCAGGCACTCCTGTCTTCCACTGCCTCCCACAGTTTGGTCAAACTTATGTTAGTAGCTTCGAGAACACTGTCCAACCATCTCGTCCTCTGTCGTCCCCTTCTCCTTGTGCCCTCCCAGCACAGGGTCTTTCCCAGCATCAGGGTCTTTTCCAGGGAGTCTTCTCTTCTCATGAGGTGGCCAAAGTCTTGGAGCCTCAGCTTCAGGATCTGTCCTTCCAGTGAGCACTCAGGGCTGATTTCCTTCAGAATGGATAGGCTTGATCTTCTTGCAGTCCATGGGACTCTCAAGAGTCTCCTCCAGCACCATAATTCAAAAGCATCAATTCTTCGGCGATCAGCCTTCTTTATGGTCCAGCTCTCACTTCCATACATCACTACTGGGAAAACCATAGCTTTAACTACAGTGGTACCTCGCAAGACGAATGCCTCGCAAGACGAAAAACGCGCAAGACGAAAGAGTTTTCCGTTTTTTGAGTCATTCCCCAAGACGAATTTCCCTATGGGCTTGCTTCGCAAGACGAAACGTCTTGCGAGTTCTTGCGAGTTTGTTTCCTTTTTCTTAAAGCCGCTAAGCTGATAATAGCCGCTAATAGCCGTGCTTCGCAAGACGAAAAAACCGCAAGACGAAGAGACTCGCGGAACGGATTAATTTCGTCTTGCGAGGCACCACTGTATACGGACCTTTGTTGGCAAGGTGATGTTTCTTTAGTACTGAACTTTGTGCATATTCTTAAACCACCGTTGCAATTCTCCCCTCGGTTTTATTGTTCTATCTTTTTGTAAACCGCTTCGAGGTGTTTGGTTGTTGTTGTTTTTTCACATCAAGCAGTGCAGAAATTTTATGAAATATATATATATATAAGAAGAACTACCTGGGATAAACATGGCTCTTACATGCAACCACAAAGAAAAAAGGGAGATCACGGAGGTCATCATCTCAAGCCAACTGCTCACACCTATTCTGGGGAAACTCACTCCTGCTAAGGAAAGCTGTGGCTTTAAGAAGAACCTTGAGTCATAGTTATTTATTGGCATCGATTTAAAAAAAGAACCCACACTCAACCAGAGAACATACAAATTCCTTTCATTCAAGTGAGAACCATCAAGAAAGAGTAATCTAAGCCATTACCATTATGAATATTTTACCAGTGAAACATGAATCGTGGGTTCCTTTGTTCTGAGAACGGAACTATCCATTATTACTTTCATAGCTCACCAAGGAGGAGGAAGGGGACAGCAACAAGGTGCAGTTGGACCATCAACATGACGCTGGTTGGGAGTGGGAAAAGCAGGTGGTAACAATTATGACTCAGTTGACTTAAGAGGATTTCCCAATGTGGCTTTCAGTTTGGTACCAGAAGCTTAGAGACGTGTGTCACTACAGTCTTCCAGCTCTTTGCCAAGAGTTTTGCTGTTGTTCTTCTTTTAATGTTTATATTTTATTGAGATTATCATAGTAAATTAAAGTATATTACAAACAGAAAAAGGAAAAAGAGGACACATTTAAAAAAAATTAAAAACACAAGAAAACAGCAAAAACAAAATAACAGTCAAATATAGTTACTGTTACAAAACTATACAGTATGTAAATGGATAAACTAATTGTTTCGCTCAAGACCCATGAAACCATGGGTCACTATGGTTTCAACAAATACGTTCCAAATATCATTACATATGTCCACGTATAATTTCACCTGAAAGTGATTCGTTCATAGGCTGCAATAGACTTGCCACTCTATTCTGCCTTGTTCAGACCACACCTGGAATACTGTGTCCAATTCTGGGCACCACAGTTTAAGAAGGCCGTTGACAAGCTGGAACATGTGAGGAGGGCAACCAAGATGATCAAGGGTCTAACGGTATGTTTATCTTACCCTGGAAAAGAGGAGACTGAGAAGAGATATGATAAAGGTAAAGGGACCCCTGACCATTAGGTCCAGTCGTGGCCGACTCTGGGGTTGCGGCGTTCATCTCGCTTTACTGGCCGAGGGAGCAGGCGTACAGCTTCCGGGTCATGTGGCCAGCATGACTAAGCAGCTTCTGGCGAACCAGAGCAGCACACGGAAACGCCATTTACCTTCCCGCTGGAGCGGTACCTATTTATCTACTTGCTCTTTGACGTGCTTTCGAACTGCTCGGTTGGCAGGAGCAGGGACTGAGCAACGGGAGCTCACCCTGTCGCGGGGATTTGAACCGCCAACCTTCTGATTGGCAAGCTCTGTGGTTTGTATGCTTTACTCTGGAGTAAATAAAAGAGGCATTCACCCAGAGCCTTGGGCCAGTCACAACATTCCATCAGTCTAACCTACCTCACATGTTTGTTGTGAGGAATTAAACGAGGAAGGCGGAGAACTATGTACCCCACCTTGAGCACCTCAGAGAAGAAAGTAGGATAGAAAAGCAATAAATGAATAAATATGAATAAATGAATAAATGTCTCGAGCTCAGCTGTCTCGAGACTGAGGAACAAGAGCCCCCAGAAGAACCTCCTATATCTGTAGAGCCAGAATCTGGGCCTTCACAGGCATCTTCCCTTGCACAGGAGTAACCAAATGCCTCTCCCAGAACCTCAGCAGTCCAGCCGTGCTAGCTAGAGGTGATGGGAGTTGTAGTCCAACAACATCTGGGCATAGCTGTCAACGTTTTCCCCTTTTTAAGGGAAATTCCCTTATTCCGAACAGGATTCCTCCAAGGAAAGGGAAAAGTTGACAGCTCTGCATCTGGGGACCCACAGGTTGAGAAAGGCTGATCTAGAGTGAGATGGAGTGTGAGAGAGGAAGTCTGAGAGCAGGAAATCAAAAAGGCTTCTCATAATCTTGGCTGGAGCAAGTGGCTCATTTGGAGCTATCCGTAGTGCTGAAACTTCTCACCAGCCTTGCCTCCTCTTTCATGGAATCTGGCATTGGACTACTAGAATAGGGCATCCTTGCTGCTCATTTGGCTCCCCCACCTTCCCTTGATCCTCAGCTGTATCCTGTCGTAACCTCCATGATGGGAGGTAGCCCACGCTGTGCCCAAACCAATGGCTTAAAGTTACAAGAACTTTCTGATGGTAGGAGATGTTCGGCGGTGGAACAGTCTTCCTCAGGAGGTGGTAGACAGTGTTAGAAACTGAGATATGAAAGCTAGGAGCTAAATGGCAACTCAAACCTAGGTTACGGGCACAACAACGGAATGTCTAGGAACGCTTATTTTATAACAAGAATACAAAGCTGAAAATGAATGAACTTCAGCTAAAATATTATGTTGTTTTTTAAATGGTATAGTCCTAGGTGTATATTGTCTCCCTGCGTATTTAACTTATATGCAGAATTCATCATGCGAAAGGCTGGGCTGGATGAATCCCAAGCCGGAATTAAGACTGCCGGAAGAAATATCAACAACCTCAGATATGCTGATGACACAACCTTGATGGCAAAAAGTGAGGAGAAATTAAAGAACCTTTTAATGAGGATGAAAGAGGAGAGCGCAAAATATGGTCTGAAGCTCAACATCAAAAAACGAAGATCATGACCACTGGGCCAATCACCTCCTGGCAAATAGAAGGGGAAGAAATGGAGGCAGTGAGAGATTTTACTTTCTTGGGCTCCATGATCACTGCAGATGGTGACAGCAGCCACGAAACTAAATGACGCCTGCTTCTTGGGAGAAAAGCAATGACAAACCGAGACAGCATCTTAAAAAGCAGAGACATCACCTTGCCAACAAAGGTCCGTATAGTTAAAGCTATGGTTTTCCCAGGAGTGATGTATGGAAGTGAGAGCTGGACCATAAAGAAGGCTGATCGCCTTCTGGATGCTTTTGAATTATGGTGCTGGAGGAGACTCTTGAGAGTCCCATGGACTGCAAGAAGATCAAACCTCTCCATTCTGAAGGAAATCAGCCCTGAGTGCTCACTGGAAGGACAGATCCTGAAGCTGAGGCTCCAAGACTTTGGCCACCTCATGAGAAGAGAAGACGCCCTGGAAAAGACCCTGATGTTGGGAAAGATGGAGGGCACAAGGAGAAGGGGATGACAGAGGATGAGATGGTTGGACAGTGTTCTCGAAGCTACCAGCATGAGTTTGACCAAACTGCGGGAGGCAATGGAAGACAGGAGGGCCTGGCATGCTCTGGTCCATGGGGTCACGAAGAGTCGGACACAACTAAACGACTAAACAACAACAACGAAGTCCTTCCCCTGCCTGCCCGCCCTCCTAATATTCTTAAGTGCGTCTCTTCTCTAGTCTTCAGAGAGTGGTGGGGAGGCAGAAAAGGGTCCTCTGCAGTTTTAATCTGAAATCTTAGACGCAGTACTGCGCCCAGAGCTAAGAAACTGCTCGCGCTAATGAAATTCCCTGTCGCAAAATGCGCCAAGAACAATGGGAGTTTCGAACACTGGTGGATGGGCTCTCCTTCCTTGGGGTTTTTTAAGCATTGCAGGGGGTTGGGATAGGTGATCCTCAAATTGCATGATTCTGTAAGTGCTGCTAGACTCCAATTCCCATCATTCCTGACAGCTAGCCATGCTGGCTGGGGCTGATGGGAGTTGGAGTCCAACAACATCCAGATCTTCATAAAATCTTCATAAAAAGGGGAGAGGGAGGGAAGGGGAATAAAAGATCAGGCTAAGTTCAAATTGAAAGCCAGGTGGAATAGCTCTGTCTTACGGGCCCTACGAAAGGAAGTTAAATCCTGCAGGGCCCTGGTCTCATATATATTTTAAAAAAACCAGTTACACAAACACTAAATATAAATACCCACAGTTGAAATACACAACGAAACAAACATTAAAATGCAAACATCCATAATTAAAATGTGCAATAAATCAATCCCATTAAAACAACGCAACAATTAAACAGGAGAGATGGGTTGAGAGATCAAGGGAACACCGGTGTCTGTTTTCAAAGCCGGCACATAGGGTCATTTGAAGCACTCCTTAGTAACCCTAAGAACTGACCCTTCAAGGCCTCGTGGACAGAGTATTTGATTTCTCTCACCCACCCCTAAGAACCATTTTATTACACACAAACTGGCGTAATATGAGCTGTTCCTCCCCGCTGCTTCGTGCGCACAGACATACACACTGGTGCCATCGCACCCCCGATTTTCAGTTTAACCAGAACAACTCCATAAATCTCATTTATCGCTGGGAAGAAACCCCCTTCCAAATCTCACCTCAGCCTTTTGAGGAGGGGTAGAAACACTTCAGCAGGGGCAGGGTGGGGTGGGGGCTGGGAACGCAAACGGCAACTCACACGCCGAATAATAATCCGCAGCACTTTACAGAACCCGTGACATTTCTATACGTGTGCTCCTCATCCTTCAAGAGACAAGTAGTATGCAGTCGCCAAAAGAGGCTGCTCAGGAATCAATCTTCAAAGCACAACTGCGAAGATTAGATGGGTTCGTTACTTTGCGTACCATGTGCAAGCCCACGCACAGAAACACACGCTTATGACGCTGAATGCCGTACGCACAAGGACATATTTTGAAGAACCAGAACATCTTGGAAGAGCGGGAGGATGAAGATCTTGCACACTTGACAAGCCACATCTGCACTGCTTGTTTCAGACGGTCACAGAACAGTCAGGTTTTCTGAAATGTTTTGAGAACCCCAAACCTAGATCGAAGCTTGCTATGGCTGCATAAAGTTGAATGGTTTTTAAATTGCAAGGATGAGCTGCAGTGAGCCTCAAGCTCATGTGAGCTCCCCTCCCCAAGAGCTCAGAAGCTTTTGCTTCAATTTTAGATTAACCACGGCTTGCCATCTTAATCCAAACCCAGGCAAACCGTGGTTAGCCTTCATTACAGTTAGTCGAAACAAGCTAACATCAAACCATGGTTTACAAAGCTGGCTTGTTTTCTGTAATCGGGGTTACAGAAAACCTGCAATACAGGGTTCAACACAATACTGAACTGTGATCAGTTCAAAACAGAAGCTTCTGATCTCCCCCAGAGATGGGTGGGGGAGCCCACAGCTCACTGTGGTTTGCCCCTGTAACACTAAACCATGGCTTGGTTTTATGTGGGAACCAGGCCAAAGTCTACAACCCTCAAAGCCATGACTTAGCCCAATCATTCTGATATGAATTGAAGGTGACGAATCATATTTCGTTCATTTTGTATCCTGCCCCTTGCCAAGGGCTCAGGGCGGGTGAGTACCTTTAAAAAACAACAACAACCAAGAACAAAGCACAGAAGTAAAAATATAACTGTTACCTCACACCTGCTTAATCCAGGTCATTAAACACTAGCTCCATGTTTTGTAGCTCCTCCAGAAAGTGCACTCTTCCAGGTTGAACTTTTCCTAGTGAGTCGCACAACTGTAAGGGAATCATCCAAAAGGAATCTCCCAGCTATTTCAACTCAGTGCACACATAGGACAGTCAAGAAGGCACTCTTTGAGCAAAAGCCTGTCGTAATAGGAACATACTAAATCAAACCACTGGGCCCATCCACCTCAGTACGGACCACACTGACTGGCAGCACCTCTCCAGCATTTCAGGTAATGGACATTCTCAGGCATCCTGGAGATGATGGAGATCAAACCTGGGAACAAGCTGCTCTCCTTCCCAGGACCAGGAGAGGTATGAAGAGGGAAGAGCAGAGACAGACACAGTGGCGGAGTCTCAGATTGCTTGGGAAGGGCCCAGGGGAGGAAGAGATTTAGGCAGCTGTGGGAAGGCAGGAACCATCAGCTCCACAACTGCCTCATGGAGGCAAGACCTACCAAGAAGACTTGCTGTGCTCAGTAGGCCTGGCACTCCTGAGCAGACCTTGTTTCTTCTAAAAACGAGTGACTTCAATTGCTCTGTGCAATTTATTCCTGACACCGAAGCGGATGGGAATTGGAGCACAAGAACACTGAGAGGCCACAGCTTGCCCACCCCTACTCTTGGACCAAACATAAAGCTGTATCCAGCAGGCCACAGTGGCTCATAAATGGATTTTAACGGAGGCGCAGTGGGGAAGATCAGGCCAGCTGCAGTGACTTGTGTTTTCTTCTACAGAGAGCAGGGGCTGCTTCTGTTTAAGAGGGGAAGTACACAGAGCCGTATCTTAAGCATCCGTTCTCCTGATGCGGAGACGGTTTACTCATGCATATGGGATCGATTTCTCGTAAGCTGAAACAAGCGTGCAGAGAAGACTTTCAACAAGTCGCCAGCAGACTGAATTACTACACCAGTCGGAATGATTTAGCAGCCCTCTTCCTCCCGAGGATATGTCTCCCCCACCCACTCACACTGTTTAACTGCCGCAAGAAGCAGGAGATCGTAAATTAAACACACACTGCACATTGCAACATACACATTCTGTTGCCTTTTAAAAGGGCCCGTCTAATTTCTTCTTTAAAAAAGGAAAGGGATTAGAACAAGAAGCTTTCGTCTCCCGTCGAAAATATGTTCAGAAGCAGCGGAGCAATAAATCACTTTAGTATTAAACCAGAGGTGTCATCTTCATGGCAAGCGAAAGGTTCTTCACAGTGGGTGAACCATATTGTGGCTTTGGGGTTTCTGTTTTTGTGGCTTTTTGTGTCGGAATAATTGGTCCTGTTTGCAAGCAGCACCCAGCTGGACAAGGAGACTTAGCTGTGCAACATGGCGCATGTTTATGTGGAGGAGGAAAATAGATCTAACCCATGTGTGGGTAATTAATAAAAAAAAATTGACTAGGCACCTAGATTCAAAAGAATGGGGTCTGCACACCCTTCAGTGGGAGAGAGCCCCCAGCAGACTTAGAAACTTTCTCAAAATTAAACAGCAGTATAGCATGGAATATAGGTTGTTAGAAACTTTTTCAGATCCTGCTTGGTTTGCTTACAGCCCCTGGCAATGAACAAACCACACACTGTTAAGTAAGTTTAAAAAGCTTTACTTACAAACCCCAAAGGTCTGTTTATGCATTGTCCCATGCAGCAGCAAGGAAAACACAGGTAGAATACTCTTGGGTGCAAAATACAGAATGCAGTTTCAAGCATGCAGTCTGAACTTGGAGCGAGTTCAGACGTGTCCGTGCTGGTCCGTTACGTGGCGCAGAGAGACAGAAAGGAAGAGAAGCAGCTTCACTTCCTCCTTCACAGAAGTAAGGGGGATGGCTTCAAAAACAGATTTGACAAATTCACAAAGGGTAAGGTTATGAATGGCTGCTAGCCATAATGGTTGTGTTCTATTTCGGCTGTCGGAGACAGTGCATCTCAGTTGCTGCTATGCTCAGGTCTTGCTTACGTGTTTTGCTATAGACACCTGCTTATTTTTATTTATTATTATGTATTAAATTTGTATACGGACCTACACCCTTAGGTATACACTGTGAGAACAAGATAATGGACTAGATGGGCCACTGGTCTCTTGTTATTTTCTTACCGTATTGGCCCGAATATAAGCCGCACCCGAATATAAGCCCCACCTTTAAAATTGGAGGGCAAAAAAGAAAAAAAACCCTGAATATAAGCCGCTCCCTTCCTCGCTGCTCCTGGCTGCATACCGTAAGGTCACGAATATAAGCCGCACTTTAACTTTTCATGGTCGGAATTTTGGGGAAAAGTGTGGCTTATATTCGGGCCAATATGGTAATTAAATATCACATACAGTGCTACCTCAGGTTACATATGCTTCAGGTTACAGACGCTTCAGGTTACAGACTCCACTAACCCAGAAATATTACCTCGGGTTCAGAATTTTGCTTCAGGATGAGAACAGAAATCGTGCTCCGGCGGTGCAGCAGCAGCAGGAGGCCCCATTAGCTAAAGTGGTGCTTCAGGTTAAGAATGGTTTCAGGTTAAGAACAGACATCCAGAACGAATTAAGTTCTTAACCCGAGGTACCACTGTCCTCAGTTATACATACATATATATTCATCCTTTACCGTACACGCGCACACAATCCCAAGTATTCTAAAAACAGTTGCTCTAAAGATGGAGGGGGGACTGTGTTGGTGATGTCACAGAAGCTGGCCAACAGGCCCCCGACACAATGTTTTTTCTCCACCTCAAGTTGCTAAGAGCCCGTAATATTGCATGTTTAAATACAACCCAGAGCAGAGAGATGTGTGTGTGTTTGTTTGTTTGTTTGAAGGGCAGGGACTACACTATTGAGCCACCTCCCAATGGCCATTCTGTCTTCACTCTTAAATAAGAACAAACTGTCCCTGGAAAGAAAGGGAGGTTTCGAATGGGTGATCAAGGAGACAGCATGCTCAAATAAACACGGCATATTTCAACACAGCGGCTACTTTTCTCTCCCTGGACAGCAGGAGGAATGTATGCACACCTGAGACCTGTACCGGTTTGAGATTTCTCCCCGGAAAACTAGCAAGCGAATAAATAGTCCCTCAGCACATCACATTCTGAGTCGCAGGCGTCAAAATCCGCATTCAGAATGATTGCCTTTGTTGTTACCGTTCAGAGGGACCGGCTGCCTTTCCACAGAAATCAATACTTGCGTAAGAATAAATGAAACAAAAAGGCCAGGAAACAAAACCAGGAAACGTTGCACAAAACAAAACCCAGGAAAAGCAGAACTGGCAGTCAGCCAAGCAGTTGGGAAAGCTCTCTAGGCCTTCGCCAGTCTAGGGATTCCATAAATGCACATCTCTAGTTGTTGTTTTCCCCCATAATTCATTCTACTTCCACGCTTCCCATTTTCAAGTTGCAATAATAATAATAATAATAATAATAATTTTTTATTTATACCCCGCCCATCTGGCTGGGGTTCCCCAGCCACTCTGGGCGGCTTCCAACTAAACACTAAAATACAAAAACCTATTAAACATTAAAAGCTTCCCTAAACAGGGCTGCCTTCAGATGTCTTCTATAAGTTTGGTAGTTGTTCTTCTCTTTGACATCTGGTGGGAGGGCGTTCCACAGAGCGGGTGCCACTACCAAGAAGGCCCTCTGCCTGCTTCCCTGTAACTTGGCTTCTCGCAGCGAGGGAACCACCAGAAGGCCCTCGGCGCTGGACCTCAGTGGCCGGGCAGACGAAATAGGTTGAAGAAGGACCTTGAATGTATTGGACTAGAGCAGTTTCCCAAACTTGAGTCTCCGGCTGTTTTCAGACTACAATTCCCATCATCCCTGACCACTGGTCTTGCTAGCTAGGGATGATGGGAGTTGTAGTCTGGAAACAGCTGGAGACCTAAGTCTAGGAGAGCATTGGTTCACAAAGTGGGCAGGGCTGCCCCCCAGGGAGTGGGACTAAGAAGGAAGTGGGGAGGGCAGGCGGATGCTGGAGATGCAAATGACTGCCAGACTTTGAAAAGCTGGATCGAAACCATCCGTTCTGTCGAATTAAACTAAACTGCTTCAATTGGATTTTGAATAAATGTGCAATTAATGGCCACTGCTTAGATTTTATTGTGTTGTCAACTTCTCCTGCAGGTCGTGAAAACCGCTCTTCTGAATAATGCTTTTTTATAAGGTGGGGGGGTGGGGGGGCCCACTGGAGATGAGTTTACGGAACCGAGGGGCCAGTGGCCTCAAAAAGGTTGTAAAACCGCTGGATCGGAGTGACGTTACGTCTACTGCATTTTGGCCCCACTGAAATCAATGGGATAAGCAAGTTGCGACTTTGGTCCCAATGATTTCAGCTGGAATGAAGGGCACCCAGTGGGCAAAATAATCCGAACCCAGAATCCCAGCAGCTGAGAAGCAGTGGGGCAAGGCTGGCTGCTCCATCCAAAGCGGAAGGGTTTTCGGTATCTTCCTAGAGCAAAACGTACGTCAGGGGGTTTTGTTTGGTCAGAATCAAGAATACACTTCCAGAGTTAACGCTAAATACATTACAGTCATACCTCCGTTTACGTAACCCTCTGGTTAGGTAAGCTTTGGAGTGTGCGTGTGACAAATCTGGAAGTATTTTACCGGGCTTCGCCATGCACGCATGCGCAGAAGAGGCCTATGCATGCGCAGAAGAGGCCTACGCATCCCCAGGTTGTGGAAACCTCGGGATCCGACCTGACCGCTGGAACGGATCCCATCTGCAGCCAGAGGTACCATTGTACTTCTGGTAACTGAGCCGCCACAACTGATAAGAGGGCTGTGAAAATTTGTGCCCTGGGCTTTTTAGACGCTTCTACCCATGTAATCCCTAAAGGGCCACTTTGGTGGCCTGATGTGGCCCTCCCCCCACTTCTCTTACCTTGCTACCATGACCTACTGGAAACCTATTGAAGGCCTCATCCAACAAGCCTTTTAAGCAAGGATCTTTCCCAGTCTATATCTGCACTGCCATTGTTTCTAGATGCCTTATTATTTTGTGTCCTTCGGGAGGAAGAGTGGAGCATGAATTTATTAACCGCCCAGCTCCTGACTGCTCCTACAACTTCCCCTTCAATTCAACCCCCGATTCCTGCACACCCGGCGCACAAAACCTTCTCAGTGCCTACCTTTGGTTCGTTTGTGCCACGGCAGAAAACTATGGGATTTCCAACATGTAATCGCCTCAACAGTCGTGGACCGAGGTCTTGCGTATTCACGCCCCAAACAGTGCCCGTCTCTCTGATGAGCTGAAAGCGGTTACTTGTGCGTGTGTATTTTAAGGCACACTTGTGCACCAGTTACCCACAGTGAAGGCCACATCACTATGGGAGGTGGAAGTCATGGGTCTCTGCTCCTGAGACACAGCACGAGAAGTCCAAAGGAGCAGGGGGCAAGTTTCATTAGGAAGAGACGAGACTCTTTGGCCTACTGTAGACAACCAATATAGCAGGCCCACGTTGCATCAAAAACATTCAGCTTGGACATTAAAATTTTTTGAACCAGAGCATCGCTGGATTGGATTGTTCAGGTGTGGCTATGGAATCATCCATCACCTGGAATCCATTTTTACAAATCCAGCAGAGATCCCCTTACGTTCCAGACCAGTATAAAAAGAGCGACCCATGATCACCGCTGGAAACAACATGACGATAGTGGAAGTGATCTTCCAGGGAGGGGAAGATGGGAGGAGATGTTAGCACAACCTGTTGCTTCGTGCAACAGTCTTTAGCCTTCAAAATGATTCTGCGAGCAGTTGCCTAGGAAACAACCATAGGGTTCTCCGCTTGCCGGGATGAAATCCTTCCCTCCAACGTGAGCGGATGATGACTCCTCACGAAGAGACAGAACGTTCAAATGAAGAACAATGCGAGGGGAACCTCAAACCGAGCAGTCCCTGAACCTGAAAGGGAGACAGACACAATTATACGTGAAGGAACACACGCATGAACCACAGTCTAAAATCTGCAGACCACTCTTAAAAATAACCATCACAGCTCGCTGGAAACTACTGGGACTCTTCCTACAGATGTTTTGGATCTACAACTCCCATCAGGCCCAACCAGCATAGTCATGTTGGGAGTCCAGAATTAATGATAAGGCACCTGGTTGGGTGTGGGCTGGTGTATAGAAATAAAACGGGGGGGGGGGCATTGAAAAACCTGTGGCTTCTCAGATGTTTGACTGCACCTGCCATCGGTCCAGCGGTATTGGCTGGAACCTGTGGTCTTTGAAATAAAACAACAGTGATGACACTGAGACTGAAGTTCCTAAGATGGTCAAAGAGAATATCCAGAAAATCATGGAATTGTGGGGTTGGAAGGGACACAGCTGATGACGACTCTATGACAGCCTTCCTTATGCTGGTTCGCTCCAGATGTTTTGGACTGGGAGCTCCATCAACTCCAGTCAGCGCAGCTGAGGAAAGCTGTTCTTCTGCGTAAGGATGCTAAAGGCAGAGGACATTTCTGGATTTCAAGACTTTCACCAGTGTCAAAGGACACAGGTGAGCTGAGACTTTCAGCCAAAAGTGGCCAAAGTTGTAGAAAAGAGGGGGCAACCTCCAGTCTCCCCCACCCCACAATAAAAACCATTTTCCTGCAGACCTTATCACTTTCCTTCCACTGTTGATGCTCACTGTCATTCACTCTACACATCTGGTCACTACTTTGAATGGGAAGCCCTTCCATAGGAGAGCAGTCCTTTCCTTCGCCTTTGAATTCTTTTGCCAACACTTATCAGCATTAAAACAAAAAACAGCACAAGTAAATATTCATTTGGGGGAGGTGTACATACCTCATTTTAATTCAATGGATTAATAAGCAAAACCGATTACGGACAATGCAACCACAAGAATGTCTGCCATACTGCAAACCTGCCCCTATGACTAAGTAACATTAAGGAAAATATTTTCAGATCCTTCTCTAAGGGACATTTTGCTTTCCCCATATTTATTTACCTACTTAATTTATACAGCTGCCCCACAGCAGGAGGACTCTAGTGGGCTAATGTGGTGTAGTGGTTAGAGCACTGGACTAGAACCTGGGAGATTGGAGTTCGAATTCCCACTCAGTTATGAAGATCACGGGGTGAGCTTGGAGTTAGTCACAGTCTTTTAACCTACCACACCGGGTCGTTGTAAGGATTAACTGAGGAGGAGAGTGAACCATGTACGCCGTGGCGGAAAAGGTAG
Organism: Podarcis pityusensis; assembly: GCF_964106645.2. Taxonomy (NCBI): domain Eukaryota; kingdom Metazoa; phylum Chordata; class Lepidosauria; order Squamata; family Lacertidae; genus Podarcis; species Podarcis pityusensis. The sequence goes on along the minus strand of NC_138035.1, from coordinate 9,551,976 downwards.
GATAAAGATGCAGTAAACGAGCTCTTCTGCTGACCTGCTTAAGAAAGCTGGAGGGGCCAGCCGGGTGGTGATGTCAGTCCCCAACCTGCCATCCAGAGATCTCCACATGGTCACATTTCGAACCCATGCCAGTCACAAAACGCACCTGGTCCCTGGGGAATGTCAGACACCGGTTCACCCTCTTGCTCAGTGTAGGATCTGCAGTGCCAATTTCAGCTACAGCAGGGGCCAGTAAACTTTGTGAGCAGGGGACCAGTCCAATGTTCCTCAGACCTTGTGGGGGACCGGACTATATTTTGGAGAGAAAAAAGAATGAATTCCTATGCCCCACAGATAAGCCAGAGGTGCATTTTAAATAAAAGGACACATTCTATTCATGTAAAAATACGCTGATTCCTGGATCGTCCACAGGCCGGATTGAGAAGGCGATTGGGTCGGATCTGGCCCCCAGGCCTTAGTTTGCCTACCCATGGGCTACAGCATCTCTGACAGCCACCGTCTCCTAAGATATCTCCAGCAAAGGGAGTCCCAGCACTCTGTTAACTGTTAGACAGTCCCTCCTTAATGTTGAGCCAAAAACCTGCTTTCCTGATATTTCTACTTAGTGGTTCTCAGGAACGTCTGAGAACATACCCTGCTCTTCAGATACCTGAAGACACCTGTCACTCCCCTCCCCAAATCTCCTCTCTTCCGAGCTAAGCAGACCTAGGTGCTTTCAGCCCTTCCTCGCAGACTCACCAAACCCCTGGGGGTGGGGAAACAACACAGTTCCATTTTGGGACCTAAACGGCTGTGGAAGATAGCAGAAAAGGGCCTCTGAATATCATCTGAAGGGGACTGCAGAGTTCGTAAGGGACAAGGCGATCCTTTGTTGCACGGATTGACTTGCAAAAATGTTCTTAACAGAGCTCTTTCGGGAGGAAATGTAGGGTATAAACGGGATAAATGAGTAACAGCACCAACACTTTAACGGGGCCAAATTCCCCACTGATTACACGTGATCGCAGCAGGCTCACCCTGTCTTCACAAATGCAGCAAACGGTGCCTTTGGCTACTTGGGTGGTTAGCAGAGGGCTTGGAAATAAGAGAATGCTGTACCAACCACTGCTATGCTGCGGTCTTTGTGTCCACCTAGTGATAGCTACCTGGCACTGCAGCTCTGCCAAATTTGACGTCCTTCCACCAGGAAACTGATCTACCAGTACATCACGATATCTGAAATAAGGGTGGAGTTATGAGGAGGAGAACAGTAGGGCGCGGCGATACCTGCTTTTCAACATCGTGATATATCACCAGCGAAACATCATGATCGCAATGTCTGGAATAAGGATGGAGGCACTGTCTGGCTTCGCGGTTTTCCCTGCATCGTGGTTTTGGCATAGGACACACACGCATCGTAATTCGCGATATATTGCCCGGTCAAAAATTATGAAACCGATTATGGCGATATGGACTTCAAGCCAGGTTTGGACGATATATTGCCCAGTTCTACTGTGGATCCCTTATTTTTCAAAAGCCAAGCCATACAACTCCTACTTTTGAACATTTTGAACATCTTTCTCGCAGTTTTTGTTATGCGGGGAAGAGGCGGAGAAGAAGAGGAGGAGTTTGGATTTGATATCCCGCTTTATCACTCCCTTTAAGGAGTCTCAAAGCGGCTAACATTCTCCTTTCCCTTCCTCCCCCACAACAAACACTCTGTGAGGTGAGTGGGGCTGAGAGACTTCAGAGAAGTGTGAGTAGCCCAAGGTCACCCAGCAGCTGCATGGGGAGGAGCGGAGACGCAAACCTGGTTCCCCAGATTACAAGCCTACCGCTCTTAACCACTACACCACACTGGCTCTCTGGTGAATGGTGCTGTTGACTGGCAGTGTAGAGAATACTGAGTTTGTTGGACCAACTGTCTGATGCAGTACTGTATAGGGCAACTTCCAACTTCCTAAATTTTCACATATCTGCTAAGAAGCAGGTCCCACTGCGCTAACTGCATACGATAAATGCAGTATTTGGAATTCCCCGGGCGCTGAGTGCATGTTGCTACTGGGGCAGGTCAAATTGCAACGACGTGGAGATTTCAGGGCACCAGGCTGGCGACTTGACATCTCCACCGAGCCAGCCGTCTTGTGCAAAAGACCTTCTGTGCTTCTGAACTGCAGCGCAAATCGTGGACCCCTTGCTGGGCATCTTAAGTCCTTCATCGTCACACCCAGGAAAGTAATTCCAGGGTGGAGCACAGAGATATTGGACGGAACTGCAGCCTTTCCACAAACCACCCAAATGAAACTCACAGACCACAGTTTAAAAGCCCCTGCGTTAGTCCATATCTGATACCATTTCCATTTCCACTGTGTTTCTCTCCTTCTTCCATACTGGGACAAGTTGTAAGAGCAAGCTAAAGTCAAGCACTGTAGCTGAGATCACAGAATCGTAGTTCCCCCAAGGTCTTACAAAATCCTAGAACTGTAGAGTTGGACGGGACCCTAAGGGACATCTAGTCCAACCCCCTGGTGAATAGACATTCTGCTGTGGCGACCATAACCTAGGCCTAGCTTATAAATCTGAGTTTCTAACACTGGCTAAATGCATGGTGCGAACGGACTTTATAGCTGGCTAGTAGATGCTTGGCTACCACAATTTGTACGTGCCTTCTCCATTTTCTCGCCATGATAATGCATAACCTCTCTCACGTCCTGAACTTCTATCCTGCCTCCCCACCTTGCGGTCACTTTTTTGCTAAACAAAAATGGACAGCTAAGACCATGGGTAGGCAAACTAAGGCCCGGGGGCTGGATCCGGCCCAATCGCTTTCTAAATCTGGCCCACGGACGGTCTGGGAATCAGTGTGTTTTTACATGAGTAGAATGTGTCCTTTTATTTAAAATGCATCTCTGGGTTATTTGTGGGGCCTGCCTGGTGTTTTTACATGAGTAGAACGTGTGCTTTTATTTAAAATGCATCTCTGGGTTATTTGTGGGGCCTGCCTGGTGTTTTTACATGAGTAGAACGTGTGCTTTTATTTAAAATGCATCTCTGGGTTATTTGTGGGGCCTGCCTGGTGTTTTTACATGAGTAGAATGTGTCCTTTTATTTAAAATGCATCTCTGGGTTATTTGTGGGGCCTGCCTGGTGTTTTTACATGAGTAGAACATGTGCTTTTATTTAAAATGCATCTCTGGGTTATTTGTGGGGCACAGGAATTCGTTCATTATTTTTTCTTCAAAATATAGTCCGCCCCCCCCCCAAGGTCTGAGGGACAGTGGACCGGCCCCTTACTGAAAAAGTTTGCTGACCCCTGCCTAAGATGAACTCTTTGCAGCAAGGCAGGAAAAATGAAAGAGCTGTGTGGGTGTTTTCTTTCTTTCTGAGAAACTGGGTGTTTTTTTTTAGATCTACTCTGATGAGAGAGAAAGAGAGTTGCTCAGGAAACAAGCTCATACCGGAAGCCAATGACCTTTTACCATTCTTGATATTTGTATATCATGCTGTTCTGCATGGAAGAGGAACTACACATACGCAGACTTCTTGCCGTCTGACCTTTCGGTTTCTGAGCTTCCAAAGCATCTGAACCAAAAATCCTGGAAAACACTGGTAGACGAGCGAATCACACGTATCTAAGCTTAATGCAATTTCTCAGCGCTTGATGCCTATAGCAGGACATGTGAAATGATTCCCCTGAAAAACTGTACAATTCATCTTCTGTCTTAGTGGGGTTATTATATCCATCATGCCACAATCACATGTGCAAGTTGCCGCTTGATGCTTCAGCCACTAAGTGACCAGAATTCTACCTGAATCCTTCCTCGCACATAGACCACCCCCAGGAATCGTATGCGCCGTAAGCTTGTTCAGGTAGAGAACGTTCAGTGAAGGATGTTTTGCAAACGTTGGCGTTTGCTTGCTAACAAAACACCTGTTCTAAATTATCGCACTGAATCTGGATCTTTGTGTAGAAGACAACAGACGGCACCAGGAGTGAAACGGTATTTGCAGAGCCTAAGACTTGCCGATCAGAAGGTCGGCGGTTCGAATCCCCGTGACGGGGTGAGCTCCCGTTGCTCGGTCCCTGCTCCTGCCCACCTAGCAGTTCGAAAGCACGTCAAAGTACAAGTAGATAAATAGGTACGCTCCGGCGGGAAGGTAAACGGCGTTCCGTGTGCTGCTCTGGTTCGCCAGAAGCGGCTTAGTCATGCTGGCCACATGACCCGGAAGCTGTACGCCAGCTCCCTCGGCCAGTAAAGTGAGATGAGCACCGCAACCCCAGAGTTGTCCGCGACTGGACCTAACAGTCAGGGGTCCCTTTACCTTTACCTTGTCTCTCATGCATAAGGCAGCTGAGGAATGGAAGAGGGAAAGGTTTGAGTAAAGCAAAGGTGGAGAGGCAGTGAGAGAGGGAAACAGACAACTTTAAAAAATGGCAGAGGTTTGGGTTAAGGTCCATAAATAGAAACACCCTAGTGGTCCCGGGCCCTAAGGAAGTCAGATTGGCCTCAACCAGGGCCAGGGCCTTTTCAACACTGGCTCCGGCCTGGTGGAATGCTCTGTCTCATGAGACCAGGACCCTGTGGGATCTGATTTCTTTCCACAGGGCCTGTAAGACAGAGTTGTTCCACCTGGCCTTTGGCTTAGAATCAATTTGATTCCCTCCCCCTCTTTCTTTTTTCCTTTCTCCTCCTATGAAGAGGCTGCATTTTAATGTCTTAATGTTGTATTTTAATTTTGTTTTTTAAGTTGTATTTAATCAACTTGTTTTTATTATTGGTTGCTAGCCACCCTGACCCCGGTCTTGGCTGGGGAGGGTGGGGTATAAATAAAATTTATTATTATTATTATTATTATTATTATTATTATTAAGCAGCGATGGAAGAGGAAAACCGCAGTTTTAAGCAACAGCAGAGGTTTCAGTAAAGCAGTGACAGTAAGGACGGGAAGCGGTGGTTTTAAACAACAGGAAAGTTTTGAGTAGAGTGAGCAGGGAAAACACAGAGGGGGATCCGTGATGGTTTAAATTAAGGTGGGAATGCAGTGATAGGGGAGTTGATAAAGGCTTTGCTGTGTTAGCTTTTCAGAGTTGGCTTCTGCGTTGCACCCATCTCCACAATTTTTCCTAATAATAATAATAATAATAATAATCCCTCACTGTTCCTCCATTCCCAATCTTTTCAGACCTCTCCCATTGTTTGAAACCACGTCCCCCCCCCCCCCAGTGTCTCTCCCTTCTCACTCCCATGCCATGGCCACTGCTGTGGTACAGCCTGCCTTTGCCTACCCCATCCTGACCTCATTCATATCCAGGGTACTCCAAAGGCATTCCAGATCCTCCAATGGGAGCTGCCCTCTGACTTTATGCAAATCCAGGTTTTTGATGTGGAACTACAAATCCTCCAATGGGACTGCGTGATGACAGACTGGTGCAACACTAGTATAGAGAGAAAACCAATGGAAAGATTCCAACTGGAAAGCACAAAAGGGATCATCTCTTCAGCTGGTCCACTTCCCTTGCTCAGCGTCTCCTTCCAGTACTTCTCTCCAGGCACTGCTGGAGAGAAATATTGGTTCCTAGGTCAATACACTAACACTACAGCTCTCTGGTCAGAGCATTAATGTCCACACTTTGCAAAAAGACCTTTGTTTTCCTGTTTGGTGATTATTTTCGTTGTCATTAGACTAATAAACTTGGCAGCCAAACCAAGTTGGTCTTTAACAAGCTTAAAGTCAAATGTTATTAAATCTTCGCTTGAATCTTACTATAAATGGACGTGTTCCAGCAATCTTCTGGCTTGCAAGCTGTAAAGTGTTTTTCTTTTCTTTTTCTTTTTACAAGACTCATCCCATCATCCAAGGCTACCCATGGTTGCTGTAGATTAACAGACTGCTGGTTCTCTTTCCATTTAGCTGTCATAAAGTGGTGCATTTAATCTGGATGTGCTTCAAAAAATATAAAACTGTCCTCTGCAAATTATCGGTTTCCCAGGGGATGTTATTAAGCTGCTATCCTTTTTAATGCTATTGACTCATAAGGCTCTAGAAAAAGCAGTATTTTATGTATAGTGATGTCACTATATAAAATGGCGGTGCATTGGGTTTTGACCCTAATTGCCAGATTCTATTTACTTCATTAAATACGTTTTTCTTTCATATTTCAGAGGGGTTTACTTCATAGAATTGTAGAGTTGGAAGGGACCCTCCAATGAGGGAATCTCAACTAGATCATACATGATAGAGAGATTCCCGTTTCAGAGATGTCACCATAAAAGCCCTGCTCCAAGCTGTTGGGAAATACTACCTAAAGAGTTGAAGTTTTCAAGTTTTCAAGTCTTTAAAACATGATGGCTGGGACCGATAGGAGCTGGAATCCAACATCTGGAGGGCTACAGATTACCTATCCCAGCTTTTTTAAAAAAGGTTAAAACCAGCACCCTGAATTGGAACTGGAAGCAAACTGGCCACCAATGTACCGTAACTGTCCCAGAACAGCTGAAACGGTCCACACTTTACAACAGAGATAGTGAACCTGTGGATCCCTGGGTGTTGCTGTTGAGAACTCAACTTCTACCAGCCCCCGGTCAGCATGGCCAATGGTCAGCAATGATGGGAAGTGGTGATCCAATTGAGGTCTAGAGGTCTTGATGGTACAGAAGCATGAATGAGCAAAACATGGTCCCATTTGTCAGAGGAGAAGGAATGACTCTTTACTAGCCAAAGGTGATTTTTTAAAGGCATTCACGACAACTCTCAATGGCTTCTCAAGAATATGTTTTAATTTGCTGGAAGCTGACCAGGGTGGCTGGGGCAACCAGGTCACATAGATAGATAGATAATTATTATTGGATGCAGGTGTACCCCAGACTTGTTATTGGATAAACATGAATCACCAAAGAGAACAGAAGCTCCTCTACTTTCAGTAAGCACGCAGGAGAGAAAATTTTGGCAGGTTTCCTACACACATGGGGCGGAGAGGAGGACCACAAGAAAAGTCCTTCTAATCTACGCAAGCGTTAAAGGTTCAGGGGCCCTGTCCATCTTTGTATCTCTTCGCCCTTGTTGGTTTTGGCACACGTTCTGTTATTTGCCCAGCCAAAGAGATGCTTCCTTTCTTCCTTCCCCGCCATTCTAATTTCTAATCAAGATTCGCACTTCTTCCGTTGGAGTGGAGACAGGGTTGTTTCGGAAAGACTTGTGCTTCTGAGCCAAGTGCAACGAAGCTATCGCTCTGTTGACTTTTCATCGTTGTTTGCTTTTAATACCGATGCACAATCTGCTTTAATAAATTGTGCTTCGGCTGCGTGTTCATATGTTGTTAATTTCTTGGTGGGTTCTATAAAGGGGCCCCCTGAGAATTGCATAGCTATGAAGTTTACAAGTGAATCCTAAGCCAGCCCCATCTGCCAAACCTTCCAGGGGACACAGCGTGCCTCAACCCAAGAGAGGGTCATCTAATCTGCCCCGCAGACTACAGCGATGGGAATTCCTCCTATTGCTCAACTACAGTTGTTACTGGAAATTTGCTCTTTAAGTGACTAAGTTTTTAATGAATGTCTTTACTGGTATGAGACAATGGGCTTGCTTATATGTTCAGTTCGAAGAGACTCTTAAAAAAATAATGAAAGAGTGAGGGTCAAACCAGACATAAATGCAGACGGTGTCCTTTGTGTTTATTGTTGTTTTCAGATAGCAGCTGGGGGGGGGGCTGATCTGGATTGGGACCTGCTGTGATAGAGGTGAAGGGGATTTAACCCTTTCCCCCGCATGGTGGTCTCCATGAAAATCACCCAGCACCTCCAAGCCTGCCATTTGCATGAAGACATGCTTCGTTCCTGGACTGGACTCCTAGTGGGCATTCAGTGTTGCTGGTCCCGTGCTCTGAAAACGCTTCCAGCAGAGATGCAGCAGACACCCTCGCTTTTTATTTTCAACTCTTGCAAGAGCTTTTTTCTGTAGACAGATCAATGCAACTACTTTAATATTGTCTGCCATGGATCTTAATAATTTTGGACCCTTTTGTGGTGGTTTTGTTGTATACGCTGCTGTATAGGTAAAGGTAAAGGGACCCCTGACCATTAGGTCCAGTCGTGACCGACTCTGGGGTTGCAGCGCTCATTGGCCGAGGAAGCCGGCGTACAGCTTCTGGGTCATGTGGCCAGCATAACTAAGCCGCTTCTGGCGAACCAGAGCAGCGCACGGAAGCACCATTTACCTTCTCGCCGAAGCGGTACCTATTTATCTACTTGCACTTTGATGTGCTTTCGAACTGCTAGGTTGGCAGGAGCAGGGACTGAGCAACAAGAGCTCACCCCGTCGCAGGGATTCAAACAGCCGACCTTCTGATCGGCAAGTCCTAGGCTCTGTGGTTTAACCCACAGCGCCACCCATGTCCCTGTATACTCTGTATACGCTGCTGTATACCACCTTGTATGGATTGGAGGTATAAGAACACTTTTATAAACAAATAACTGGCAATAAGGATGGGGCAGGGATTAACATTAAGACCATGGCATGGAGGTGTGGAAGAGTTAATCCCATACGCATTCCATAGCTGCTATTTAAAAACACAAGGGTAAATACAAAGAAAAATGAATTTGTGAACACATAGTTCTGCCCTGATTAGAAAGAGCTATCTGAAAGATCAAGGGAAGAAAATACGAGCTACAAGAACAGGAGAGCAGCTATCTAAACAATGGAGACCATGGCGTCCTTGGGTTGCGGTGCCACCCACAGGATGGCATATCATAGCAGCATAACACCATGCAAGCACATCCATCCCCGATGACTGACGCATTCCTTCCCACGCCATCACTGGCAGGAACACACATCACGGTTGCCGTGGGGATCATGCTCGTCGCATGACTTCCCCCCGTCACGCAAGTCCCCAGGCCACACCGCTGGGTGGGGCGACTGGGGAGGCTCACCACACAACAGGAAAGGCCATGCAGAAAGTAACTTGCAGCGATAAGAGCCACTGGGTGTCATGAACTGGTCGGATGCAGAGAAATGGTGGGAGGAACCAGCAGGGGAACCCCCAAGAGAAGGAGGCTCAGACCCCTGGAACTGGTGGTGGAACAACGATGAGCGGTCAGAGGGAGAAGATAGAGAAGACTGGGGGAAGGAGGTGTCGGAAGCTGAAGAGGCAACAGGGCTTAGTGAGCAGGAAGAGGCTGTGGCAGAGAGCAGTCCAGAATCAGAGGCAGAGGAGGCTGGAGAGGAGAGGCAGAGATGAGTCAGGCTGGTGAAGAATCCAGGGTGCCCTCCCCCTCCTGCGATGGGCAGCTCTTCTCCCCCCTGGTCTCCCCAAATCGAAAGAGGTATGAAGAGTGTAGAGGAAAGCCAGACAAGATGAAGGTGCCTCACATTGCTTGGAACAGTATACGGTGAGGAGGAGCTGTAGGAAGGCGGGGGCGATCGGAACTGCAGCAACTGAATAGCGATTTGCGATTTTAACTTTTGCGGGCTTAAACTGGCCCGGAGTTACAATTCGACCAACTGCAGTGATTTTCAGCCTGTAACCCGATTTTAAGGGAGCAGCTTATATTTGGGTATTGCCTTTTTTTTCTTTTCCCCCCTTGAATTTTAAAGGTGCCAATACATTCGGGCCAATATATTCGGGTCAATATGGTAATTCAGGGAGGAGAAGGCTACTAGCCAAGATGGCTATGTTCTGCCTCCACAGTTGGCGGCAGCAATGCTTTCCAATACCAGGTGCTGGAAACCACTGGAAGGGAGAGTGCTCAAATCCTGGTTGGTCCCTGTGAGAACAAGATCCCGGACTAGATGGGCCACTGGCCTGATCCTGCAGCCTTCTTCTTACGCCCTTGCATTCTTAATGGAGCAGCCTCCACCGTTTGAGAGAACTGGGCTTTCCTTCTCTGGGATTCTTGAGTTCTGATGTGCAATAAACCAAGGTCCCTGTCTATGACCATTAACATCAGGAAATACACATCAGAAGTCGGTGGTTTCCATCTACCAAGGGAATACACACACCCTTCCTTCCCCCGCACCCCGTATATACTGCACAGGAAGAAACGCAGAACAGTTCGTTCCTAGTAGGTAAATTCCCCTCCCAGTGATCTCAAAGGCTGTGTTCTCTCTCAGCTCTCCCAGTTGGGGCCTCTGCCCTTCTTCCCTTCCCTCTGTGAATTTTGCAGAGGCAAGGCACTACGTAGAGTAATTTCAGCTTTTCTTTTCCGCGCTGGGTGAGGCGCTGCATTTTCCAACAGCTGTATAACAGGCAGAAATCCACCCTGGAAGCTTCCCCCGCCCCTCACAAGGAGGAAGGAAGTAAAAAGCTGCATCTGTTAAGTTTCTGACTGGCGTGCAGCTATTCAATGTGTGCCCGAAACAGAGAGCAACCCTGAAATATATGAGCAGGAGCAGCACGGTTCCCTAGATTTGGATTAGGGTTGTTTACATTTCGCTTGGGACTGCTGGGCCTTTTTACAGGGACTCTGGTGCCTCTAAGCAAGCAAAACTTCACCTGCTGAATTTCTGCCTGCCACACACTTGTCAAAGGCAGAACAGCTACGCCAGGGTGAGAGGGAATTGGCAAACCTGATGTCGGGTGCCAAAAAGGAGAATGAAAGAAAAATAAAATATGGTGTTGATAATAAACATAAAACCATGCAAGTTAGTAAAGGATAACAACATTAGCCCAAAAAAGAGGAGACTGGGAGGAGATATGATAGCAATCTCCAAATATCTCGAGGGCTGTCACATGGAGGATGGAGCCAGCTTGTTTTCTCCTGCTCTGGAGGGTGGGACTCAGAACAATGGCTTCAAGTTACAAGAAAGGAGATTCCAACTAAACATCAGGAAAAACTTTCTGACAGTAAGAGCTGTTCAAGAGTCTCCATGGGGGCGTTGTGGGCTCTCCTTCCTTGGAAGTTTTTAAGCAGAGGTTGGATGGCCATCTGTCAAGTATGCTTTAGCTGAGTTTCCTGCATCGCAGGGGGTTGGACTAGATGACCCAGGAGTCCCTTCCAACTCTATATGACATGGAGCCTCTATCAGTCAAAAGCTCCTTTGAGGGCACACTCCCCATGTCAATATCAGCTGATTGGCGCTGATGGAGCAACTTCAAAGGGGGATGCTGTAACCCCCAATCAGCTGTCTGGTGGTTTTGTAGGGTGATTGACAGGTGTCTGCTTCCGCTGACGGGTGAATCCAGTTCTCTATCCCTGCTAGAGAAAGTTATTCTGGATTACTGCCCCACATCTGAGAAATTCCCTCCTCCTAAAAGCTCACCCAAGTCTGAACTTGAGAATCTTTCAGAGTCTAGGCTGGCCTTCTGGCACCTAGGATAAAGATGGAATGGTATATAGGATTACCCGTCCGTCGCTGCCCAAATGGCCCCTAGATCTTGATGTGCAATCATGAGCAAATCAAAAAATTAGTTCATTATCACATTTTGTACTGTTACAGGCATTTCATTGAATCTCAGTGGTGTTTTGGTGCAGTCGTTCTTGGTATGGAATGGGCTAAAATATCAGCAAAAGTTATTCAAGTTCTAAAAAGCCGAATTACGGTGTATTGTAGGATTAATGATGCATTAGCCATTTCCTTTTCAAATGCCTTTTGAATTCTTCCGACTTTTGTTTTTTCTAAAAGTAAGGAGTTTGAATTTGAAACTTCTGAAAACTTGGCAAGTCCTGAGCTCTTGATGTGAAGCCACAGGCATCTCTTGCATAAGGAGAATAATAGATTTTTTTTACATACTTCCACAAAGCAAAGGCATAATCGCTATCCGTCATGGGCCTTTTCAATTTACCCTCCGTATATTCATGATCGTAACTGCTCCATAAAACAGTACAGTACAAACTGTGCTTCGGGACACCATAACAACAAGATGCCCTTCCCCTTATTTGGAAAGGTGGACAGAATTTCGGGTTCAAAAAAGAAATAATTTTCCTACATTAGGGGGAAAAAATCAATTCAATAAAACTAATGAAAGCAGCAGCAAGGCAGATATCAAAAAAGGGTACTATTTTTTACTAGCAGAAATGTGTTTTAGGAAAGGAAGAGCATAGCCTCGCAATAATTTTATCCGATAGGCAGCCCACAAATAGCTGGAAATGTTATTAGTGTGCTAGCAAGCCTGCCAGCTGCTTCAAAAGAGAAAATGGCTAAGGCTGCAATCCTATACCCATTAGCCTGGCTGGGAGAAAGTCCTATTGAACTTAATGGGACTTTCTTCCAAGTTGACCACCTAGGATTGCAAAGCAACATCAATAATTTCTCTAGTTGTAGCATCAGCTGAGGTTGTCATATCCTCATTTCCAGACACTGGTTGCAACGCCTTTTCTGGTGCCAAGGTGGTGAAATTCCCTTCCTGGGGGAGTCTGTTATGTCCCTGTCCTTTTGCCCTTTGAAAATGTTCTTATTCAAGAAAGACTTTTCTCGCACTAGGCAAAAGGTTCCTGCATTGCAAGGGTTGGACTAGATGATTCTTGCGGTGCCTAACTGTACAGTTCTATTATTTTATTATTCTAGTTGCTTTCTTTCAAAAATAAATGAAACTCACAAGCAACTTACAAAAAAAGGGAACGTTAAAAAACAAATATAAAAAGAGAATAACACAACCTAAAATACGTAAGTAAGGTACATAGATGTACACAGATATAGCAGATACAACTCCACCACACCCTGCTAAAATTAAGTTCCAAAGACCTGGGCGAACAGGTATGTTTTTGCCCAGCACCTAAAAGCAGCTACTGAAAGGTGTGCCTTACCGGCAACAGCGTTCCATAAACAGGGAGCCACCACTGAAAAGGCCCATTCTCATGTCGCCACCCTCTGCACCTCCCTTGGAAAGGGGCACAGGAAGAATGATTTCAAATGCAGAACAAATGTAAACAAACATATTTCTCAACATGACTTTTTGCTTCCAGAAATTCATTCTGATTGTGCAGATAAAATATAACGGACAGGATTCTACAGGGTGTGTTCCTAGTATGTGGAACAGGCAAGACCCATGCAAAAACATGCACCTCCAGATGGTGTCAGGCCCAGGCATTTTCACTTGGTCCCAATAGCTGATAACCAGGTGCAAAATGCACCTGGGAAATTTCGAACATTGGGTGGGACAAGCCATGGCCATTTTGCCTCCTCCTGAATCTGGAGATTTAGAGGCAGCTAACATCCAGTATCCAGATTATAACCGCTTAGAGATATTCAAAATATTGAGGCACTTAGCCATGCTTTTAAACAAATAAATATCCTCACACGACAGTGGCCAAACGCAGAACAGATGCCTAAGAGACTCCTGCAGCTTTAACAACGATGCAAAAGACAGAGTTTGGAACCTCTCTCGCCATAGTTCAAAGCAACTTTCTTGCATTCAGAAGGTCCCAGATTCAATAGCTGGCAGCTCCAAGTTAGGCTGGGAACATTCCCAGCCCTGAAACCTTGGAGAGCCACTGTGACTCAGTGCAGAAAATACAGATCTAGACAGAGAAGCTTCCTCCGTTCCAAAATTTCCTCCTCTGTGCAGAAACCCCATTATCCTCCTTTTCGCAGCTGCCCGCCTGCCTACCTGCCGCATTGTTTCACTCTGCTCAAATGTGACCAAACAGGTGTTTTTCTCATGAGTCACCAGCCTGCAGTCGGCTATTTTGGTGCCGTGCAAAAAAAGCAAAAGGGGGGGGGGGACGTATAATGGAAACCTTCAGGGCCGAATCAGCACGGCAGAGCTACCTGGTGGTGGCTGTTTTAATAATCTTGGCAACATCTACTGAAGTTCCTGCAAGGAATCTGGCTGGCCAGCAATAGCCCACCCGAGTACGAGACGGAGACTGCAAGCCAGTGGGATTCATGCTGGCAACAGCATCAAAGGTGTAACTGCTATAAAGCTGGCTTGAGAATGAATCCAGTCTTGGGGTTGCTGACCAAAAGGCAGGCCTCCTGCTTTTGCGTATTTAGCAGCAAAACAATAAAGCAATGCTTCAGCCCAGCATGGAGAAAAAACACACTAGCATTCCCTAAACGAAGTCTGCAAAATCTTAAATGCAAAGGATCACGAGCTGATCAAAACATGGCAATGCTAGTGAAACAACAGGTCTGGGCCTTTGGGCTGCAAAGATCCCCTTGCAGCCTCACCTTGCTTGCGTACTTTTGTTTTGCTTGAAATCTAATAATGCCTCCTGCTTGCCTGAATGGAAGAGAGAGAAGGGTGTGGGATGGGATTCAGAAAGCACACTTCTGTTATGTAGTAACTCGATAGCCAGGCCTTTGGCTGAATAAAACATCTATGGCCTTTTTAATTGTGTTTAGGGGGAGCGAGGCGGTTATCGGTTGTTGTTGCGATTATGATACGCATTTGGGTTTTGCATTTTGACGCCGTAAAACTGCCCTGTGATCTCTGGACAACGGGCGGTATATAGATTTAACTCAGAGTAGTAAGAATTCTGTGCAAGTATTGATGTTGCCTCAACTGCTCCCACCCACTTGCGGATCTGGCCCTTGCCTATCATTGGCATGTGGCCCCCAGAAGGCGGCCCAGGCGGCAATACGGCCCTTGGGCTGTATCAGGGTGTGAGCGGATGTTGCTGGACTCCAACTCCCATCATCCCCAGACACCATAGCCAATGGCAATGGACAATGGGAACTATAGTCCTAATAATGGTACATGTAAGGGCACAGTTTCCCTGATCCCTGCTCTCTTCACAAAGGCAGCAAGTTGTTCTTCCCATAACAAATGTTGCACACAATACTACTACAATTATTATTATATTTCTATTACGAGTTGCTAGAATTCAGGGATCGTTGGGCTCCACTCCCACAGCTAGCGCTGCAACATTTCTTTCCGCAGCCATTGTGTTGAAATAACACATTTCCTCAAGATGAGGGTGGGGTGGTCCAATCGGCAGCTAAGGGAACTTCTCGGCCATATTGCTTTAAACAGCAGGCAGGCGGGTATTCGCCCGGTGCAGCTTCCCCTGAGGCAGAGACAAAAGCCACAGCAGCCATTTCCGCCTGTTGCAGCGACTGAACATGCAGTTTAAAGGGTTTTGTTGTTGTGGGAGAATAAAACTGGTGTTAAATTATTCTGACAACAGGAGCCCACTGATGGTAACTAAACGTTTATTCATAATCATGAGGATTATTTCTCTTTTTCACAGTTTTGTCCCTGCGTAAGAAGGAACCCGAGCAGGCAGTGCCATTATTGTTGGCAGTGTCTTGTCTCTCTCTCTCCACACACACGTCTATAAATGCATATCTACACATATATTATATATAGGAATATAGCTATATATGTAGATATACATAGAGGTGTACGTATGTAAATCTATATACGTGTGTGTATGCCTGAATATAAATAGATCTACGTGCGCGCGCGCGCATTTAGTATAAAATCCAATAAAATTCAAGGACCAGGATGTCTGAGGTAAAACGCCATAAACGCTTTTTAGCTCCCCTCCTTCCCTCCCGCCTTCCTCTCTGCCAATCAGAAGCCTCGTCGCCACAAGGTTCGGGGTGGGGGGGGGTAGAGGGAGCTAAGCACGAGGGAAGGGAGCGAACGAGCGAGAAGGGGCGGGGACAAGGGCGGCGCGAGGCCCTGCCGCGTGACAAAATGAGCCGGCGGCACGAGGCCGGACCATAACAAACACTGGAGAAGCAGGCAGGGAGGGGAGGGAGCGGAGGAGAGGAGAGCGAGAGACGTACTTGAGGAGGAGAAGCCAATCAGCACACGCGCGGGGGAGAGCGCGAGGGAGGGGGGGAAGAAGGGGGGAAGCTGAGGGCGTGGCTGGAAGGCAGCGGCGCTAGGCTCTGATTGGCTGGCGACAGTGCGGAGGGAGGAGCGCAGGGTTTCGATTAGGCGGCCGCGAGTGTGTGGGCGGGCTCGCCGGCGGCAGTGCCGCAGTCAGTGCGAGGTGGCGCCGGCCGGGTTTGGGAGGCTGAGGGCGGAAGCCGCTGCTTGGCAGCGGGAGCTGCGTTCGTGTTCGTGTTGGCTGGGAGCGCAGAGGGGGGGGGCGGGGTTTGCCACGTCACTGTGAGGAGGGAGGGAGGGAGGAAAAGCCCGGCTGTCAAAACAAACTCCTGAGGCGACCCATACACATTCACACGGAGGAAGAGACACGGTTCTCTCCTCAGACACGCGAAAGCCGCGCGTTCCCAAGACGCGCCTGAAAACAAGTCCGACACTTTCCCCACACAAAAGTCTCCCCTCACAAAATCATGATAACAACTACAACAACAACATTCCTCATGTTACGCGTCAGGCAGCCAAACCCGCGTTCGCGGGGCGCAGGACAGGCAGGCGCAGACAGGGAGCCAATCCGAGGAGGCTGATACGCGCAGTTCCAGAGCAGTTTGCCTCATTTCGGGTGCACGTGTGAACCTCGCAACGCGTGAAAGGAGGCGTCACGGGCCCCCTAACGGCAACAGATAGATATTGCTCTGTGCGTGCGTGGAGCGGACTAACAAGGCTGCCCGCTTGGAATTTTTTAAATATATATATTTATAGTGTGAGGTATCCCACAAAAGACGTGAAGGGAAGCCTAAATTGCGAAGGACTTTCCAGCCCAACACAGAGCCAAAAAGCACTGTCCTTGTTCTGGGGGAGGAATGCTGGAAGCAAACACCTTCCAGGCATCCATACCTTCCCGTTATTCCACAAAACAAATGCCCCAAACTGAGAATACATCAGGGACTGCAACGTCTGCCCCCCCTTACAAAAATGCCCTTTTGACTTTAATGCCACCCTCATGCAAGAGAAACGAAACAAAACCAGGGCTTCCTTCCATCTAGAAAGCAGCCCAGCGAAATGAAACCTCTTCACAGCATCTGTTCTCTCTTTCTCTCCCACAAAACAAGACAACACAGCAGGGCAAACCTCTTCACAACCCCAGTACTTGGTTTCTGAAAAGCATGCCATGAAAGGCAGGTGCTTTTGGGCACAGCTTCCCCCCTAAGAAGGATTCCATAAACCAAGCTGGGTACAATCCCTGTGAACATGTGCAAAATCATGTTTGTGTCGAGAGCAACACTCCCCGCTTCTTTCTGAAGCATATCTGGCCATGCTGTGGGATCTGGTGCCTCCCTCTCAACCTGCTTATTTATGGCGGCCCACATATCTTGCGCTGATCAAGGAGCATCCCAGAACAAGAGGATGATGATGCCATCCATCGGCTAGTTTTCATGCAGCAGATACGAGATCCCCACGCACCACAGCCTTGCAAAAATGGCGCCGGCCACCTCCGTGAACCTCCTATCAATGCGCAGATCTTCACATGGCAGCACCATGTGCATCCGTTCCGGTTCGAAGCAAACAGCACTTTTGCAATCTCTGCAGGACCCCACGCTAGAACAAGGCTCACATCTTCGTGTGTACAGATGTGCTATAAGAGTTTGTGCATGTTTGCCCTGCGTTCATGCACAGAGGTAGCCGAATCATCTCCTGCCCACCCCCTTCCATTCCTGGTAACCATTTGCTGTTTCTGTTGCTTCCCCGGCCGCATCCAGGCCCCACAATTTCTGCTATGTTCTGTGTGCCTCGTAACACCATCATTACCTATGCCATTAAAAACCCTGGACTCCCAAACACAAACCACTCCCCAGAGCAGCTCTCGAATCTTAACACAGAGCCTGCAACGCACAACAGCCCATGTTTCGTACGGAAGATCGTACACATCAATTAATCCGGCACAGCCACACCCTCCTTCGATACAAAATAATGCAGATTACTTTCCCCCTTTTTCTTACAAAAACTGCTTTTCAGTGAGTCCAGTAAAGCACGGTGGTTCAGAGACGTTAAAAAGCATATATTTGTGATAATATAGCCTGTGTTTGTACCCTCAGAACCTGTCCCAACAAAATTAGCGACCTTCCTCTATGGAGAGACCTCTGTGGTTTCTATAAGAGAGTTATTTCTCCCCAGAATGAGACACACACACACAATCAGACCAAAGGCCCTTTTACATTCAGCCTAAGCCAGTCAGAAAACAAATGGCCCCAAATTTCCCCCAGGCTCTTTTGTGGGGGGGGGGGCTTCATACTCCTAATTAAGCTGTGTTACCTAGAAGAATCAACTCCTTGTCCATAAATACATATATGGTCTTTAATCTAAAGATACCAACACTGTTATTGCCATAGCAAATAAAGACCCCTTAACTCATCTGTGAAGCTCAAGAAACTACGGTAGTTGTAAGCTGATTTAACGTGGGTGATACGTACTCGTGTGGGACTCCTGCTCCTTTATCCTGAGATTACCCCAAGGCAACCCTGTGAACATCCAATGCCCCGCTCCATGCGCACAGGGAAATGGCATATTTCCTACTTTTTGCCTTCTCAAATGCTTCACACACACACATCGGTCAGACAACACAACCACAGCCTTAAAGCCTGCCTTCTCTTCTAACCGGCCAATCTGCAAAACCCTATCTTCATCCCAGCTTTAAAGGGTGCTTTTTTTTGCCGGGGGGGGGGGGGAGATTGTGGTGGGACCCAGTACTACAAATATCTTAGAAAGGGTTTTATTAAATAAAAGAAGACGTCTCACCACGGGGGGAAGAGAGGAATCTAGGTTATTTTCCTTTTACTGAAGAAAAATGCCGGAAAAGCCTAATCACTTCCTCATAATTCAACTTCTCCGGTTTCGTTGCCACAGTTTTAAATAACATGTTGTTACCCAAACTGAGCTGAGCTTCTAGGAGGCAGTCGTGTTGTGTGTGTGTGTGTGTGTGTGTGTGTGTGTGTGTGTAAAAGACAAAGAGAGAGAGAGAGAAAATAGACCTATGTATGCATATGAATATGCCTTTAAGACTGTTTATTTAAATGTTCCAGCTTCGGGCTTCCTCACTAACCCTCTCTGTCTCTCTTTCTCTCTCTCTCTCTCTCTCTGCATGCCACTGGAGGCAAGCTGTTCCCTGCCACCAGAGAACATTCGCAGAGGGGAAACTTGCATCAATTAATTAGTGAAATGTTTGCACAGGCAGCTTTCTCTGGATGCAAAACGTACAGCGAAGTTGCTAAGTATTACCCTGGAAGGCAAGGAGGCCTGGGGAGGCGGCGGAGGAACAACCACAGACACCAGGCAGGCATGCAACACTCTTTTAACATCTAGCCTGTTATTCAACACAACAAACACTTCCCGAAAGATCTCCACCCACAGTTAACCAATCCATCGCCTGCACCTCCCTCCAAGCGGTTTGGGCAGAGGGGAAGTTTTCTCTTAAGTCATGTCAACACAGCCTCAAGCATCCCACTGGGCAAAAAGCACCCGTCTGCTTCCCACCCCCAGCCCCCCGCAGGAAGCACATCACAAAAACCACCACCGCTGGTCGCACACTACCTGTGTGCCTGCTCTCTCACTACTACCATTCGCTCTCCTCTTTCCACCAACACCAACACCGCTGAGCCACATACGCAGCCAGCTGTCAACACCGTCTAACCTCACGCACACCCAGCTGTCGCTTCCACAAACCCCCACAAACCTCCACCCTGTTATTACAGTGTTTTGCATGTCATGAGCGATATGCCCGAAACTGCAGAAGCCTTAAGGGGACCAGAGGCCAAGGAGAGAGCAAGCCTTCAGTGCCTTTCCTTGCAGGTGCCTGGGAAAGGGAGGGTCTTTCAGCAAAGGTCTACAGAGCAGCACCCACCGAACGCCCCATAGGCTCTCTCCTTTGCCCAGAAGTTTGGTGAAAACAACCACACAACCCACCAGCCCAGCATTCCTCCACTCGCTCCTACGTTCCTCTCTTTGCGGATGTAAGCTCCACTTCTACAAAACTCCCCACCGCACCGCTCCTCTTGCTCTCAGCAAGACTGCGGTATTGTAAGAGCAAAATGAGAAGCGGACCTTAAGCCTTGGATTTCCGTGGGTAAGAGGGTCATACAGTATTTCCTTTTTTGCCCTTTCTGTGTACACATACACACAGAGCTTTTTTTAGGTAAGGAAGAGCACAAACAAAACGGGAGAGGAGGTAGTGATAGGGATTCTGCCAGGGCCATAGCTATGGGGCGGGGGGGGGGGTCCTAGCTGGATTTTTGCCCCAGGTGAAGCTTTCAGAGGGGCTCCATTGAGGCTCCCAGCCTGTGTGTGTACACAGATGTACATGGGGTGCATGTGTGTGTGCCCCCCAAACTGGAGTCTTTGACCTGGGTGAAATAAAGCCGTGTTTCGCCCCTGGATTATGCCATGAAGCAAGGAGGGAGCGTTTCCTCCTCCACTACCAGAAACTCACCCGTAGGCCTCAGGGACAACCCCCTCCCCTCTTACCGCCGCCACACCGAACTGCAACGCAGGGACAGTGACACTGGCCTACCTTGCAAGGTTGTTGTCAGGAGCGCAAGCAAGGTAACTGCTGGCAAGTCCTACCAACTACTCCATGCCCCCGTACAAAAACACTGCTCTGGCTGATTAAAACACCTGGATGCTTTAATATGGGGAGATTAAAGAGGTTGCAGGACTTCTAACAAACCCCTTTCCTTGGGAGTAAAGATGTTTTGCGGCTAACCGGGAAAGGAGCATGGAGTTTTCCAAATGGTAAACAAAAAGCAAGCCCAACGTTGGAGGTGTCTTGGGTTGTTAAACTTGGGGAGAGGATGCCTGGCGTTGCAAAGACACCTGCTCTTTCACCCCTGGGTGGAGAGTTCCGGGCATCAGCTAGGAGCCCCTGCCCACCTAAGAAGTGAAGGAATCTAGGGATGGATGGGGTTGGAGGAGATCTGGGGACTGTTCTCATCTCTTGAACCGGGAGGTGTTTCCGCCTGGGAGGAGGAGGAGGTGGGATCTAAGGATGGAAACAACCTCCCTCCCGCCCCTCCTCCTCCTCTGTTTACCTCAAGTTTGAATTTTATCTGCGCAACATTAGCTGGAATGCGGACATCGCGGGGGGGGGGGGCCGAGGCGCACGCACGCCACGCCGCCCGCAGGAGGGGCGCCCGCCGAGCCCGGTGCGCCCGGAGCCCCGCGCGGAAGCAACGCCGCCGAGCAGCGCCACCGCCACCATGGAGCGATCGCCTCTTTAACAAAACAAAAATAGGAAAGATAATTTTTTTAAAGAACAGCCCGGCCTTCGCTCTGCCTTCCTAGCAGAGCCAGGGGGGAAGGGACCGGGCAGTGCCAAGAAGAGGTGGCGAAACGAAATCGCAGCGTCTCGGAAACGGACCCAACGCCGAGCGCCATCCTTCCTTGCCCGGGGATGCGCATCTTTGCCTTTTCCTCAATCCTTGCCCCCCCCCCAACAAATCCTCCCTATAAATAAACTCACCTTCGCGATCCAGGCGCGGGTCTCTCTTCTTCCCAAACAAGATGAAAAAAGGAAAGAAGGGGGGTGGAAAGGAAATAATTCCCCCCCCCCCAAGCAAAAATTTCCAAACCCCGTCATCTTCCACGCGGACCCCTTTTTTCCAGCATTGCAGGGGGCTGGACTAGACGATCCTCGGGATCCCTTCCAATCCTACGATGGCCAGGCGCGCGCGCTCTCCGGCCCGGAGCAGGTGCAATTCCCACGCAGGCTGGCGCGCAAAGTTCCTCTCGCTCCGGGCTAGGAAGAAAGCGGGGTTAGCCGGCTCTGCTGCTGCCTTTAACCCGTAGCGACGCCCCTTCAGCCGAAGCTGCACTGGGTTCCCAGGGCTGCTGCCGCCGGCGCGCCCGAGAACTTTCTCCGCCTCCCCGTGCGCGCCGGCGGCGCCCCGCGCGCCTCTCTCTCGCCGCCGCCCGGCGCTCGGGCACTGCTTCCCTCGCTACAATGTTGTTTCATTATATCGTGGCCATCATGTGACGCCGAGAGGCCTCGCTATGGAAACTTCGGGGACTCCCACGTGACTCTGCAGCAGCGGCGGCGGCAGCGAGCCAAAAAAAAAGAAGGAAAAAGCCAAAACACCAACCCCGAACCACGCCATCATCTCGCCTAACCCCCGCCGACGCAACACGCCGGGCTGTTTGCAACAGACCACCAGCATCACCAAGTTTTGTCCGGAGGGAAACAAGGAACAACAACAACAGAGGGGGGGAACCACACCGAGATCAGAAACAGGAGAGGCACCAGGAGGAATCCGGCGCAGATGCCTTTCCCAAAAAGCAAGAGAAGAGGTGTACAGTAATGAGCAAGCACATTTGCAAAGGGGGGGGGGGCGCCCCTGGAGAATTGGATGCTAGGGGGTCTCTTTAAGCTGCAGGAATAGCTTCCCCAAAAGTTAACAAGTAAAACGGAATTGATGGGGGAGAATGCATTATTATCCTGTGGAGTAATGCAATAATGATGATGATGATGATGATAATAATAATAATAATAATAATAATAACAACAACAACTGATGGGAAATAGGAGTAAATGGGTTGTTTGTTTTTCACCCAAAACAAAAACCTGTCTGGGTTCTGCTTGCTAGGTATCGGCATCACTCGGTTTGCCACAGGGATTGCACAGGGTCTCAGCCCAGCCCCTCTGAGCAACTCAGGGAAAGGTGCTTTCTGGCATAAAGAAAATGCAGCTTTGCTCTTCCGCGGCTGTCTCAGGCCTTTGCAGTGCTGACAGAAGCAGAAACGAGGAAGGAGAAAAACTTGTTTGTGTCGAAAGAAAGGGGGAGAGAAGTTACAGCCTGGAGCAGATGGGACCTGGAAGATGTGCTCCGCAAAACGTCGCTTCCGTAGAACGCATCTCGCAGTCGATAGTTTTGTTTTAATGCAAGCTCATAAAGTCAAGAAATGTGTGCCCTCTCTTCTCTGGGCCATCCGGTGCGTGGTTTATAGACCTGAACCAAAACTTGAACCTGTTTTATTCCCATGGTTTAGGAGCATAATCTGGAGGCATCATTTTGGCTGTCTCTGGTTTAGAGACTTCAGACATATGCTTTCAGCATCAACTGATGACTTGTTTGTCTTTGCAAGCCCATATTTAAAACCATGGATTGAACATTGATATCCCCTGTGTGATCGGGTTAAAAGGCCCATCTAGGCCAGCATCCTCTTACAGAGGCCAACCGGATGCCTACAGGAAGCCCACATCAAGCATACATTATTTTCATCCTTGTCTGCTCACACATTAATGCTCACTGGTTGATGCGTCAGCAAGTGATGAGGCCAATCAGTTCGGTTTCA
This sequence comes from Podarcis pityusensis, assembly GCF_964106645.2. Lineage (NCBI taxonomy): Eukaryota > Metazoa > Chordata > Lepidosauria > Squamata > Lacertidae > Podarcis > Podarcis pityusensis. The sequence goes on along the minus strand of NC_138035.1, from coordinate 9,528,944 downwards.
AGCCATATAGACATGGAGAAACTGCCTTTCAGTCCCAACACAGCCATGGGTTTATTTCATGGATTTGAACCTGTCTCCCAGTCTCAGCCTTGTTTTGATGTAAAATGGGAATCATGATCTACTTCAGAGTGGTAGCATGGGGACTAATTATATGAGCCATCAATTAGATGCTGCCTGTAAGATCATTTAGAACACCTAGGGAAATTCTGCTTGTGGCACCGCACCCCACAGAATATCATAGGGTAGTGACCCCAAAACATTCATTTTCTGCTGTTGCCTCTGTACTATGGATTTCCCTTCCCTTTGCCATAAATGAAGCTGCAACTATTACTTGCTTCAGTTGTCTAGTAAAGGCTTGTTTTTTTGCCTAGGCTTTCCCTGACCCTTAAGATTAAAATGATGTATTTTATGTGTTTGAATCTTCTGGGGGGTTTTTTGTTCACTTTTATCAGTTTTTGTACCATTGCTTTATTATTTTAGGTTGTTGTTTTTAATGGGCATTGGTTTTATATTGCACATAGTATATACTAAAATAGTAAGAGGTTTGGAAATCCTTTTAAATCACCAAACATCTTCTTGTCATAAGCTTAAGGAAATACCTGGTTTTTCAATATAAACAAATAATCAGGACTTCATTATCGAGGTCCCTAGAAAATGTGGACCCATTAATATTTCTGTTAAACTATGTAAAATATGTTATCCCAGTGAAATATTTTGAAGCAGACCTATATTATTTAACTCCCATGCCTTTGAGAAATATTAGCAATCACATTTGGAAACATAACAAAAAAAGGGTTTTGTAAGAGTATGGGCAACAGCAAAGTGCCACGTTATCGAGACTTGGGGAAACTATGTCAAAATTACAAACTGTTAAGGGTTACAATAATGCATTGTATCATGCAAAAATATTAATTTGATGATAAGTGTTTACTATGGGCCCATGTGATGTAATCCTAAATTCCTGAGCTGCTGGCTGTTTGTTTATTGGATTCTATGAGTTGTCTCATACTGTAAGACTTTTTCTGCTGATCACAGCGATGACAACAACAACGTGTTTCAGTACTAGGTCAATACCTCTCTTATCCAAATTTCTCCATCTCCACAATGTGTTTTAAGTTCCCACAATGAGGTTATTTAGCTAATTAGACTTTTGTGATGAATAGCAAGCTGGAAGGTTCAGTGACGCTTCTGAAACAAAATGTCTCCCTTCCACGTAAAGGGTAAAGGGACCCCTGACCATTAGGTCCAGTCATGGCCGACTCTGGGGTTGCGGCACTCATCTCGCTTTACTGGCCGAGGGAGCTGACATACAGCTTCCGGGTCATGTGGCCAGCATGACTAAGCCACTTCTGGTGAACCAGAGCAGCGCACGGAAACGCTGTTTACCTTCCCGCCAGAATGGTACCTATTTATCTACTTTCACTTTGACGTGCTTTCGAACTGCTAGGTTGGCAGGAGCAGGGACCAAGCAACAGGAGCTCACCCTGTCGCGGGGATTCGAACCGCCTACCTTCTGATTGGCAAGTCCTAGGCTCTGTAGTTTAACCCACAGTGCCACCCATTCCACTTAACGTATTGTTATTTCTGTACCCTACTTTTTCCAAGCACCCAGCACATTCTCTCGCACCCACTAAGACATTCCCATTCCCTAATTCTGTGCTGGGGAACTCAGAGATGCAAGAGGAGTAAAAAAATGTGACTCGAAAAACTAAGCTGGCTTGTCATAATTCACTCACAGCAGTACAATCATTGGAAAAACTAGGCCTGATTCCCTCCCTAGCCTCTTGCCAGTATATGGGGAGTGTCACTTGGATTTCCAGTGCAACTGAAAGGCGTGAGAGAATCTCCGAAGCATCTCACCTGCCCAGAAAGCACTGCCTTGTCCCTGAGCCTTGACTGATTAGTAAGGAGAAGACAACTTTCCCCTAGTCGCAAGGATGAAGAGAGAGGGTTGAGGAAAATCTGCGTGCATCTTTCTGAGCGTAGGCATGCCTCAAATTTTCCTCCATATTTTAAAAAAATGCCCCAAGTATCAAAAGCTTGGGAAACACAGCGGACGGAAATCTTGCTTGCCGAAATCTCTGTGCTGCGGAAAGCGTATGGGGCGAGGGTCGGCTGATCTGTGCGGGAGATCAGTCGGGCTGTTGCTGTTCCTACAGTGGTGCTGAAGTTGACTCTGCTCTGCTGAAATAATGTGTTGAAAGGGGAGAGGTGGTCCACTTCCTAAACTGCTTGGTGGAGTCAGAATCTCTCTCTTTCTCCCTCCAGATCTTCAGCTGCTGGGCCGTAACCAAAGAGGCTGCCATTGTGCAGGCCTCAAAAGCTGCAAGGAAGGCCATTGCAGACATCTCGGATTGCGCTCTCAACTCTACCACGCCAACGTTCTGCTTGCATTGACTTGACCCCGTATCTGCTGAGCAAACAAAGAGGCCAAGTGGAACTAGGTCGGGCAATTTCGTGTTGATTCAGCCCATAACCCTAATTGCATCGAGTCACATAACAACACATAAACACATACACACAAATAAACCTCATGAAGAGAACCATGCTGAACCCTATCAGCAAGATTCCTCGTTCTGCGCCCCTGTGACAGCAAATAACGTCGTTATTTTTCCATTTAAAATGTGTATACATTATGGCAGATGTATTGGCAGTTGGCACTGAGGAAGACTGAGTATGTTATTAGTGGGAGAAATGAGACTATCACATTACATGACTTTTTCAAATTTTCATATTTTTGGCAGGCACGGCTGTAGAAAAACTACAGTCGGATCCCTGCCGCTAATAAGATATTCAGTCTTCTTCAATACAAGTCAGTGCTGGACTTTGGACAGTTAGAGGGAAGAACCATTTTTGTCCGATCTCCTTACAGCAAAAGAGTGACCCCAAGTTTGCAGTCCTTTACCCATTTACCTGGGAGTAAGCCTCACTGAATTCAATTGGGCTTGTTTCAGAGTAGGCATATATAGGATTGGACTGTAGGTGCTGCATTTAATCCCTGAATCTTTTCCACAAAAGCACTTAGGATCAGCATTCCCCAACCTGGTGCCCCTCATGGGTTTTGGACTCAAATTCTCATCAGCCCCAGCCAGTATAGCAAATGGTCAGATATTAAGTTGAACAACATCTGGAACATACTAGATTTGGGAAGTGTGTGAGAGCCAGAGATATGTATGGTTTTACCTGATCCAATATGGACTAAAAAGTAGTTGCTTCCCTCAGTTCACTTCCCCTTAAACTGGGACAGGGAATGCATTTTTCCCTGTGATGATTTCTGCTGTGGTGTATGCACCACCTATTAAAAAAAGTATAATTTTCACCCCACCCATTTCAGGAGAATTGTTTTCAATAATTTGCACCAAACTGGCAGCACAAAAGCATATGCATGCCTCAGCAGAAATAAGTCCCACTGAGTTCAATGAGACTAATTCCCAGATAAGTGTGTAATGGTTTGCCACCCCAAACAATTTGGATAAGGTTCCAGCCTAAGCATTACTGACATCCTGGGCCCAGATGAAGAAGACCGATTTCTCCTGCAATCAGGTAGTAAACAGAGAGTTTGCTTTTTACTAGAGTCTGTATCTGCACTTGGTGGGAAACTGTATTCTGTTCATCCGGTTGGAACTTTCAGTGGTTTTCATTGCGGTTGACAGAACATGAGGTGTTGGGTATGCAGCTAGGTGGCCTAGCAGGTGTTCATGGAACCAACTAGTGTGTGGTTCTGTTTTGTCCTCGAAGGGCAATCCTAGAGCATGCATGTGCTGGGCCCGAGAGTAACCCGTGAAACACGGTCCAGGACTGGTCCAGAATCCAAAGGTTCCGCTAGGAATCAGTCCGACAGGGCCAAGGCAGGACACGAGGCAGGAAACCAGGCAAGGACAGGTACAGGATCTCAGGCAGGATCTAGAATACAGCAATGTTGCTCCCGCAACCTGGGGCAGGGTCCGACAGCCTTTTATCTTTGTCGGGGTAACGGCCGGTCCTGATCCCCCGGCGACTCACCTCCCTGTTTCACCCGAAGGCAAGCACTCCTCCTGCGAGTACTCAGGTCTCGCCTTCTCTCAGACCTGAGTCTGTGCAGCTCGGGAGACGTCGGTGGGTTACTAGACCCAGAGGCCACCTCAGCCTCTCCTGACCCAACTGGTAGTGGAGCAGATGTAAGTGATGGCCCAGCTGAAGGCAACGAGGTAATCCCCACATCTGGAGCCAGGCTCAGGCCCCTGACTCAGCCCAGCTGGTGCTTGTTGCAGGGGAACCTGTGCAGACTGGGACTCTTCAGGATCAGGCCCCAGACTTGGTTCAGATGATGCCTGAGGCAAGGGATCTGGTGCAGAATGAGTCTCCTCTGGTTCCGAGTCCGAGCCTGAGTCCCAGGCCATCACAGGGCAGACGGCTGGCAGTTCTGCAGAGCATCTATGTTCCCCCTAGCAAAGTTCTTCAAGGCTCCATCTTGTCCCCAGGTAGTGGAGGAACAACCGAGATGGTTAAACTAGAACCACAGAATTGTAGTGTTGGAAGGGAACCCAAGGGTCGGTCATCTAATCCAACCCCCCTACAATGCAGAAATCTCAGCTCAAGCATCCATGGCAGATGGTCACCCAACCTCTGCTTCAAAACCTCCATGGAAGGAGAGTCCACCACCTCCCATGGGATACCATTCCACCGGGTCCTATATCCATCTTTCTATCACCATGATGATATTGACAGTTTCATTTTCCTAGCCTAGGACCCTCATACCTACGGGACAGCCTCTCCTGGTATGCCCCACGGAGGACCTTAAGGTCTGCAGATAATAACGCCCTGAAGATCCCAGGCCCCAGGGAGATTAGACTGGCCTCGACCAGAGCCAGGGCCTTTTCGGCCGTGGCCCCAGCCTGGTAGAACGCTCTCTCACAAGAGACCAGGGCCCTGCGGGATTTGACATCTTTCCGCAGGGCCTGCAAGACGGAGCTGTTCCGCCTGGCCTTTGGTCGGGGTTTAGTCTGATTCTTTTCTTTCTGTATAAGAACAAGCATTAAAGAGGCCTCCTAGCCCGTTCACGGGTCCTTTATAAGACCAGTGGTAACAGTTCACCCTAGAGAATATTCACCACTCTCAATTTTACCCATGGACTGCCATCTGTCCAGATTTCAGTTTGCTCTGAACTAATTTTAAGATGTATTTTAATTAATTGATTGCCTGTTTTTACATTCTTATGCTCTTTGTGTTAGTTTTATGATGTTAGCCGCCCTGAGCCCGGCTCCGGCCGGGGACGACGGGGTACAAATAAAAAATTATTATAATATTATTATTATTATTATTATTGAATTCACCGTGTTATGTAATGTAAACATGCTGATATGTTTGGAAAGGCCCACTAGGTCTTGAAACTTGAGGCCCTGCAGTAAGGGAGAATTTCCTATCTTTCTGTGATAGCTGCCTGTTCAGCTTTTCCTTGACAACAAGGGAAAGGGAAGCTGCAAAGTTGCTTATTCATCTTCTCTCTCTGTTCTTTTAAATGGGAGGCTTTTAAAACCCCCTTAAGCAAGGTCACGAAAGCAAATTAAGCACAGCCAGGCCAAAGCTGTTTCCCACACCCCCATTCTCAACCCAAAAACCCCCAGTACTAATTTTGCTGCGTCATATCCAGTGGGCAGAGGAGAGAATTACCTGATCACAAGATCTGTGCAGGATTAGAGCGTGGCGGAAGAAATGCCAGCCAGAGAGAAGACAGCCGGCAGGCCAGATGAACTCCGAGGTGCTCCAGGGGTGCTTTTACTGCCGAGAGGACTTCAACAGCGGAGAGAGAGAGAGGAGAGACAACGCTGTGATTTCCAGGCACTCCCTGAGTTTTCCCTAGGATGGTGGGAGATTGGCAGGGAGCAAGGCAACAGCAGCAGCAGCAGCAAATGATTCATAGCCAGGGCTCCAACGGCTGATCTGCACAGCTTTATCTTATCCTCTCAAGCCAAAGCATTTCAGGTTTCAGCCAAGAAGGGAAAGAGGAAAACAAAACAATGCGTCCCTTTAAAAGAAAAAGAAAAAAAGAGAATCTCGTTTTGGATATTTTTTTCCCTTTTGCTCGCAGTGTTTTGGAGGCCCTTGGACGGATTTTTGTTGTTGTTGCTGCTGCTGCTGCCATCCCCTCCTACCTCAGCTGCCAAAAATAAAATAAATAAATAAGAGGGCTTGTTATAAAACCATTTCAGCCCTGCCTTCCGAGCCTATTCAATTGCGTTTCTCTTTCCTCAGTGGCAGTGCAAAAAAAAAAAAAAATTACCTGGAAAAGTGTTGAGTCAGAAGCCGGAGAAGAAAAAAAAAAGAAATCTGGAAAATTGTGCCCCGAGGGCCTCAAAAGTCATGGATTCAATACAATGTGGTCCCGGCCCAAGATATTTTGAGGCCTGAGGTTCTGGGAAATCCAAGTGGCGGCCCCTTCCGCTGGTTAACAAGGGGCCCAGTGTCCACAGCGAACTTCTCCTGTCCCTCATTTAAGTGAATGGGAGTTGCCCTTGTGTGTCTTTAACACAGTGAGATATAGGGAGTCTCTAGCCTTCCTTTTGTTAATGGGACTCCAACTCCCATCATCCACAACCAGCATGGCTGATGGTCACAGGAGTTGAAGCCCCAACAGCTACTGGAGAGCCATATGTCCTCAAGCCCTGCCTTAAGCTGTTTTTCTACGAGAAGGTGAGAGGTGTGTACAAGGAGGTTTCAGCTACAGGAAATCCTCTTGTAGAGTATAGCGTTAAGCCCATCTCATAACTGTCAACCGTCCCTTATTTGGCGGGAAAGTCCCTTATCCCAGCACTGTGTCCCGCTGCTGTCCCTTATTGATGATGTCCCTTAAATTTCCTGGGTTTCAAAGGAAGCAGCTCCTCTCCCTCCCTCCCTGCCGGCCAGGGAGGAGGGAGGCTCCAAGTGTGTTGCTTGGCTGCGTTGCTCACCCAATAAGGAGTCTGAGAATGACTGGGGGGTGGAGCTTGCATGCCTTGTGCCGATCAAATCGGCCGCGTTGCCTGAGGACTCGCCTTTGCTCAGCGCTTCCCAGCGGAGAGGTGACGGTGGTTTTCCTTGCTGTTTTCCTTGCTGCATCCCCTTTGCCAGGTTGCTGCGCTGTGGGATCCACTGCTTGAGGCTTCATTTGGCTGCTGGCTGGGCTTTCTCCCTTTGGCTCGGAGGGGCTCAGAAGTTGAACATACCTGTGCTGGGAAAATCCCTTATTTTGGCTGCTGATCCCTTATTTTTGAGGCTGCTGGTCCCTTATTTTCAAATCTGTAAGTTGACAGCTATGGCCCATCTTCAGTTTTTCTTTAACATCAGAGACGTCCCCTTCCCAGAGAATTGTTCTCTGCCTTCCACTGGTGTCGTTAGGGGAAACCAAACTCTGTCAGCCTGGGCAGTTTGCATCACGGTTTTGTTCCCACTGAGAATGACGCTTGAGAGTGGTCTTCGCCGAGCTAATAAACTTGCAGCTCTGCTATGCCGCTTAATAAATACTTGCATGACCAGATGCGCGTCCTCTATATTAAAAGAAGTTCTTTGCACTTAGAAAAATAGCATTTCAGGGAGGAGGTGAGGATGAAACGCTGCTTTTATGCTCTCTGTCTCGCCCTCCTAGTAGGGATATTCGATCCCTTTCTGACAGCTGAACTCATCTGTATGTTTTGGCAAGAACTTCCGATCATGAAATGGGACACCAGTGTATCACACGCTCTGCCTGGTGGAGTCATGCAAGCTACTTTGGGGCTTGTTTACATTATCAGTTATGCTGCAATAACTGAGTTATGCCCACTTCTGATGGTGTTTACAAGACCAAAGGTTACTCAGAGACTGAAAACGGTTGAGAGCATGTATGTGTGTGAGAGAGAGAAAATGAGAGAGAGATAATATGAATGACTGCAGTGCCATTGCACAGAAAAGCAAACAGTGCCTTGGCTTTCATTGACAACCGTGTTAAGACAGGTGTAACATCTCTCTAGATCTGTTAAGGCTAGTTTTGTAGTGCCCTCGCCAGATCTACTCCAAGTGAAACTTCTTCCGGGCACAAACTCGGAAACAAACAAACAAAAAAGCTACTCTGTAGCTTTTGGGAGTGTTTCAGATTTGACCTGGACAAATGCTGGCTGACAACCATGGTGATTGGCTAGCATCTGGGACATCACCAACACAGCACTTTCTTCCCCACCAACCCCCAATTCTCAAAGCAGTTTTGCAAATAACTGCAATGTGTATATATAATGTTTTGCTATCATTTGCAGCAAGCTCCTGCTGGGCTGAAGCTTGCAAGCTGTGTACATAATCTCTGTATAATTATTATTATACTGTATATATAAAAAGGTAAAGGACACTGGACAGTTAAGTCCAGTCAAAGGCTGAGGGAGCTGGCGTTTGTCCACAGACAGCGTTTCAGATCATGTGGCCAGCATGACTTAACTGTTACTGGCGCAACAGAACACCGTGGCGGAAATGCCGTCACAGTGGTATCTATTTATTTACTTGCACTGGCATGCTTTCGAAGTGCTAGATTGGCAGGAGCTGGGACAGAGCAACGGGAGCCAGATGGATGGGGTATAAATAATAAAATTATTATTATTATTATTATTATTATTATTATTATTATTATTATTACTTCGTCAGGATTCAAACGGGTAAGCCCAAAAGGCTCAGTGGTTTAGACCACAGCGCCACCCGTGTCTTATTATTATATATCCACTTGAAGAGTCAAGCCCTCCTTCTGCCACCTGAAGGTGGGGTGTGGATCAGGTAAACCTGGAAACAAGGTAAAATCTGGAGGTCTGGCAGCCCCAGCTCCCATGGAGGAGGTGGAACCTCTTAACTCCATAATTCTGGTGCTCAAAAGCTTGCACTGGCTGCCCAAATTGTACCAGATGAGATTCAAGGTTGTTTACAATGAAGAAGCCAAGTTACAGGGAACCAAGCAGAGGGCCTTCTCGGTAGTGGCACCCGCCCTGTGGAATGCCCTTCCACCAGATGTCAAACAAAAGAACAACTACCAGACTTTTAGAAGACATCTGATGCATTACTGTATTTTAATATTTTGTTGGACGCTGCCCAGAGTAGCTGGGGAAGCCCAGCCAGATGGACGGGGTATAAATAAATAAACTATTATTATTATTATTATTATTATTATTATTATTATTATTATTACTACAAGGCCCCTTAACAACGAGTCCAGGATACCTCAAGGACCACCTAATCCCTTACTTCCCTGTCTGATCACTGGGGTCTTCAGAGGAGTCACTGCTGGTGGTTCCCCCATGTACGGTTCATATCCATTGGGACTGTGGGCCCAACTTCATGGCACTCCCGGTTGAACTTCCACTGCCTGCTGAGAGCTTATTTCAGCAGGCATTTTTGTGGAAGTTTGACATTCATATTTTCAACCCTTTTCCTATATTTCTTGTACACAGCTAAGGGATGATTGTAGTTAAGTGGCATGTACGGTAAATTCTTCAAACAAACAGCATAAAATAAAACAGAAACAGCAGGGCATGATGCAGGAATATAGAAATAAAAAGAAAGGATTCCTCGATCCTATGGGGTTTCAAAAGAAATACAAGGTTCCACCCTGGTGTTCATTAAACATTTTTATTCTGACCTTGGAGCAGAAAAGCAACAACCATGTTGATGTGTAGTAGATCACAATCTTTATTATGATTCTGAGCAGCTGGCTGGTAGTCTGTGAGCAGGGAACCCATTACTGATGCCAAGGGCTTACATTTTAATTGATGTGAAACATTTTTAATGACAAAGTAGTAGTAGTAGTAGTAGTAATTTTTATACCCCACCCATCCGGCTGGGTTTCCCCAGCCACTCTGGGCGGCTCCCAACAGAATATTAAAAACACGGTAAAACATAAGTCTTAAAAACTTCCCTAAACAGGGCTGCCTTCAGATGTCTTCTACAAGTCAGGTGGTTGTTTATCTTCTTAACATCCAATGGGAGGCATTCCACAGGACGGGTGCCACCACCGAAAAGGCCCTCTGCCTGCTTCCCTGTAACCTCACTTCTCGCAGCAAGGGAACCGCCAGAAGGCCCTCGGAGCTGGACCTCAGTGTCCGGGCTGAATGATGGAGGTGGAGACGCTCCTTCAGGTATACTGGGCCGAGGCTGTTTAGGGCTTTCAAGGTCAGCACCAACACTTTGAATTGTGCTCGGAAATGTACTGGGAGCCAATGTAGGTCTTTTAGAACCGGTGTTATGTGGTCTCGGTGGCCACTGCCAATCAAACTATTGGGTGGTTGCTTTTCACACCAGTGTGTCAAAGCGAGAGCACTGTTGCCTTCCACTTCTGCTTCCGGGCTTCCCATAGACATCTGGCTGGCCCCTGTGAGAATGGGGTGCTGGACCTAAAGCCCACCCATGAGGCAAGGTGGGGTTCTCCCACCAATGAGTACTTGCCCCAAACTTGAGTCTTGGTGTCTAGATTTCCATCCCCTTAGATAGTCCTCGATGCAGCAGTACAGTGGTACCTCAGGTTACATACGCTTCAGGTTACATACGCTTCAGGTTACAGACTCCACTAACCCAGAAATAGTGCTTCAGGTTAAGAACTTTGCTTCAGGATCAGAACAAAAATCATGCTCCAGTGGCGCGGCAGCAGCAGGAGGCCCCATTAGCCAAAGTGGTGCTTCAGGTTAAGAACAGTTTCAGGTTAAGAACGGACCTCCGGAACGAATTAAGTACTTAACCTGAGGTACCACTGTATATAGCTTCACTTTTACAAGTGCTCTGTTGGGTACCAACTTTTTCTAGCCTAACCAGACCATCCAGGTATCCCTGTTTCTCAGGGACAGTCCCAGATTTTCAGAAGCCATCCTGGTTTCTGATTTGATCCCGGAATGTCCCGCTTTTCCTTAGGACATCCCTATTTTCATCAAAGAAATGTTGGCGGGTGTGGAGTTATTCAACCCCCGAGCCATCTGAAGGCAGCCCTGTTTAGGGAAGTTTTTGAATGTTTAGTGTTTTTATATATGTTAGAAGCCGCCCAGAGTGGCTTCGGCAACTCAGATGGGCAGAGTAGAAATAATAAAGAAGTTGTTGTTGTTGTTGTTGTTGTTGTTGTGGACTAAGACATCCCTATTTCCATCAGAGAAATGTTGGAGGGGACGGAGTTATGCAACCCCTGAGCCGAGGAGATAAGTAACTATACAACCTTTAGAAGACATTTGAAGGCATCCCTGTATAGGAAAGTTTTTTAATGTTTAGTGTGAAATAAAAAAATTAAAGTCTTATATATAATAATAAATGTTCATGGATTTGCCAGGCAAACACGTACATAAATGTATGGGCCACATGTCTGAGGCAGCACAGGAGGGCAGTCCTGGAGCCATTTTGGCTCTCAAACTGACCAAATGTTTTCTCTGCAGGGTCAAAGGAAAATGGAAAAGCATCCCCATTGTCTTTTCATTCACAAAACCTGTCTTAAGGGTATATCTGTGTATGAATAGGGTGAGCCTGTGACCTGGCTCAGGAACTAAGTATTTGTCACTACAAAAGACTGGCCAGGCTCCCCAGGGTATCCAACCAAGTAAGCATCAACAGGTAACCTGCCAGACAGGAGATAAACAATGACAGGAGATGAACAACGCACTCATATTTCTGCTGTAGACTGCCCCTTCTGTGATGTAGGTATGATGTATCTGGGGGTGGTCTTGGGCTACACCCCTTTCTGTGATGTAGGTATGATGTTTCTGGGGGTGGTCTTGGACTCCAAGGCGGGCAATTTAAAATGTCTATATAAGGGCAGACACTCCTTGGTTCTGAGTCCTCCTCCTCCTTTCCTGCGTGAGAGGGGAGCACCCTGTTGCAACAGTTCAATAAAGATCAGGCTTATGAGCTGCTTTGCTTCTCAATATTCTCTGGTTTCTCCGACCGATGGAGAACCTGCAAAGGACTCTGTAAGGGCTCTTGTGTCCCCCATAAGGGAATCAGGGCAGATTTTCATTTATTACAGAGTTTTATTATGTTTTTATATATGTTGGAAGCTGCCCAGAGTAGCTGGGGCAACCCAGTCAGAGGGGCGGGGTATAAACAACAACAACAACGATAGAATGGGACGTCCCTATTTTCATCAGAGAAATGTTGGAAGGTGTGGAGCTATGCAACCCCTGAGCCAAGGAGATAACTATACAACCTTTCGAAGACATCTGAAGGCAGCAGTGTATAGGGAAGGCTTAAAAAAAAAAGTTCAATGTTTTATTATGTTTTTATATGTGTTGGAAGCAGCCCAGAGTGGCTGAGGTAATCCAGTCAGATGGGTGGAATATTATTATTATTATTATTATTATTATTATTATTATTACAGTCATACCTCAGGTTACAGACACTTCAGGTTGCATTTTTTTTGGGTTGCGGACCGCCGAAACCCAGAAGTACCGGAACAGGTTACTTCCGAGTTTCAGCGGTCGTGCATGCGCAGAATAGCTAAATCGCACTTTGCACAGACGCGCTGAATCGCTACCTGTGCATGCGCTGCTGCGCCGCTGCGGGTTGCGAACGTGCATCCCACACGGATCATGTTCGCAACCCGAGCGCCCACTGTATTATTATTAAATAGGGTGTCCTTCTTTTCCTCAGTGAAATGTCGGAGGGTGTGCCACAGATGCCTGGAAGAGAGATTGGCATGTTCTGCCTCGGCAGTTCAGAGTAGCAGGAACATCTTGGCAACCACGTAACAGGGAGCAGCAAAGGAAAAGAACGCCTGGTGCGCAGAAACCAGAAAGAAAAACCCACGTCCCCATGATATTTCAAAACAAAAATAGGGTCCTCCCCAGCGTCTAGAAGATGTAGGGAGCAAGACGAGTTGTGGTGTGGGAGGTCACAGCTAAGGATTTTAGGGGAGGGGGGAACTGTGGATGTTTTTCTTTCCAGCAGGCTGTCAACAATGAAGTCAAATAAAGCTCTGTTTACATGCAACGGGCAGGGATTATCCTTCTCATTCCTAAGGTGACGCAGCAACAGCTGAGCGCAGGGCTGTTTCAGCTTCCATCTATCCAGGACTTGATAAAGGGGGACATAATGACCGGCTCCCTGATGGGTGACTTAAGTGCTCAGTCACTTTTTGAAGCGGTTCCAAGGCTAACATAGCATCCTGCCCCATTCTGGGATACCGTTGCTGGTTTACCTCCCTGGAACACCCATGAAACCACAAGCGAGCTGTTGCATTCTTCTTACTTATCGAAGGAGAAGCCACCGCCATTCCCTCCAGGTGTGTTGGACTACGGTGTCTGCAGAGGCACACACGACAGGCACGGATCCTGAGTTGCAGTGGCGGGCAGGTTGGTCTAGTGGGCAGGTGGATGGAGGCAGCGGGTGAGGAGCCTGTTGGAGGTGGGCTCCGTTCACCCTCCGTGCGGGCCCCCTGGTGCAAAACCCCACCCCAGCTGCCCAGTCCATCTGGAGGATACAAAAACTTGCCCTGCCCCGGGCACCGGCAACCCAAGCTACGCCACTGAGCATCCGTTAGTTATGTATTCCATTGTTAGCCTGCCTTTACTCCAAGGAGTTCAAGGTGGTGTGTGTGGCTTCTCGCCTCCTTCCCATTTTATCCTCACAACAACGCTGTGAGGTTGATCTAGGAGGCAGGGACTGGCCCAAGATCACAGGTGAGTTTCTTTTCTTTTTTTAAAATAGGTTTTTTTTAATTTCTGATATATAACCACTACACACACACACAAAAAGAGTTACAGAAACAAAATCTCAACTCGCTCTCCTCCAAGATGGATCCATCCAATTAAGTCCAATCTGTGATTTTGGTAGCTGCCATTCTTCAGGGTTATCAGCAAAGTGTTTTTTTCCCTTAAGGATGCCATATCTCAACAAAATCGTCTACATCATTTGTCTCATTCAATGCATGTAATCTCTTTGTTAATTGTTCTGACGCAGCAATAGACCATACATTCTGTTTCCAACGAGAGATACGCAGATGTTCCAATCCTTTCTGATTCTGTGCCACTGGTAGGCGTGCCGCTGCTAAAAGGAAATGAATTATCTCTTTATAACAAAGGTCAGGTTGCCCTTCTTTAAAACTAGTTAACAATCCCAAATGGGGTACATTCCACAGGCTGGCCTGCAACATAGGTTATTTCTGCAAATACCCTCTGCCAGAAGGACTTTAGAGGTTCACACAACCTGGTGAGTTTTGTGTTTGACTGGGGATTTGAACCCTGAACACCCCAGGCCCTAGTCTAGGCATCATCCTGTGTCCATTCCTTCAGCTCTGCAGTCCCAGGGTAAGAGCTGGTTTCAGGTGATGTGGGTGTGCTCATCACTCGCAAAAGCTCACCTGTTGTGATGCTCAAAGTGCGAGCGCGGAAATCAGACAAACGACTTGCTAAGTCTGTTTCATGGTTTCTATCCACCTGAGGACCCACTGCTGCAAACCCTGGGGCCTGTCTTTGTTTTATTACCCAACAGTTTGCAATTCAGAGACTAGTTTTGCAGCTGCAGGCAATGTTTCCTTCCTTGCAATCTGTGGGTTATCCATGACCGCAAAACAAATGTGTTTATACCTGTGTTATGTACTGAGTTGAATAGGATCCAAACTGTAGCAGTCTGATTGGTCCTAGAACAATAGGATCCAAAAGGCAGCAGTCTGATTGGTCCTAGAACAATAGGATTCAGAATGCAGCAGTCTGATTGGTCCTAGAACAATGCAGCAGTATGATTGGTTGGCAGGAACCACCCAATCCTGCTCCAGATAGAAGTGAATCCACAACCTGATTGGCTTACAGCAGAATTCCAGAATTAGCCAATCATGTGCAGCCCATTGTGTAAATAATGTATATAAAGCAGATACTGTGAGGGGACATTCTTTCATTCCTCCTCACCACTATGAGCTGAATAAAGAGCATGAAATCACTTTGCGACTCTGAGTATATTTCACTGGCGACGAAGGTGGGATCCCGCTGAGCTGACTGCCACACACAGCACCGCAGCACCGCCAACTGCCGCACCGCTGCCTCGCACCGTGTATCCAGGCTTCAGCTCCGGGGCACAAGGAACTCAGAATGGCAGCCAACAGCAGCTTCTCGCCATTCAACCCAGCATCTGGAGACTGGGAAGCGTACGCCTCCCGTTTCACCTTCCTCCTAGAAGCCAAAGGGGTCACCGACGAAGAAGACGCCAAGAAGAGGGCGATATTCTTCAGCGTCTGCGGAGAGGAGACGTTTGAAATCGCCCGGGCTCTCCTTGCGCCTGAAGACGTCGCTACTGTTCCATACAAAACAATAATGGAACAGCTGAAGGGGCACTTTTCGCCGCAGCCCTCAGTGGTGGCTCGTCGAAATGCCTTCTACGCAAAGCGGCAAGCCCCTGGGGAAACCATAACTGGGTTTGTGACCTCTCTCCGCCAAGCCGCCCGGTTCTGCAACTTCTCAGAGCTGGAGAACATGCTTCGTGACCGCCTCGTCGGTGGCCTGAAGGATGAGAAGCTGCAACGGCGCCTCTACGCTAAGAAGGACCTAACGTTCCAGGTCGCTCTGGAGGAGGCCCTGGCAACAGAAGCTGCCGAGAGGTCGACCCAAGAGGCACGGCCGAGCCTGCCATCCCAACCGAGGGTCCACCATGAAGACCTCACCGACGACTCAGGATCCGACAGGGAGGAGGTGCACCGAGTACAGCAGCGCACTCAAGCAGCGCACAGACCACAGCTGCCTCGACGAGAAGGAGGGAACTGCGCAAGCTGCGGGGAGAGTCACGAGAGGAGGACCTGCCGTTTCCGCAACGCAGAGTGCAGGCAGTGCAGAAAATCGGGACACATCGCCCGGGTGTGTCGGGCTCGGCCCACCCGACACCAGGCATCAGATGACCAATCCAAGAGCCCCAGGTCCCGGGGCCCAACGCACCAAGGCAACTCGACGGAGCTCACGGACTTCCAGGTATACCAGTTGCCCCACCCCAACGTAGAGAAAATTTATGTAGAGGTACAGATAGAGGGGGCCCCATGCCGCATGGAGCTTGACACGGGTTCAACTCTATCCATAATCTCGGCAAGGACCTTAAGGAAACTGTGTCCCACTGGGGGTCCCAAACTCAGGCCGGCCCCATTCACCCTCCGGGACTTCCAGAAACGTAAGGTCCCCACAATGGGGGTGGGGACCTTCAGGGTGCAATACCGAGGGCGGACGCGGCAACTGGACTTGCTTGTGGTCAAGGGCCCCTACATTAGCTTACTGGGATTGGCATGGTTTGGACCACTGGGGCTAGCTGTCACCGGGGTGAACCACACTAGCTTACAAGTGGACGTGGACGCCATATGCAAGGAATTTCCAGGGGTTTTCGATGGGAAATTGGGACAGTATACGGGCCCCCCCATTGCGCTACAGCTTGACCCCGCAGTACGACCGGTCAGGCTCAAGGCCCGCCGGGTCCCGTTCGCCTTGAAACCCCGTATAGACGAGGAATTGGACCGACTCGTAGAGCAAGGAGTGCTGGAGCCGGTGCCTAATGCTCCCTGGGAAACCCCAATCGTCACACCCGTCAAGCCTAATGGTTCGGTCCGCATCTGCGCAGACTACAAATGTACCATAAACAAGGCCCTCACGGCCCACGCATACCCAGTGCCAGTGGTCAGCCATGTCCTTGCCACCCTGGCTGGGTCGAAAATTTTTGGCAAGCTGGACTTGGCCCAAGCATATCAACAGCTGCCAGTAGATGAGGCCACAGCAGAGGCACAGACGATTGTGACGCACAGAGGAGCGTTCAGGGTAAAGCGGCTGCAATTCGGTGTCAGCGTGGCACCAGGCATATTCCAGAATATAATGGACTCTCTCCTTAAAGGGATTCCTGGCGTCACCCCCTTCTTCGATGATGTGTTGATTGCCGGCCCCACACCAGAGGAGTTTGAGGACCGCCTCCGCACCGTTCTGCACCGTTTCCAGACGGCGGGTCTCAAGGTGAAGCGGGAAAAATGTCTACTAGGAGTGCCTCAGGTGGACTTTCTGGGATTTATGGTGGACGCAGAAGGGGTCCACCCGACTGGGGACAAGGTACGGGCCATTTGTGATGCCCCAGCGCCCAAGAG